>NW_022900919.1:32213294-32249876 GCF_012274545.1 Fukomys damarensis | reverse complement strand
AAATGCTTTTTCTGCATCTATTGAGAGGATCATATGGTTTTTGTCCTTGACTTTGTTAATATAATGTATTACATTCACTGACTTTCGTATGTTGAACCACCCTTGCATCTCTGGAATAAATCCGACTTGGTCATGATGGATGATCTTCTTAATAATCCTCTGTATTCTGTTTGCTAGTATCTTATTAAGGATTTTTGCATCTATATTCATTAAGGAGATTGGTCTGTAGTTCTCCTTTTTGGTTGTATCTTTCTCTGGTTTGGGAATCAGAGTGATACTTGCTTCCAGGAATGAATTTGGAAGTATAGCTTCTCTTTCAATTTCATTGAAAAGAGAAGAAAATATCTTAAAGAGATCTTTATTTTCAGGAGAAAGATTCAGATTAACTCTAAATATTAGTAAGTTAAGTATGCATATTAAATTTTCTAGGGTAAACTCTAACAGAATAGAAATTATCTGTACACTACCCAGACTAGGTATACATACACACTGTCAATCAAAAGTATTGTTTTCTATAATTTTAGTAGCTATTCTCTATTCATCGCCTTGTAGGACATACTTGAATCCAGTAAGAGAAATAGAAAAATAAACTTGGGCATGATGGCACACACTTGTAATCCCAGCAGTTGGGAGGTTAATGTGGAGGATTGTGAGTTTGGAGCCACCCTGGACTACATAGTGAGACCCTGTATTAAAAAAATAGTAATGATTAGTCCTTGACATTAGAGAAGTGATGAGTTTAGCGCCATGAAGGTGCCCTTGAAAGCCATGGTATAAAGAGATGTATGTTGGAGTTAGGAGGAAACACAACTGTGCTGTGATCATGTTGGAACTCTAGTGGTTCCAAGGTCTTTTCAGTGTTCTATGAGGTCAACATTTATTTTCATAAAAATATTAAGGAGGTGTTTGCCTCTTTTTACTCTCATTTTTTAAAAAAATATATGGTGTATTCCAGAGGCTTCCTAACATAGTATCTTAACATGTTGAATGGAAAAGGGGGTATAAGAATGCAGCAGTCTTCTTGGTTTTTTTTTTGAGAATCACTGTTCTGACAGAAAAGGAAATTTTATGACCAAGACTATGGGTAGATAAAGAGTTTTTAGGCATTTTTGAGGGGACTGCAGTGTGAGCCGCTTTTTAATTTTCCAATATAACATCTATTAGAAAAAAATAAAGTGCGTGTATATGGGGGCAGGTGTTACTAGTATTTCTTACACAAATGTTATCTTTAATCTTTAGTGACTTTTGTTGTGGTAAATGAGTCCCAAGATGTTTTCATAACTCCAACCTTGAACTGCTGTTATAGGATAGACACTAATAAATGTAAGGGATCTATTAGGAAGGCAGAGAGTATTTTCGGATTTATGAAGATGGAGAAATCAATAGTGTCTCAAAGGCCATGTAAGTTAGAAAGAGCATAAGTACTCTTAAAGTCGACAATATCATAAAACATAAAACTTTGCTTTGGAACTGTACCAGAAATTATAGCGGCATTATACAGGAAAATCAGTGTTTTAGCCACTATCTCAGGAGGAATTTGTACTTCTGATTGCTTTGTTACTTCACTTTGGCTGAGGCGTAAAAAAGATACTCTACCACCACTCTTGAAAAACTGAGTGACCTTCTCACATTTTTCTGCCTTCTGGCCCATTCACTTTTTCTTCTCCTTCAATCCTTGATTAAATCTTCTTGGCCCCTAGGATTTTTTATTCTGTATACAGCAAGTTCTGCACTTTGTCCTCTCATAGAATGAATTAATAAGTTTAATTCCCTCTTTGAAGAAGCTTTTGGAATGCCTTTTTGAGGAAATTAATATTCAATTACTAAGGCTGTCATTTCACCAAATAGAAGAATAAAAGACAGAGCATAGCCACACTTGAGAATAATTGAAATTGAATTTCAGTTTGTATTATGCCATAATGACTCAAACTTTCAGGGGAAATTTTTATGTCTACTTTCTTATGGAAGTGGGTACATTTTTTTCTTGCTGCATCTTTATAATAAAAACTTTAACACACTACTTGAACTAAAGTGGCCCTTCCTGTATTTGACATTGAAGTTTCAGATGCATGTCATTTGACTACAAAAATACATAATGTTTATATATTATCAGCATTGAATATGTTTTTTAAAGAACAATAAGTATAATATTTCTCCAGTTTGCATCCTTTATATTTTGTACTATTCCCACAATGCTTTTGTGGGGCTAGCAGAGGGATATATAGAGGTGATTTGGACCATTTCCCTCCAACAACCTGTAACTTGCATGGGTTTTTAATCAAATTCATAGGACAATCTGTATTGCTTAATTGTGCATTGAAAATATTTTATGATTAATAATAATTTAAATGCCAAAGAAAACAGTGAAGGTGAATGAGAAATTGATAATAAAATAGTGAATAGAGAAAGACAGTAGCATAATGTAATAGAACCTGAGCAAAAGCATGAAACCTAATCACAAGCAACTTGGGTAAGGTAAAATATTTGTTTGACATCTGCATTTTACATTCGCTTTTTCTGAAAACATGGAATAGCAGTTCACTTTCAGAAACACAAGTTTTACCTGGAAATTCTTACTTTATCATCATGACAACTCTGTAAAATAGTATTTTTTCTTTGACTATGAGGAAACTAAGGTACAGAAAGGTTGTGACTTGCATGATATAAATGGAAAATAAAAAAATTAGAAGTTAGTTGTTGTTACTCTCCTACATATACCTGGTTGTTTTACTTCTGATACTGAGAATGGGTGCTATATGTTTCTGAACTACTGGGAAACTACTTTGAGTTTCTATTTATTTATATGCATATTAATTGTTGTTTCCTTTCTTTAATCAAGGTTAAAATTTAGGCCTGAATTTAATTGTTTTTTGGAATTGTAGAACTGTATTTAGTCAGTTTTCTGAAAGCCAAGTAAACATTTATAAAAGACAAAATAAAATTAAAGACAAAATAATTTTTAAAATATTATACAGGTTAGTACATGAATGGCAAAACTCAAAAAGAATAACTCCTTTCTGGTCAAAACACAACTTTAGTAATAGAATAAATGCTGCTCTTAAGCTTCAATATGGTCTAATGAATACATTTTAAAATGTATATCTTCAATTCCTCCTACCCTATGTAAAAACTAAACAAAATAAAATTCAACCAACTCATTACTATCTCTAGCTTCTTCCCCTCCTTCAAATTTCCCTTATTGAAATCTAAGTTCCTTGAAGGCTTAAACTTATTTCTCCTCCATAATACCTACAACAATCCATGGCACACACTGGTATTTGATACATTTGAAGTGAATGCCTAAATTCATATGTGAAGGAATTCACCTCGCAGATCCTTAAGTCTTCTATTTTTGCAAATTATCAACATACTTCAAAGGAAATATCCCCTTCAGCCAATTTAAAATAATTTAAACACCAAAATGAAATTAAAAGAGACAGAATTAACTTTTAAGAAATTCTCAAACTTAATACAGAGCATGCTTTTGGAAAATGAGATGGAAAATACAAATATGTCAATAGAAATTCAAGAAAAGGACAAAACTGCATAATTTTCTAAATAAGTGTAAACTGTCAATAAGTATCTAAAAAGATCAACATCACTAATTATGAAAAATATACAAATGGAATCAATAAAATATATTATCTCACTTAAAAATCTATAAAACATTTAAGTCATAATTACAATACTATAGAGTAATGATGAATTAGGTATACCTTGTGAGCTATGCACCATCACTTGTTCATATTTGTTGGAATTCTAAATTGGTGTGGCATTTGGAGAACAATATTTTAACAATATGAACCAATAGTCTCAACATTATTCCAACCCTTGACCTCATAATTTTACTTCTAGAACTCTCACTATACAAAACTTTGATGCAATATTATGCAACTGTAAGAAAAAAGAATGAAAAATCTCATTAAGTACTGATGTATAAATAACTCAAGTAGAAAAGGCAAAATATACCATGGTGTATAGTGTATACTACTCTTTATGGAAAAATGGGTCAAATGATTATATTTGTCCATAGTTATATATTCACAGATTAAATCTAAAAGTCTATATCTATAATAATGACAATGTTACCTGTGTGGTGAATGAAGTGGAAAGGGCATAAATAGGATACAGGAATGAGGACAAGATTTTAAACTATCTGTTCTTTATTTTTTTAAAAAAAACTTGTGAGACAAACGCATGTATTATCTGGCCTAAAATCAAATGTTAGAAATTAGAAAAAGGTAAGATCTATAGACATAAATATGTTCAGGTTAAAAGAAGTAAAAATTTGTAATATTTTTGTGAGATTTTAGTTTGAATAGTACAGGTTAAGTAAAAATTAAGGATGTATACAAATATTTTTTGCCTGACACATACATGGCATGTTGTTTACACTGACTTAATTTTGCATATGTCCCAAATATTGTGATACATCTATGCAATGACATATTTTAAGCAGTTTAAATGAATTTGTAAATAATAGTAATATAGAAATGTATTAATAGCATACATTATAAGGAGGATAGGGATAGCAGAACCAAATAATGATGTGTAAAATAGAATTCTATATCCATAAAATAAAAATTTAGAATTCATGCACACAATTTTATCCTCACTAGAAAGACAGAACTCAAAGATTATGCACCAATTGGTGATAATTTTTCTCTCAAGGTAGTGAGATGATGGATAAGTTTTATATTACCTGTAGTCTCTAAAATTCTCCTCATATATACTGTAATTATACAAATAATATAAAAAAGCCTTCAGCATTTATTGAAGGCTTTGAATGGGCCATGTCTTGTATTAAGAATTTTGATCCTACACTCTTAAAAATCTCAAAACCACACAAGACAGATCTTTTGAGTCACTTTACAGATGGAAAATCTGAAGCTCAGAAAGTTGACATAATTCACCCAATACTGTATTTGCACAGCTAATATTAGCTACACAATTCAAATCCAGGTCTTCGCGTTCCAGCACTTACTTCTTGATCACCCTACTAAATTCAAGTAAACACTCCTTACAATTGGAAAACATCTTTCCCACTGCTTTTCTTTTAAGTAGCAAATCTTTGCCTTCATTATCAGAACTTGTATTTTTGTGGGTGTACTAATAATGCTGGAGCATTCCCTAATAGTAATTTAAACTATCTTGAATATATGAATTATTTCGTGTTTTTTTACAGTAGATAAAATATGCTAATTTGTGTAAATGGTCTTCTGGGTGCAGATGCTCACACTGAAAGAAGGCTTATCTTAAAAGCTGCTTGTCTTTCATTTGAGGCTTCTTTTATATGCGTAGTTTATTTTTCTAATGCTGTCTCAATATAGAAATAACTTTAAGGGGATATGTGTGGCTAAATGAAAGAAAAAGACAGCTCTCGTGGCTTTGGTAAATATTAATGAGCTCATAGAAAATCTTGTTACTGAAGTGCGGCACTCTTTTTAGATTTTCTGCCATCTTGGCCCTTTGTGGGCCTTGCTTCTTTGTTGCAGATTAGCATACTGGGTTTTGTGTGCCACTGTCAATTCTGCTTCAGCTGCTTTGTGTGCGCTGAAGCCTCACCTTGGTCTATTATCAGGAGAGTCTAGCTAGGCATCTTAATAATATATTGGATTTCAGTAATAAAAGCTCAAATCACTCAAAAATAATTAGTCTGACTTATTCATTGCAAAGCTTTACCACAAAATGGACACTGTTCATTTCTAGTCATGTATACATAGTCATCGTTAACAAAATAGAATTCAACTTTTATTAATTTTCAAGTGAGATGTAATTCAGTATTTGAATTATTTATGTCAATTCATACCTATATTGTATGTGTGTAATTATTGTGGTACATTTGCAATTTGATTTGAACAATTTATTTTAGAGCATGAATCATTTTCACCTATCTAAATATATTTTAAAGTGATTTTTACTTCACAAGTAGTCATTTTTTTTCCAATATTGGGATTGAACCCAGGACCTTCACACTGAGCTACATCTCTAGCCCTTTTTATTTTTTTATTCTGATACAAGGTCCTGGGATTTGCAATCCTCTTGCCTCAACTTCCAAGAATGCTGGGATTACAGACATGTGCTACAAAAACCTGGATTGTAAGGTAGTAGGATTTTTCACATGTTAAGAGCTAAGAAGATAATACTGAGAGTGTTCTTTCAAATCTGTATTGTTATATAACTCAAGAATTTATCTGTTTGCTGATTCCATTCCACTACAGATATTCCTGAAATGTAAAAAAAAAAAAAAAAGACAATAGACAATTAAAGGTAATTCTTTAATAAAGGAATGTAGGAATGATAAAATTACTTATAAAAATTTTTGAAACATTAATCTTGCCATGCCTATTTTTAATTCAGTGTTAGTCTAAAGGGTTGTATGATGCTTATAAGGGAATTTTTGGCAAGGCAACATTTTTTCATCAAAAATGTGACATAGAAGTGTCGTTATTGGAGATCAGAATTTCATACTCGGTTTTAAAAAATGGGCTCATTTATTTTTTAAAAAACAGGAATTGATTGAAAACATTTTTTAGGTAAGAAATATTTTTCAAGTATTTTCAAGAATTATTCAATGTCATCATACATTTCTTCATCTACTTTCACAGAGGTTCAGCGTACCATAAGTTTTTCCTGTCATGAAGAGAGAAAAATGAGAGTTCAAGAATATGACATGAAGCCTGGTGTGGTGACTCATGCCTATACTCTCAGCTGCTTAGAAATCTGAGCCAGAAGGATCATTTGAGCCCAGGAATTGAAAACTAGCATAGCAACATAATGAAATCCCACACCAAGAAAACTGAAAAGAACATAACAAGAGATTAGAAGCAAAGATATAGTAACACCATTAAATAGTCTATACTACTTTACTCTAAAGCATAACTTTAATTTTGTTCACAATGATTTAAGTAAAAGATTTAGGTCTTTTTGCAAAGGAAGTACTTTTATCAGAGTCATTTTCAAGTTGAGGTTGTTGCTTGGTAATTTCTTGTTTATAAAGCCAAGTGTGAATCCTGTAAGAAAGTACTATATCAATAGTTAGAGAAAAAGGAAACAGTTCTTGAAAATGATTTCCAAATCTGAGAAACATAGCTGACTGCTGAGAAAAGTTTTAATAACTTCAAAAACTGCATAAATTTAGAGTTATAGTCATGTATGGCCATTTCTCCACTGTCATTGTGTTGGTCAGCTTTCTGTCATTATAACAAAATACCTACAGTAATAAACTGAAAAATGAGGCTTATTATTGCTCACAGCTTTGAAGGTTCCCATCCATAATTTATTGGCCCCATTGTTTGGGAGCCAAAATCTCACAGTCCATTCAAGAGCATATCATTAATGACCTAAAGACCTGGTCTGAATAGCACCACCCTGGGGATCAAGCCTTTACACGTGGACCTCTGAGAGAATGTTCAAGCTAAAATTAGAAGAGACAGAATATAGATATCCAGTGAACATCTGGAAATGCATCCAGTGTCTTAATTACCTTTGATCATTAACAGTTTTTAGAGAGAGAGAGACGAAATAAAATAGTACTGATTATAACTATCTGTTCTATTCAATTCAACAGTACTATCAACATTTTACTTTAAATTTTTTAAATTGTCAAAATCAAGGTGAAATCTAAACCATAGACTATATATTGCTTTCCTATGCTAAGATTTCTAGCTACTCCTAGACACTAATTATAAGCAAAATACTGAAAAAAGGGAAAAATTTATAAATATTAAACCTGTACTTTAAAGTTAGAAAATAATTTTAAAAGCTTGACTTGTATTAAGAAAACTCACCATAAAACTTAGAAGTTTTTTTTAAACTTTTTAAACTTTTAAACTTGTACAGTTCAATAGCATTTGGCATTTAGAAATTTTATTTAAATACAGCATTTTAATAACATTGTGATGACGAGTAATGGTCCTTTCAAGATGTCCATATTTTAATTTTGGGAACTTGTGAATACCCTACATAGCAAGTAAAATTATACAGGTGTGGTTAAAGTTGAGTGCTTTGAAGTGGGGAGATTATCTGATTATTTGAGTGGGTTCCAACTTGGTACCAGGGATTAAACTCGGGTCCTTGCACTTGCAAGGCAGGCCACCGAACCGCTGAGCTAAGTCCCTGGCCCCAAAGGAATGGTAAACAGATTTAGTTTTTTATTGTTGTTGTATTTTTGGTACCGGGGATCAAACTCGCTCCATTGTGCTTGCAAGACAGGCACCAGAACCACTGAGCTAAATCCCCATCCCCCAGCTTGATCGTTTTTGAGGCCCTAAACTTTCTTTGCTATATTGGAGGGAGATGTGACTATGGAAGGAAGTAAAAAAGAGATTTACTGTGGATTTAAATGGAAAGGAAGCTACCTGTCAATGAATATGGGGAGCCTCTAGAAGCAAGGGAATGCATTCTTTCCTAAAGCTCTAGCACTTTGTTTTTAGTGCATGAAGATCTATGTTAGAATTTAAATATATGTTATACTGAAATAGTAAATTTCTGTCAATTTATTTCAGCAGCAACAAAAACATTCATACACATTGTAGCATGTTACTAAATAATGACTATCTGTATAAGTTCACATCCCAATCTCCAGAATCTGTGAATATTACCTGTATCAGTTAAACTTATTGTCACACTGATTGCATTAAGAAACTCCTGGACTCTTACTATACTCATGTGGGGCTCTATACTCATCAGTGGCTTAACCCACTGATATTCACAGCTGAATGATCTATTAGAAGGTGGGGCTCAGTTGGAAGAGATGAATCATTTGGAGCATGGCTTTTAAGAGTATATCTCTTACTGTAACCCTTTACCTGTGCTCTTCTTCCCTACCACCATAAAGTGAGTAGTTTGAGACATTATGATGTCTCTGACTCTGAGCTGGAAACCATGGACTAAACCTCTGAAATTGGGAGCCAGATTAAACCTCTCTTCCTTTAAGTTGTGGGTTTCAGGTATTTTGGCCTACCAATGCAAAAGCTAATACAGAAAATTACTGCTGAGAGTGGGATTGTTGCTGTAATTACACCTGACCATGTGGTTCAGAGGCTTTTTACAACTGGTTTGAGAGAGGAGTTTGGAACAGTTTGAAGCAGATTAGAAAAAGCCTAAAATGCTATATGCAGTCCCTGATGGGAGATTCTGGTCAGAACTCAGAAGACAAGAATGCTGATATGATTGTGGAGAGTAAAGGCCAGGCTTATTTTCATATGGTAACAAGGATTCTTGGTCATTAGACTAGATGCCTTGAATATTACATTTAAAGAAAAAAAGTGTGTCTACATTTTTCCTAGTTGAAGGCTGGGTTTAAGAATTAAGGATCAGATTTAGCAGTAGAAATTTCAAGGCAACCTAAGGTTCAGGGTGTGGCATGGATACTTCTGGCTGCTTCTATCTACATTTAAATTGAGACTATGGAGCAAAAATTGGAGCGAAAAACTTGAAAAACTTAAATTTTTGCCTAAAATGAATAATATGAATTTGAAGCAAAATGTGAGTTTGCTTAAGACCTTTAGCACCATTAAAGATACACCAAGTACTATGAAAGGCAATGAGAAGAAAGATGTCATGAGGGCATTTCAGGAATGAGCAAGTCTGCACCCAGTGTAGGTCCAAGGGTGAAGAATTGTTAAACTTGTGTTTGAAAAGAGAGTCCCTGGGACCCATATTTGAGGAGGATCACCAAGGAAGCTGGTTTCCCAGGATTCATTTCACCATGCTGAGCCATCTGGGCACTTAGAGGCCTGAGTACCTGTGGTCCAAGAATTCCTGAACTGCTTGAGCTGGTGGAAGACCTTGGCATTGTCCAAGATGTTGGCACTGACCTTGATTTTTTTCAGACATGCAGAATGCAAATATTGCCCAGGGGGTCACGGAGGTTTCTACCTAGGTTTCAAAGAAGGCCTGGAAAAACAAGCAATATGCTCCTAAGTGGTGTGTGAAACTTTGGGAATGAAGCCAGAGGCCCAGTGGAGACCCCAGGAAGTCAGAGATACCAGGAACATGAATCATCTTTGAATGATGGATACAGTGAGTGGAAACAACCAAAAATAGAGACCATCTGAGTTGCAATCAAAAAGTCTCTATCCATCTTGGGGACTATCCAAGCCCTTAGGAACTCACATCTTACACAGTGTGACCCAGATGCTGGATGCAGTGCTTTAGTATTTGTCCTACTGGGGTTTGCTTTGCTTTGGTCTGATTCTTGCCTGTTTCCCCATTCCTCCCTTTTGGAATTGGAATGTTTGCACCATTCCACTGTATCTTGTGATTATGTAACTTGCTTTTGAATTTTATAGAGGTTCACAGCTAAGTGTTTGCTGTGAGTCTCAGAGAACACTTTGGACTTAGACTTTTGAACAACATTAGAACTGTTGAGACTTTGGGGAAGGGATTATTGTGTTTTTGGTCATACACAAAACAGTAACATGATGTCATTTGTGATTATTAACTTATTATTGTGTTCACTTGAAGTTTAAGTATGCTTTAAGAAGATGTAGGTTCACAGCTAAGTGTTTGCTGTGAGTCTCAGAGAACACTTTGGACTTAGACTTTTGAACAACATTAGAACTGTTGAGACTTTGGGGAAGGGATTATTGTGTTTTTGGTCATACACAAAACACAAACATGATGTCATTTGTGATTATTAACTTATTATTGTGTTCACTTGAAGTTTAAGTATGCTTTAAGAAGATGTAGTTAAATGTCAAAGTGACAAGTGGTGGATTCATACCAGTTAATCTTAATTGTCAAATTGACCTGATTGAGAGACTCCTGGAGAAGTGACTGTATCATGGGGGCATTATACTCATCAGTAGACTAATCCACTGATATTCATAGCTGAATATGCTGGTAGGAGGTATGGGAGGGTTGGAAGACATGAGTCATTTGGCATTTGCCTTTGAACAGTATTTGTGTAGTTGGAAGTTTTCTGCTGTGCTTTGCTTCTTGGCCACCATGACATGAGCAGCTTTTTTTCTATAATGCCGTTCCTTCATGATGTCTTTGTCATGGAGCTACTGAGCATGGACTAACCCTCTGAAACAATGAGCTGAATTAAACTCTCCTTCTCTAAATTATGGGTGTTAGGCATTTTTTCCTAGATATAGGAAAGCTGACTAATATACCACCTTATATGGCAGAAGAGCTTTCACAAGAGAAAATACCTTGAAACAGGTACATGTGTGTGTGTGTGTCTGTAAGTGGATGTAGGCCTGGTCATTATGAAAGACAAATAGTGGCCAGTGTCAGAGGTGAGGGTGATGTGATCATGGGAAGAGAAATTGGAGTGATAGTCTGTGGCCATACCACCCTGAACACACCCAATCTTGGAAGCTGAGCAGAGTTGTACCTGGTTAGTACTTGGAGGGGAGAAATTGGAATGGTGTATGTTGGAGATGGAAGAAGGGTCTATAAGTCAAGGAATATAGGAAGCCATTAGGAGATGAAAAAAACAAGGAAACGTTCTTTTTGGAGCCTACAAAAAGAAGCAATCTGCCAACACTTTGACTTTGGAACAGTGAAAATGATTTTGGATTTCTGACCTCCAGAACTTTAAAACTAAATTAATGATGTTTTAAGTGACTCAGTTTGTGAAAATTTGTTATAGCTACTATGGTAAACTACTATAGACATATTTAAAATATAAAGTGAGATGCTACATATTCATAAGGTGGATTTTTGATTCTTTGAAAAAATATTATGTTAGTAAAATTATAGAAACTATATTTATGTGAAAATTCACTTACTTTTTATTCTTTTTTCAAATTGACATAAACTTTTATATATTTACCATATATATAGTTTTTAAGTATATATAATGAAATGAGCAAACCTAATTAACATATGTATTGCCTTACAGAGTTATCATTTTTGTGCATGAGAATATTTGCCATCGTTTTCTTACTGTTTTTCAAATATTTACCTCTGCACTGAGGGAATTTAACTTTAACAACTTGAGATGTGATAATTTTGTATAAAATGAATGTCATAATTCATATCTCTGTTTTCACACATTGAAGAGGTTCTTCCTGTTCTGACTTTGTATTTGACTTACTTTAGCCTATGGAACAATGTCAAACATTCTCAAATGGAGGCTTAAAAATGCTTTCACATTGGATTTGTTTGTTCTTGTGTCTGGTACCCTTTTCATAGTCTGAAGAAGCCTATGTGTCTTATTTTTTCCTTCCTGGGACTAAATACTCAATACCCACAAGTTAAAGGAGTAGAGGTTTCTTTTAGTTTAAATTTGTTGAAGTTTTGGTCTTTAATTGACTGGGTCCAAGGCAGGACATCTTGGCAGATGGGCATGGCAGAGAAGAAGTAGTTCATGGCATAGCAGGCAAGAAGAGGCAAGATTTCTTTCTTCTCTCCCTTTTTATTTCATCAAGACTACAAGCCTGTTGGTTGGTGCCACCCATATAAATGGTGGGTCTTTCTTGTTCAGTAAGTCCATCGTCTATATCCAGAACTATACTAAATCAATCAGTGGATTAATCTAGTATCACACACTCATGAACCAGTCACTTCCAAAAGCCCCCACTGTTTGAGTGCATGAGGATTTGGGGATGTTTAGATATAATCAAAAACACTAGCAGGCTCCTAGAGAGTGAAAAGCTTTACAGAAAGGCCACAGGAAAGGCCCCTCACATAGGTTAGACCATCAAGCACCAGCCAAATTGTCCCAGACTGGAAAAACCACTCAACCCACATAATCATAAGAGGTAATAAACTTGTTTTTTAAGCCACTGTGTTTTGAGGTGGTTGATCAACAACAGATAACCAATAGAATATATTTACTTTCTTAGGCTGGATGGTCTATCTCCATGTTCCTCCAGTGGTCATAAAGAGGTACCAACCACTTAAACTCCTGCATTGGATTTCTTATGAAATCCAGGAGACTGTTCTGGAAATTGTATCAGGACTTCCTGAGCATTCTGAAACTATTGAAAATGAGGTGCTTGAATCATCAAGCATATCATCTTTTGATCCTTATGCTCCAAAATATGTCCACTTAAAAATAATTAGGTTAGCAGTATGTCTACAAAAGGTTTTCATCATTTGAATAGATTCTAAATAAAAAACAATGTACTCTTGGCTAAATACCAGCTATGTTTTTAGTATGCTAGGGGAGGGATTATTTAAATTAGCTATCTAATTGTTTCAGTATGCCATGGAGATTATTGTGGCTAAGTAATTTTCTGCAGAGTCAACTTATGGCACCAAAGCATGTCTTAGACATTTCTCTAGGTTTTCTAATATGTTGAGGGATCATTATGATTAAGGATATAGTTGTGAATATAAACTCTCAGCCATTAAATTATGACTCTACTTCCTGTTGGCTGTTACTTCATCAAACAGGAACCCAATTTCCTCACCTGTGAAACACAGGACAATAATTGTACATATTCATAGGGTTGTTGTGAGAATTTCATAAGTTAATATACAATGTGCCTAGTACCTGCTATCCTGTCTGAAGTGCTCAATAAATGTTTCGCATTGTGTGTTCCCAGTCTGTTTATCTGTAGCCAGGGTCTGCCTTGTAGCTGTACTGCTGAATTATTCTGAAGATGTTTCCTCACTGGGACTCTTGAGCCAAGTGGTTGAATTAGAACTTTGCAACAAGAAAATTAAAGACCCATTGGCTTCTGATATAAGATTTTTACCAGAAAAAAAAACTTTAGAAAATAATATATGTGGAAATTGTCCCTTCTTGTCTCTCAGAAAGTTATATATTAATTGTGGGGTCTGAAGGATAGCAATTTGAAAACACCTTGACCAGATGACCTTTAAAGACTCTTCTAGCTCTCAAATTACAACATCATAGGTACTCCTTTAATAGAAGGAAGATGACATTTATGTCTATGGAATATAGCAAAGTTAACTGACTCTCTTGGGAATAGAAACTGCTCTTCACCATGACTGCTTTTCACTGTGAATTCAATCAACTGAAATAACTGTTTATGCTGCACAGCTGTTTTCTCTACTAGGAGTTTGCCTTTTCATTTTGAGAGATCAACTCCTGCAGTTGTCTTGTGCTGTTACCACTCTTGTTTGCAGAGTAATAACTCTTCTTTTATAGGAGTTGACATATAAGAATTTAAAATGAAAGGAAGATTTAATAACACTTGTTATTAGATGAAAATTTCTAGCACATTTTAAGCGATTACTTTTGGTCAAATGATTTGAATTAAGAAAATGAACTTTATAATATTTAAGTTTGGAATATTTCTATTTTGTGAACCATGATGTTTATATGGAGAAAGATGCATATTTCTATTTAACAGGTAAACACATAATAGAAACTATAGAAACTATGTTACTGTCTTAATTTCTTGTTGCCGGGGCAAAATACCCAACAACCACAAGTTAAAGGAGGAAAGATGTATTTTGGCTCACAGTTTGTAGAGGTTTGAGTCCATAGTCCACTGGTTCCAAGGCAGTGTGGCATGGAAGAGGGGCATGGTAGAAGAGAAATAGTTCATGGCATGACAGATAGGAAACAGGGAGACTTCCTTCTTTGTTTCCTTTTTATTCCATCCAGCCTATACAGGATGTGTCTTCCCTCTTTAGTAACTCTGTCATTCACACATAGAACTATTCTAAACCATCAGTGAACTGATCCAGTATACATATATATGATTCAGTCACCTCTCAAAGCCCCACTTATGAGTACATGAGGCCTTAGGGGGACGTCTAGATATAAGCCATAACAATTGTCTGCTGTTGTAGTTAGGGTTTGCAAGGGAGTAGATTTAATGCAGGACACATAACTTATAGGATTATTTTATAATATTTAGTCAAATGCAGAGAAGTGCAAAAGATCTGTCCACACTAGTGACTTGAAAGATCCAGGCAAGGGCCTGGATCCCATGGCAATATATCCTGCACACAAGTGCATCCAGAGGCCTAGAGCCCAAGGCAATATCAAGGATCTGTACCAGGAATGCCCAAAGAACAGTTGGTGGAAGCAAGAAAGCCTGTGCTAATGGGGTGAAGGATTTCTGCCATCAAGCTGAGGGATCTACACTGGAGCCAGGAAGTGACACCCAAGGCGAAATTCACTTTGTCCCTGATGAGAAGAGCAGCCATTCCCAGTGACATCGAGAACCTGAGCTCCTCTCTCTATGATAGCCAAGTTCATATCAGAAAAACCAGCCACGACAAGCTTCTCCAAGAAAATCAACAGACAACAATCTTCTGATCTTCCCCTCCAGTTCTTTTTTTTAATGCTGTTAGTAGCAATCCTCAGGTGAGTCTTCCATGCCCAGAACCATGCTGATTCAGTTCAGCTTGGCATTCCAAGTTGACTGTTAGTTAATCCACCACATTTGCCTCTGTTGTATTCTGTTGCAGTATTCATGCTTAGTTATTTGATGAATAACTATATCTCTTATGTCCTAGTTCAAAATAATGAATCTGATTGTCCCAAAGTTGAGACTAGTTGGAGGCATTTTAGGAATACTTTTCAAACCACTAAGCCATCAGTGTACAGACACCATTGTTCTGAAAGAGTTAATGTACATTTCAGAAAGAGTCTAATTTACTGGCTAATGATATCTTTTCATAGGAATTATTTGGCTTTGTGTGGTAGGCTTTCATCTTTCTGCTTTTTGGTTAACTCAATTGAATTTTCATCCAATCTACATTGTTTCATTCTAATTGCTGTCAGCCTCATTTTACAAAGGATTCTGTTCCAAAAGCTCATTTGTGAGTTGGTTATTTGGAATTTATAACATACTTTTTAAGTAGAAAAATAAGCTACAAATGTTGGGTGTGCTCCCAGAATAGCCTACAGAAGCCAGTTTCACCCATCATATGCCCAGTGCTAATGCTGCTCTCCAGCAGATTCAACATAAATAGTGTATATGAAGGGAACATGCATTGCAAGATCTGAGAGGGGAGGCCAGAACACATTCTTCTACACTAGGCCATTCTGCAGAATTTTTCTGAATTTATACTGTCAATTTAAAAAGAAGCAAAGTGAGAATGTGGCCCAGCTAAACACCTGCAACAATGACTCCTTGTGTGGGTCAGAGACTGGGGGTAGAAATACCCAGGGAGAAGGATTTGTGTAATAGCGGCTAAGAAACATGGAGAATAGGAATTATTAGTGAGCCACAATAGTGTGGTAGAGCATTAGAAGGAGAAGCACAAAGAAAGGTTGAATGTTTCATTAATGGATAAAACTACGTTTAAAGGCTTCTGCAACACTCCCTCCTTACATTTTTAGTCAAATACAGATTCAAGCTCATATAGATTTTTCTGCTAAATGTCAGGAATTTAATTCACTAGGAGACTTTAAAAGAAATAACCCAATTTTTCTGCCCTTTTCCCCCCAAACTTGCTGAGGCGAAGGAGGTCGATTAAAGGAGACTCAGAAGGAGCAGGCAATGGGAAGGATGGGAAGCTGTGACAGAAGGCTTCAGGCAGTGACAAAGGATTTCAGCTTAGAGTTTGATGGAAAAGAGAAAGTAAAAGAGTTTGAGAGTCAAATGATATAGAAAATGAACTCTGTAGAAGAATGGTAGGAGAGGAATCTCCTGCATTTAAACATCCCCATGTTAATCACAGTTCCAAACCACATGGGCTTCTTGGGTCTGGTTTTACCAAGAGGGTTTCTAGAGAATTATTTCAGGAAGAGGTGAAGCAGTTGTTTAATGTGTCTTTGAAGAATACAAATGATAGTCTAAGGAAATCATTGTTTCCTTAGAAATGAGATTCTTTAATCAATATACCATACAGAAGAGATTCTCATAGGTGAATCTCAAGCATTCTGCTCTAAGTACTCTTTTCTGTCCTCTTCACCTCTGCTCAAATAAACCTTTTGTAAACATCTTCCATATCACAATGAGTCAGGTCTGAGATAGAAGCAATACAAATGATAGTCTAAGGAAATCATTGTTTCCTTAGAAATGAGATTCTTTAATCAATATACCATACAGAAGAGATTCTCATAGGTGAATCTCAAGCATTCTGCTCTAAGTACTCTTTTCTGTCCTCTTCACCTCTGCTCAAATAAACCTTTTGTAAACATCTTCCATATCACAATGAGTCAGGTCTGAGATAGAAGCGCGTGAAACTAATTGGGGAACTCTTTATTAAATGGTTGTCTCCCCCACTAACAAATGTCCATCCAGAGAGGAACTATAAATAAACCACTGGATCCACTGCCTAGTGCAATACCTGACACTTAGTGGTTTTGTAAATCTTCATTATAAGCTACTGAGAAGCAGATTTATGTATTCAACATATTTTTGTTGTAATGCACACAGAAAGCCAATAGCACACAAAAGAGATGTAGACAATTGTTTCTTAAATTGATTTAAATATTTGTTAGTATAAGCGTGAACTCTAACAAGAGAGAGATTATTTTACCTCAATAAATTTATTTGCTTCTATATTAGAATTGTATCCATAGGGTATGCAGTTTTGAAATTGGATGACACCATTTTGATTCAATTACTTTTAGAAATGCTAAGGTGGAAGATCCATCCTGGTTTCCTGCCTGAGGAGACTGTTATTCTTAGGCAGGATGCAGGATTGGCCATTAGAAATAGTCAGTGTCTCTGCCTTCCAAATCCTATGGCTATGCAGATCAACTGATAAACTAGATATATCTCTAGAAATGGAGGTGTAGATATTGATAATGGAACCGTGTCACTCTTGGCATTTATTTAAATAACCCAAGATATAAATTTATGGGGATTTCTAGCCATCACAAAAAATTATTTTAACTAATAAATGTTTCCATTCATCTTTTCCTCTTTATTTTGTCTCATCAGAACATTTGATGTAGGCACACACACACACACACACACACCGACCTCTACACACCTAAATGATTTCGTTGTTTTCTGAGAGCTTCTTTCACCTGCAAGAAATTTCCCTATGGCCCATGTCACTTGAAAGTTAAAAATGTTACTTTTTCTGTAACTTCTATATCATGCAAGAGGTAACAAAAATATATCCAGCCTCCCTCTCTTACCTTCTTTCATTTGCCTTTGCAGACTGAGCAGTGCTGCCTGGGCAGTGCACTCATATTTCTTCATTATAGGAGAGATGATTTGACATAAAATATACAGCTGAGTTTCTCTAAAAGACATTAAAAAAACAGGAAAAAAAGTGGGGAGGAAAGGAGAGAAGTAAGGAAAGAAAAATGAAGAGAATGAACTACTTTTCAGATACATGTCACCAGAAGATTAGAGAGAATATTGTATTTTAACTACAACAGACATTAAGGATTAATCTAGTACATGGTGCTTCTTTAAACTTCAAAGAATACCCAACAAATATTATATATGAAAACTTAACAGAATACTACAGCAGATTTTCAAAATTAAAAATATGTATCTGTAAATATGTAATTTAGACCATGCCAGTAAAAATGTGAATTCTAAATTGTTTACTCCTTTCTCACATAATAATTTTACTACAGGGATAGAGAATCTTTTGTTTAATTTAATATAGGCTTCAACATATTTTGAAGCATTTTTTATGTTAAGGAGTAAACTTTAGTTTTCCAACAGAAAGTGGTATCTTAAGGTAAATTTTATTATTGAAACACAATAGAATTCGAAAAATAAAAAATATTTGGATTAAAATCCCATGCTCATTTATAATAACATTATTCACAATAGCCAAGAGGTGGAAGCAACCTAGGTATCCCTTGATAAATAAATGGATAGACAAAATGTGTTATGTAAGTCTAATATAATATTATTCAGCTTTAAAAGAGAAGATCTATACTATGCTAAAACATGGGAGAAGCTAGAGACATTATTCTGAGTTACATCAGCCAATCACAAAAAGATAAATACTGTATTATTTCACTGATATGAGGCCTCAAAGTGATCAAATTTAGGAAAGTAGAACGAATGTAGTTAACAGGCTTGAAAAGGGGGAGAAGTTTATAAAGTGTTGATAGTTGCAGATTTAAAAGATAGAAATGATTCTGGAGATCTGGTTGCAACAGTGGGAGTGCATATAACACTTGTGAAATGCATGTGTACAAATGGTTATGATGATAAATTTTATGCTGAGGTTTTTATTGTAATTTTAAAAAGACAACATCTTCATACATAAGAAATTTGAGAATTTTGCTAACTTGGGAAAGTATAATTATTATGCAGTTCTTAAGTATATATCTGATGACAGTCTACGTTTAGAATAAAAAACTACTATGTGTATTTTCTTCTGTTATATAAACCTATTTGGGATTAAATAACAATTGATTTATAAAATGGTACAGAATTAGAGGTAATTTGCAATAACTTCCAAAGTTAGTTAAAATTATGTTGATATTTATATTATTATAGTTCTTACAAATATTAATTTCAGTACCTTCCTTTTACTAGAATAACAAAGGCTGGAGATTTAGCTTAGTGGTTCTGCCACCTGCCTGGCAAGCACGAGGACCTGAGTTCAATCCCTGGTACAAAAAAAAAAAAAAAAAAAACCAAAAAACAAAAGTTGTTTTTTTCATCCTTTTTTTTTTTTTTTTTTTTTTTTTGTACCACGGATTGAACTTGGGACCTTGTGCTTGTGAGGCAGGCAGCAGAACCACTGAGCAAAATCCCCAGCCCTAGAAGTTGTAGTGTTATAACCAATTTTATAGCTAACAGAAATAATCAAAGTGTAACAAAATATAGTTAGCATTAAAACTGGTATGTTTTTTAAAAGTGTTTTATAAGTAACTAAATGACAAACAGATAATTTAGTTGATAATAGATATGCTACTTTTACTTATTCCTCTTCATTTAATATAATTTTTTATTATTCTGTGCTAGACTCCGTGTACAAAGGATAGTTTGTTTTTTCCCAAGTTGAGCCTTTCATTAATGAATAGTAAGATTTTTATACTACTGTAAGTAGCACTTAGGTGTATAGTTAAGCAGGTTTTAGGAGGTCCATTTTTATCTCGTACTTGCAGAAATATGCGCAATGTTAAAAATGACAGTGAGGACCATTCATGAACTCAGTACATCGCTGAATCCTTAACATACCTCTCACTTTCTTCACATTTTACTTGAGCCGTCATTCATATATATTCTGTAACACATTAACTCAGCTCTCAAACAGCATCTATCATCTCTCTACTTTTTATATACCATTCTTCCCCCTTAAGTTTTTCCACCGACTTTTTTCAGCTACTGAAGACACACAGCACATGCACACACATAACGTCTCTATAAACCATGTATTTCTTTCCTACCCTCTTTCCTTCTCTACATAGCAAAACGGAGCTACACCAATTATTTACCTATATTCTTAATCCACGAGGCAGGTTTTGAGTTACTATGTTTTTCATTATTAAGATAATATTACATAATGAACAATGAAAAAACTTTAGTGGTGATTGAATTAAATAAGGCTCTTGCTCAGTTCTTTTATGTGTACATCTGCCAGAAGTTGGGCTCTGCCCCACTGCTCCTTTTTTCCTAGGAGTGTCTAGTCAGACCAAGCCTCATGGGGCTAGTAGAAGTATAGGAAAGCAAGTGAAAATGCTCAGAATCTGTATGGCATTGGTGTTACCTTTCACTTTTGGCTACAGCAATTCATTTGCCAAAGCAAAACAAAACAAAAACACTAGCCTATGTAAAGGATGAAGCTACAAAGTCACAAAGGAAAGAATGTGGATGTATGGGGAGTTAAAGAACTGGGACCACTTACATAATCTACCATATGTGCCATAATAACCTTACCAAACTGTGTAATCGCAAAGGGTACTGTAGACCCTTGCCTTCTTTCTGAAATACCTTCTCCTTCTGCCTTCTTCAATGAAATATTCTCTTTTTTTATCTCATTGAGTTTATTGGTACATTTTAGGTATACAGTACAGTTACATTCATCATTAGGATCTTGTACCTTTACATGACAGGTCTTGGTTCTCATTTTATCCCCTTACCCCTGCCTCCTTTACCCCCTCCTCCCTTCCCTATTTACAAAAACTTTATTTCCATTTTTTTGTTTTCTCAGATTTTTTTTCTTTCCCCTTATTTCCTTTCCCCTACCCTTCCCACTTCCTCTACACCTTTAGCCCTTTTCTTTCTATTTCACATTGTCAATTATACCATTAGGATCTTATTTATAATTATAATTTTTCACACCAGACAAACTATTTGGTATTTACACATGTGTGACATATTTATTAGTGAAATATTCTCTTGATTTTCCAGCCATACCTATGACCTTCTCTATTAAGTTTCTTTTTCTATCCTAGCTTTCCAAAGACTCCGTTGGAATCCCTCAAGACATGATACCAGCATCCTCCCTCTTTTAATATGAGTTCTTTAATTAGTGCCATCCATGTTTATAGAGCCCATAGCCGATGAAATAAAATTGCTTAAAATTCTTCTCTGGATTACAGAAGCTTTATTTAACTTCCTACTTTAGATTTCTTCCAAGATGTATGGAGATACCTCATATTCAACCTCAGTCTAAATTTAAATTTAATACATTTATAGTATTTCCCTATTCTACACCCAGCCTTCTTCAGTGATCCCATGTCTTTTAACTTATAGGATCCAAAAAATAATCATCCTTGATAATATTCTTGCATCATTAAACCCTATTAATACAGTTAGCTAAATGCCTCTGGAATCAATCAGCTTCTTTCTATGACTATGGTTCTTCTCTAGTCTCTGTCAACATCTTCTCTCATCCAGACCTGTAATAACTTCTGAACCTCATCCTCTCTTGTCTGCATCTTCTCTGGAACCAGAAAGATCATAGTCATTATAGAAATATAATTGTTTTTTGAAAACATCTACATAGATCAGTAATATCCCAAATGTTGATTTTTTAATTCATGAAGAGATGTCAGAGGAGTATTATTTTAATTTAGTCTCAGAGCTCAGACTCTGAGATATTTAATTGTAGTGGAAGGACTATTAAAATAATAAATCAATTATGTATTAGTTGTATCTGTGTAAATTAGTGGTTGCTGTCAGTTGCTTGAATTCAGTTGCTCTCATTTGGGGAGTATAGAGAGTAAGATACTGAATGTCAGTGGGTGTAGAGTGATTCTTTTCATCTAGTGATTGTCACAGATATGCACAGGGTTCCCAGTTGAAACTGGCATGTAACCCCATGATTTGCAGACATTGAGTCCAAAAATGTCTACACCATAGATTAATTGTGAAAATAATGCTTTGCTTTTTTATATATTTGAAATTAGAGAAAATCTGTCATTCTACAATCTACAGACTCAATCATGTGAGACTTTTTTGTTTTGGGTTTTTGTTTTTTTTTGGTATAATTGTTTGTGTTGAGGGAGGTCGACAGTATGATGGAATACCAAGAACTCCAAGATCGTAGTTTTGGTTGAGTTGAGTACACAGCTTGAAGAAATTTGGTGGGTTTTATTTTTGTTAGTTTTCTGTAGGAAAATGTGCCATGAAGACATTAAATTTCAGGCCCATGACCCTAAAAATGGCTTATAATAAGCACATGTAATGTCAGCTTTTTTCCTGAAGGAATCTTGGCTTACTTTTTATCACTTGACAGTTACTCAGCAATCAAAACAAAGATTCAGTATTAAAGAAGTGACAAGTCCAGTTTACAATTTGCCTTTCTATCTGTAGGCAAGATCATATTTTAAAATTAGACCATATGGAGGTACCAACGCGGTGTGTGCTGAAGTCAAAAATCCATCCTATTTGGAGACTTAACCCTCTCCTCCTGGCTTCAATAGTTGCACCTTGGACTGTTTTATATTAGGTTACCTCAGCCATGTTCTCACCACTACTAGTTTTGGACCATTTCAGATGAAGTCACTTCAGCCACCTTCTCATTACTCCAGTTTGGGGCTATTTCTGATGTTCTCACCATTCTTTTCTGAGGCATTTTGGATGAGGTCACCCCATTGAGCATATTTCTGGCTTCAGGTTCTCAGGAATAACATAAATGCTGTTTGACTCAAACACAAGTGCCTATCTGTTTCTCATATATATATGTTCTTTAGTTGTAAGTTAAATGATCTGAGAACAGCAACTGGCCTGGGAATTGGCTACATACAGTTTTGATTAATTAACACTAGTAAAATCAGTGACTATATAGTCTTCTAGGAAAAGAGCATAATTATTCTTTCTAGTTTAGCCACCATTTTTTATTAGTATGTTTGTAGTACATAATGATAACACTCTTCATGAGGAATTGGTACACACACATAACACAACTTAATCCTTTTTTTCCTCTTTCCTCCTTTCCATATCACCCTCCCTCCATCTCTTAGTCCCCTTTCCATTTTAGAAAGATCTATCTCCCTACTTCCTATTATCTATCTTTTATTTTTCTCTTTATAGTTTGATTTCTCATATGAGTGAAATCATTTGATATTTAACCTTGTATGTCTCATTTATTTCACTTAACATTATGTTCTTAAGGTACATCCCTTTTCTTACAAGTAACTCAAATATGTCCTTCTTTATGGCAGAATAGTATTTTATCGTGTATAAATGCCACATTTTCTTTGTCTGTTTATATGTTGATATACATATAGGCTGCTTCAAAGATTTAGCTGTTGGGAATTGTGCTGCTATAAACATAGGTATCCATGTGTCACTGTAATGTGATGCCTATGCCTACCAGAACTGGGATTAAAGGTGTGTGCTACTTTGCCCAGAGGATTTCAGATTTTTTAGGAGCAAAAAATAAGCATAGATAGTTTCAATTTCTTCTGTCACTTTTTCTATATGTATGTTTGTTCTTGTTTAATATGCAAATAAGTGCCACTGGATTTATATAGCATTACCTGTATTATTCGCCTCAATAAATATTTTTAACATCATTATCTCTTTTATGGGAATTCCAGCCCTCACTTATTAAGGAAAGCAGAAGTAATCTGCATAGATTGTTCAGTGGAAAGTTCAAACCCAGAATGGTTTCCTGATCCTCACTGATTTTTAAGTCATGCAGGATTATATTTCCTGGCCACACTAGCAATATGTGAGCTTGGTCATCCTCAGTACATTTCAAAGTGTGATCCGAACTGAATATTTATGGAAAATTGTCTGAAAGATAATTAGTCTGTACTACATATTGTAATAGCTGTTGTAAAATAGTCCATGACTGAACAAGACCATTTGGGGGTATCTTTCCTGGATATCAATTTGATTACTTCACATAGAGCTAGTTTTTACAAAACTAGGCTTTGGTGTGCCGCCATCTACACTATGGAGAAGATTTGAATCCCAGTGCATGGCTTCCATCATGGGAATTACAATGAGTATTATTGAAATTCTGAGAATATTCTTAGTATTTCGATGACAGAAATACTTGTTCAATTCTTAGATAAATAAATACCATTACTCGAGCTTTTACTTTAAAACATCTTGAATATTTTAATTAATAATTTCTTTCATTAGATTTGGTGCTAAAACTTAAAACAGCAAATCTGGGCGCCCAGTTGTAGTCCAAGTACTTCATATCATATATTTATGTATGAAGCTACCTACTTTATCCATCTACTTTTTCTTGGCCTTATTTTATTCACTGTATCTTAATTATATGCTTTCTGTGAAGGTGACTCAAATCCTTTTTTGAAATGAGGTAAGTTATTAATTCATTAATTATCGTATAGATTGCTTGTCTAGCTCATTGTAATTTTCAAGTCATTAGTACAACAGGAGAATTTAGCAAGTATTTTTGATATGTTATTAGAAACATCAAAACTAGATTTTGATAAGATTTGGTAAGGTCTTGCGCTCTTAATATTTTTATGTATCTTATATTTGAGTTAATTTTCTTAAACCATTTCTACTGCATCAGAAACTGCTGAGTTTAAAGATAAAGTGAGTATTTAATAATAACTAGTACAAAAACTTAATGATCTTGGAAAAGGCATGCTTAGTTAGATATTCCATGCCATTTGCATAACAATATTATAATACATTCAGCTTCCAACATACAAAAGAGATTGTGCTACAAAGGTGTATTTATAATTTAGTCCTTTAGAGTGTAGACTTCATTTTCATGAACATTCAAGTCACTAAATGCTGATTGGATCTTAGTATATCCCATAAAATCTTTTTAGCCATAGTGTACAAGGAATAACATTAATTGACATGAGAAATTGCAGAGAATATTATTTTACATCCTAAAAAAAAAAGGGTCCACCACCTGCCTTGCAAGCACAAGGTCCCAAACTCAATCCCTGGTACAAAAAATTATAATAATAAAATAAAATAAAAAAGTGTTGACAAGTTGGGTGTTTGCAATTTTGGAAGTCCTTATAATTTTAAAACCTGAGGTCTAAGTATGATATCTGATACAATAAGCAAACAGAAATGATTCAGTGTTTTATTAAATGTGAAAAATACTCAGCCTCAAGCTTGGCACATAATAAAGAGTTAATTAATGTTAGTTCTTATTGTTTTCAGATATTTAAATGTGATTTTTGATCCTCATTATTATTACTAATATATGTAGTCTACTAAATATTGAGTTAAATTCTAAAGCAAAAAGAACGATAAGTGCTCCCTCATCCCCTGCCCATTCCTATCTAGGGCTCAATTCCTGGACATGCATCACTCTCTGGAGCTGGTAGTTCTCTTTGTCCTTGAGTCTCTCTTACTGTGAATTGTTCTGAGTCTCTCCTATAAAATGAACACATGCCCTATAATTGTCTAAGGCAGCCTTTTAAAGCTCTTTCCTCTTCTCTTTACCACCCAACAACTAGAAGCTTGACTGTCCTCTTATTATTTTATCACCTTTGTACTAGAAATTCACAATCTCAACTGTTCAAAATTGAGCTGTGATTCTTCAGCTTTACTGAAACTGCTGTTATTAAAATAACCAAGGATCTCTTTTGTCCAGAATTTCAGTCTTTTTTTCTGTTTTTGTTCTCTTGGATTCCTTTTCAATATTGAGGTTGTTAGCTGCCTTCTTACAACTCTTCATTTTGATTCTGACACCTTCTCATCTCATAGCTCTATTGAAATCCTACAACTTCAACTTCCATCTCAGATGATTTCTTTTCATTGGGACTATTCCTTATTTTCCCGGCTGTACCACCTTATCTTCACTTCTTTTGGAAAGCCTTTTTTCTTTTTGATTTAGAGCTGTCTAGGTATGGTTAAAATCTCTGCCCTTGATCCTCAGAATGGGGTTCTTGGTAATAGGAAATTGCTTTACCTATCTGAAAAACATTAAAAAATATATTATCAATAAACATTTATTGAAATCTCACTTTTTTGGGGGAAGCAACCTATTCAATTATTCCCATCACTGTGGGTTACTAACATTTGAGTCATGATGCCTGTACACACTGTAAGAAAGCTGACAAATGCCTTGTATAGGCAACTTTACTCATGCTTGTTAACTGTTTCACATTTCTGGTGAATATTCCACATTTTATAGATTTTAATTCTGTGAAAGAACTGCCCCTTCATCCAAAGTAGTTCTTAACTTGCTCTTTTATTCCCATGGTTCTTATTATGAGATAATTCTTTCAGCTTATTGAAACACTAGGACAAATTTAAGAATGCCGAGTCTAACACTTGTGCTGTATTCTTTGGGTTCCTTTCCTTAGGTGTTTTTTCTCTGGCTGCTTTTTTAGAACCACAAGTATAAAGTGCAGTTTCAACTTGATAGAGCTATAGATGAGCTCATTGAAAAGATGTTAGTTGCCTCTGGATCTAAACTATACATATGTAGTCCTCGTGCAAAAACCTAGAGCACCTTACTTTTGAATTTGCAAGCAATCAGTCTTCTCTGTCTTGAAGGAAATTTTGTCAACAATGAAGGAACATCAGCAAATGCTTAGGCATTTCCTTACAGGTAAATTACTTCATCCTGAATCACTACCATGATAATCCAAATCTTTTCCCATATCATAATGGTTAGAACTCTATTACATTTCTGATGTCTTTTGCTGGGGAATGTGACCTAAGGTCTGTTCTCTCCCCTTCAAGGTGTCACCTATTTCACATTGCCTCCTACTGATGAGGCAAATCATCTTGACTGGGACCTTTCTTAACTTCCACAGCCTTACACAACAGAGATTGCCTCCATGTCTGCCAGGGACTGTTACACTTTTAGCACAAGCCTTCACTTAATCTGTCATGTAGCATATTAGGTATTCCTTCATCTTGAATTTTTCTCCCTTGAGTGTCCATACAAGCTTAGGAGAGACTCAACTATGAATCGGGTCAAAGTGTCTTTTAACAGCGTAACAGATCCTTTCTTCTCTTCCTCTACTCCTTTGGAAGAGATAAAAGCCTACAGTGCAAATGACTCAATTTATAAGGTGCAAAAAAAAAAAAACCCAAAAACAACAACAACAAAAAACAAACAAACTCACATTAAATAAAATCTAACACAAACCCACCCAGCCTCTTGTCTTATCATGTCTTGATCATGGGCTTGGATTTTCACTTACCTGGCACTATTTCTTAGCGATCCACAGAAAGTAAACATCCTGCCTGTATCACTGTGGAACTTGGCCCATTAAATGATAGATAGGTAAGCAAAGCACAGAACAATGAAGGAAGTACCATTGTAACAAAGAAAAAGAAACAGATTATAGAGAAAGAGGGAAATGAGTTTCACAGGACTGAATTAAGGCCCGAGAGCATGATCCTGAAAATGGATGTGAAGGAATGAATAAAAGTTCATGGAAAGGATATGTGGGGGACTTTGTTTTATTCATACAACTTTTCTGTAATTTTAAGATCATTTTTATATAAAAAGTTAACAAAACCTCACCGGGTTAATGGAGATAAAGTGAAGAGAAAAACATTCAGAAGATATGCAAAAATTCCTGCTACTCACTTGGTATTGCTAGAGCTTCAGGGTTGTGGAGCACTAGTATAGAGAAAACTCCTATTTTCAGTTGAATCTTCATAGATTTAGATTTCTAAATGGGAGAAAATTAAGAATTTCAATTAAGGATGTAACATGTTGGGGATTTTCTTTCTAAAATGCAGCTATCTATGACCTTATGGAAATTGGACTGATTGGGGAAGAGCTTATGAATGGACAGTGGTGCAGGTTAGAGGTGATATAAATACTTGCACTAAGGAGGTGGCAGTAGGCATTGTGAATAAAAAGACAAGTTCCTGAAACTCTTTGAAGATGGCATTAATGTGATTTAGCCACTGACAGGCTTTGGAAAGTGAAGGAAAGAAGGAATTAAAGAGTTAGACTTATCTTCCCAGGTTGATTCAAGCTCATAGGAAAAGGAATCTGTGAGAAGAAAGAAGATAAGTACTTTTGTTTTGAGGATTCTGTTTTGAGGTGCCTATTGGATGTCTGGGAGAAGATCTAGTCACTTGTATATGTAAGACTCAGACTTGGGGAAAATAGAATAATAACTTGAAGACATACATGAACATATTCATAATTTCTTAACATGGTTTTGTAGGAATAGGCTTGAGGTGGGCTCACCACTTTCATTTATGCATGTGTGTAATTTCTTGGGCTAAGGCTCTATCTTGAAATTCCAGTTGCCTCACCATACATGCATATATCATAGACACATTCTCTGCTCTAATCTTTCTCCAAGAGGGATGTTTTTGAAATGTGTTGCTGGAATCTCTTATCGTTTGACTTCTGGTGAGACATTGGTAGGGATGAGTGAAAATGAGAAGAGAAAGTTTGGGGCGTTTCTTCCCTTTTCCTCTAGACTTTGGATCCCCATTTCTGACAGATGCTGTATTTCTTCGGAACTACAGATCCTGTCCAGAGTCTGTATCTTGTTGGAGCCAGCACTCACAAGCCCCCCCAAGAACCCTCTTTCTAGTATTGAATGGGAAAAACTTTCTTGGTGGCTTGAAATATCTTTGTGGGTGCCTAAAACCTACTTATACATCTGAAGATGTCCCCCTAATTAGTCTGTAATTCCAAAGGGAGGGGAATGCTTCTTGACAAATTTCTAAGTATTATGTGGTCCATGTGTAGTTTTTTGATGTTCTAGTATATATCTGTGGGAGGAAAATCTCTAATATGCCGTGGGAATGGTTGACCCTTTCCACAGAGTGTGGCTTTTGGACTACTCGTGAAGACTGGCAAGTACCTCTGGGAATCCACATTTGACCTCACTTACTTTAGGACAGTTTTTAGAATCTTAGTGACAAATTATCATTACTACACATGCCAGCCAAAATTGGACCCAAGTATTGTCACAAATTCCTAATTCTTGCCTTGACCTCTGCTGAGTTTAAAATGGGAGGGAAACATCAGGCCTAAGAATCTACAATAAGCTTCCCTTTCCTTGTTACTATCCCCCATTCCATATTTTTCTTACTGGCACACTGGACATACTTTTTCTTCCCGGCTTTTGCTGAAAAATGAATCATTAGATAACTTGGGAGGGGCACTGATCTTATATAACTACATTAACAACATGCTGCTAACTTTTCAAGTAATCAAGTCAGTAATTTATCAGAAGTTAGCAGATAGGATTGTTCGTGAAAACAGTCATTCATTTCTTTTCTCTTACTGGAGAATCAAAGAGTGAAACAGCAAAGTTGGCAAAGAATCTGGGGATCATTGTGTTTAATTTTGTTTTTTAAAGTCATAGAAACCTGTATTCAAATGAAATTTATAAAATAAGTCAGTAAATATATGAAATGAATCAGCTTCTAGATGTAGTTAATCAAAAGTCTGAGTGCACACAAGAACACCCAGTGCTCCTTTCCATGGTCACTATTGTATGCATCTTTGGGATCCCTGAATGCTTCAGAGTACACTTTGAAAGCCTTCATTTTACTATGCTATAAAAGATAAATAACCAAGGCAGTTGGAGGTCCCTATGGATCTAGGATACTGCCCCTAATTCACAGTACTTTGCTTGCTTCCACATCACTTCTGAGCTACATTATAAGATTCAATATCACATCCCTGACACCTCATTGTAGCACTGCCCCTACTTCTGATTTCCTACAAAGCTGGTTAAATCAACATTATCTTTGTGTTATATACTGTGTGTGTGTGTGTGTGTATGTGTGTTGTACTGGTGAATGTAATGGATATGTAGTTTCTTCTCATGCGTAGTTAACCAGTTCTGTGGAAGGAGTATCTGGCCATTACCCATGCTATACTTCCCTACTCTTAAGTGAAATAAATAAGTCACACGTGTAAATACCGAATAGTTTCTCTGGTGTAAAAAAACTATAATTGTACACAAGATCCTAATGGTATAATTGACAATGTGAAATAGAAAGAAAAGGGCTAAAGGTGTAAGGGAAGTGTGAAGGGTAGAGGAAAGGAAATAAGGGAAAAGAAAAACATCTGAGGAAATGAAAAAGTGGAAATAAACTATTTGTAAATAGGGAAGGGAGGAGGGGGTGAAGGGAGGGCAGGGGTAAGGGGAAAAAATGAGAACCAAGACCTGTCACGTGAAGGTACAAGATCCCAATGATGAATATAACTGTACTGTATACCTAAAATGTACCAATAAACTCAATGAGGAAAAAATAGCACCCCAATTTATTTATTCTTCCATTGTCCTTCATTCTTTCATTGTTCCTGCTCTTGGCTGAGGAGAAAAGGAAATCAAATGGTAGTCTTTAGGAATGATAAAGTAAGCACTTTTTTGTAAAGGCAAGTTTTATGGCAGATCCAGAAAGGAAAAATAAATAAAAAGAAGACATCCAGGAAGCAATTAGAGATTGGCAGAAGTCTTCTGTCGTGTATGAGGGATATAAACCTCACTGAATCTTTGGAAGACAAACCAATAATTGTGGGGATAATGGCTAGAAATGTAACTATTGCTGAGTTGTATCTTAAGCTCAAAAGGTATATAGAGAAAAAGAAAAGTGATTGCTTATGTTTGATATTGAGGATACTTGTTCAAACTGACCAGATTCCAAGGACCTCACGTACGTAGATTAAATTAATTCTACCATTTCAAGGAATTTGCTCTTCAGGCTAAAATACATGTTCTTTTATCAGCACAGATTAGGATACCAGAATCTACACAAAGAAAAGCAATATCTTTTTTTATTTCCATTTGTGTTGTCATATATTTAGTAATGGCAAACCTTTTAGAGCTTTCAATGATATAAAGAGCCTACTGCGACATATGTGCCATAAATTCACCACCACTGATATATTCAAAACAATTGTATATCCATTACAAGTGTGGATTTATATGTATCAATTTAACTAGACCATTAAAAAGTACTTGAATATTTCCCATGAAGTCCCATATGGTGGACATGACCACTGACTTTGTAGGTTTGACACTGATTCCACCATTTATTGCTCTGTCCATTAGAATCCTTTCAATCTTTTTGAGCCTTGGTTTCCTCTCTGGTTAAACTGGGATAACCACACCTATTTGATTTTCTAGGTTCCTGTGAGTACTAAGTGGGCTAGAATATGTGAACATTTACCATGTTGAACACTGATATTTGTTCAGTTTTCCCATTCTCAGATGTACCATATAAAATTCTAAAGCCTAACCAGTAAACTTGCTAAGCAATCATAAACACCAGTAAATTCCAATAATAATATCTTTTAAAATCAACGTTCCATAAAAAGTAACTTGAATGTATTTCTCAGAAAAGATGTTGTACCAGTCTCCTTTAGGTTTTGAAATTCAATGATAGAATGATGTTTGCGTTGAATTGGGGACAAAGGAACAGGAGACAGAGATTGAGACAGAGTTCTTAATTTATTATTAATAGTGAAGCCTTAGACCTCATTTTAAAAATGATCTCCTTCTAGAACATGAAGTCGTAGCCTTAAAAACTAGCCATTGATGAGCTTACAAAAGGAGATATGTTTTCCTTCATCAGTACTTCTCCATGAAGTTGGAAAAGTGAAGAACTGACCCCAGGATGCTCATCTTTTATGTACCATAAACATTAAATGGAGTTAGTCGGCTGAAGCACCAGGGTTTTCTTTGAGTTCTTCAGTGCAAAGAGGTAGTTCCTGTGGAATATTTCCTGGTAGTGCTTTATTTTCTTACCCAGCTGTGATGTTGAATCTCTTCTGTCTTGGCAGGAAGAGAAACTTGCTCACTACTTATTTACTTTTGCACAACAGTTCCTATTTTAACACCTCTTTGAAAGTGTAATAGCATTTTTCTGTTGTTGGTGGGCAATGAATTATTCATAAAATTTTCTTTCTTTAAACAAGAACAGTGATACATCATTCTCTTAAATATCTGTCAGCTTTTGGCTTTAAATTCTAGTTCCTATCGCTCCAGATCATTCATTGAATTTGGATCTGTCAAAATGTTCAAAAGCTGTTCTAGGCACTATTTGACTTCTTAGCTGTAACATTAATGTGTCTTTTTTTCTAACTATTGTGGAAAAACCTTACATATACATCTACTTTGAGGGCACTTTCTGGAATCCTGTAGCAACCCATTGGAAGCACCCAAGAAATAGCACAAAGTGTAGCATTTTTGTAATGTGGCTGTGCCATGTATCAAAAGCCTAAAATTTATTTATGTCAAGCAATTGACCTCAAGAATATGCACAACTATTAGCAAGGTGAACTAATAAGCATTGTTTGAAGTAGAGAAAACAAAACAAAACAAAACTAATCAAATGTCCAATAAAAAGTTCATTGCAGGAACTTTGAAAAATTCGTGAGAAGCCATTTAAAATAATTCTATAAAGTTACATGTATGTGAAAATCACTTCATAGAATTCTAAATTAGATATTACAAATGCTATGAATGTGACCATATTTCAGTATTACATATTATTTATTTAAATTGTTAAAAACAGAAAAATTTATAAAAGGGCACACACCAGAATACTATCCATATTTATCTGCAGGTAGTATAAATGCAGGCAGTATTTATTTTTTCCTTTTATTTATTCATTTGCTATGTTGTATTTTGGATCAGTCCATAGTGAGTGTGTGTTACTTTTAGCATAAAAAGTAAGCAAAACTATTTAGAATGATGCATACATCTTCAAATAGAGAACTACAAGAGAAGGAGGTACAAGCTGATTATAGCTGGCTTATCCCAATTGTGGAGTTTCTTTTTATAGCTTTGTAAACAATAAATTAAAGTACAAGGATAAAAACTGGTGTTTTTATTAATTAAATCATGTGTTTTTATTCTGAGGTTCAAATAGTTCTTGTAGACTAAAACTTTTTCATGAACTAATTTTCTATTTGTCATATGCAACATTGAATTTTAATATTTTTAAATTAAAATGAGGGTTAATTTTATATGCCAACTTGTTTATATTAATATTTGTCTAAGTATTAATTTTAGGTATGTCTGTATGTTTCTGGTACTATTAACATTTGGATGAGCAGGCTGAATAATGAGTAGATATCATACTACTGTGAGTAGATATCATACTACTAATTGAAGGACTGAAGAAAATAAAAATGTGGGTGAAGAGAAAATTAACTCCCTTTGTTTGACTGAGCTGAACATCAGTTTTTACCTGCCCTTGATTGAGACGGGGCTTATAATGTTCAGCCCTCCAACTCTCAGAACTGCAACAGGAGCTTCCCTGGCCTCCAGTTGGTAAAGGATAAATCATGAAACTTCTCAGCTTCTATGATCATGTTAGCCAATTCCTGTCAGTTTTACTTCTCTGGAGAACCCTAATAGAGATTTTACTAACAAAAATGCCCATTTATAATGGAAGGAAACTTCAAATACCATACCAGGCTATTAACCATGGAAATATAAAGTAGGTAATGTTTTTTAAACAGAAAAACAAAAATCCCCAAAGGCTTTTGTTTTCACAAATAATTGTAAAGGGATTTAGAAATTTGTAATTTCTTTTCCTTCTGTTAATAAGTATGACACATTTTATGAATGTCACAACATATCATGTCTTAAACTTTCTTTGTGCTAACAATTTAATTAATATTTGTTTTCTTTGGAATATTTATACATTCATATATACTTTTTGTGTGTTTTATAAGTAATCGCTTTGTTTTCTCTATGTGTCATATAAAATAAGAACAACTTGAAAGCTATGTTTTTAGTGGTTCAATTAATTATCACTAATATCTTCTTTCAGGAAGGATAGTTACCAAAACATCTCAATTTTAGGCTTTTACTGCTTATTGTGAAAGTTCAAACCCCTTAGAAAGAGAAATATTTGCTTACAAAAATCACATAGTAAATGACAGTTTGAAAACTACCTGGCATTTGACAAAGAGACAATAAATGGTCTTATGCTTTAAAGTTTCAGGCTCTTTCTACAACCTTGACACTAATTTTTTTCACAGGCTTAAAAATATGCTTTTCCCCTCTTTATCATTTTTTCTATTTCTATATATATTTTTAAAATCTTGCTCTCTTTATTGTCCATTTCTTCTTCATCCTTCATATATCCTCTTAGTTTTATCATAATAACTCTTTTTAACTGTAGTAAGTAGAAGATAATGTAGCCAAAAATGACTATGAGTGAATACTATTTTCTGAGAATGAAAAAGAGAAGGTACATCAAAACTCCCAAAATAGCATAATATGAAAATGTAAGTTGTTCAGTAAAGGTTGTATTTCAGTTGCTGCTAAGACAAAATGGATCAAAAATCTGGCTAAACTATAATTCTTTTCTTCATATAACAGGCTTAAATATAGGCCATGTCTGGCATTACTTCAGTAATTCAGTGATTTAAGGGCCAAGATCAACCAGGATTTCTTTGCCTTTATACTTAGTGATAAGGTGGTATTATAGTTTTGATCATCATACTCACACCTGAGGTAGGAAGAAAGAAAGCACATTTACCAGATCAGTTAAAGTGTCCTAGAAATCTTCTGTAATTTTATTTTTATAGCTCATTGCCACAACCATGTTACAGGGCCAATTCTAATTACCCTGCATAATGGAAAATATATTTTAGCCACTAAACTTGTCAACCACATAATCTTATTTTTCTTAATAGAAAATAATGAATTAATATTAGATGTATTAAATATTTTTGTTCAATAAATTAATACCAAAATTAATACAAAATGAAACTTTGAAGTAAAAAAAAAAAATTCTTTGGGTTGGTTTGTTAGTTTTTCCGCTGGTCAAAATCTTCTCCTTTCCCTTACTTCTCAGAGTAGCTCTGGTAATCCTTTAATCTATATTCAGCTTCTATGAATTTGAATTTGAAATTTCACTTATAAGTGAGATCATGAATTTGTCTTTCTCTACCTGGCTTATTCCACTTAGCATGATGTCCTTTAATTTAATATCCATGTTTCCATAAATGCCAGGATGTCTTCCTTTGTTTCCACTGAATAATATTCCATTATATTTATTTATTTTTTGTATACCATTATATTTATGCATTCTTGCACACACACACACACACATGCACATGTATACACACATATAGTCACATTGTTCCTCCGTTCATCCATCAGTAAACACTTAGTTTCTGTATTATGAATAATGCTACAATGAACATGGGACACAGGTATCTCTTCGAGATACTGATGTTATTATGTGTGAATATATACACACAGAAGTATGATTGCTACCTCTATATTAGTTCTATTTTTAATATTTTTGAGGAAACTCTATATTTTTTGCATAAAAACACTCATGATTAACACTCTCACTACCAGTGTACAAGTTACCCTTTTCCCTGTATCTTAGCTAATGCTTCTTTTATATATATATAATATATAATATCTATCCTATTTTTTAAATTGAGTTTATTGGTACATTTTAGGTATACAGTACAGTTACATTCATTATTGGGATCTTGTACCTTTACATGACAGGTCTTGATTCTCATTTTTTCCCCTTATCCCTGCCCTCCCTTCACCCCCTCCTCACCTCCCCATTTACTTTATTTCCATTTTTTCATTTTCTCATATTTTTTTCTTTTCCCTTATTACCTTTCCTCTACCCTTCCCACTTTCCCTAAACCTTTAGCCCTTTTCTTTCTATACAAAATGAGGTAACATCTTATTGTGATTTTTATTTGTATTTCTCTGATGATTAGTAATGTTAAGCACCTTTCTATCAAAAATGTCTACTCAGGCCCTTTTCCTTTTTTTCGGGGGGGGTACCAGGGATTGAACTCAGGACCTTGTGTTTGCCAGGCAGGCGCTGTGCTTCTGAGCTAAATCTCTAGCCCACTTTTCCCACTTCTAAATCGAATTATTTGTTTTTTGCTATTGAGTTGTGTGAGTTCCTTCTGTGTCTTGCATATTGACCTCTTATTAGATGTATAGTTTGCAAATATTTTCTCTCAGTCCATAGGTTTTCTTTTCATTTTGTTGTTTTCTTTGTTGTACAAAAGTGATCTTTATTTTATATTGTCACACTTATTTATATTTATTTGTTGTCTGGTTTTGGTATAATGTCAAAAAATTCACTGCCAAGATCAATTTCAAGGTGTTTTCCCCTACATTTTCTTCTAGGATTTTTATGGTTTCATGTTATATTTAATTTTTTAAAATTAGTTTTATTGGTACATCTTAGATATACATATTGATAACATTCTCATAGGGAATTTTTGCCTATACATGATATATCTTGCTTCTTTTTTTCCCAACCCCTCCCATCCTTTCAACCCCTTTCCCATACTTATTTACAAAAGGTTTGTTTCCATTTTTACCTTGTATTTCTTTTTTGTTTTATTTTGTTTTCCCTTTCTTCCTTTCAGATGTTGTATTTCAGTCTTCAATCAATTTCAAGTTAATATATA
>NW_022900919.1:32211592-32213012 GCF_012274545.1 Fukomys damarensis | reverse complement strand
ATATAGTATAAAACAAGGATTCAATTTCATTTTTTGCACATAGTTATTCAGAGTTTTGAAGATCATTTAAGAGATTTTTTCTGCATTACATATTCTTGGCCCTCTTGTCAAAGATCAATTGATCATAAATGCATGAATTTATCTCTGAGCTCTCTATTCTGTTCCATTGGTGTATGTGTCTATTATTATGCCACTACTATTCCATTTTGATTAGTAATATAGCTTGAAATCAGGGATGTAATGTCTCCTGCTTTGTTCTTAGTTCTTAAAATTGTTTTGAATTTTTGTGGTTCTGTGCCAACTCTAAGATTATTTTTTGTAATGCATTTTTTTAATAATACCATTGGAATTTTGATAGAGACTGAATCAAATTGGCAAGTTGTTCTGAACATTTAAACACTGTAGATTCTCTGAATCCTTGAGTTGAGTGTCTTTCCATTTATTTGTGTCTTCTGTAATTTCATTAATCAATGTCTTATGGTTTTCAATGTATAGATCTTTTACTTTTTTGGTTAAATTTATTTGTAAATATGTTATTCACCATACACCTCTGGATCAAGAGTTTAGGAGTGGCTTCTCTGGATGGCTCTCTGGCTCAGAATCTCTCATAACTTGTAGCTAGGATGTTAACAAGAAATGCAGGTATTGAAAGCTGGCCTGACATAGGCGATCCACTTGGATGGCTCACTTGCTGTTGGTAGGAGACCTTGGGCAGCATAAACAGCAGTTAGACAGGAGACTGTTCAACAGTTAAGTTTTAGTTCAAGCAAAAAAAAAAAAAAACAATGTTTAATACAATATGTGTTGTTATGTGTTTTTCTAGACTCACTGAAGTGCTCAACTCAAATCTTAACACTCCTAATATGTAGATGACTTCACTGTGCAGAAAGCATTAAATTAAGCATGGAACCTTTATTAAATTTCAAGAGCTGCTATAAAAATGCCAATAATTGAGTGGTTCAAGAACAGATAATTGTTGTTTCACCAGTATCAATGTATACTCAGATTGAAGTATATTTATATTATATAATAATACTTTCTACCTCTGGGCCAATGTCCAGACCCAGTATCGTTTTTTTTGTACTGGGGATCGAACTCACAACCTTGCGCTTATGAGGCAAGTGTGGTGCCACTGAGCAAAATCCCCAGTGCTCCCAATGTCATTTTTTAAAAGTAAGCATCAGTGAGAACCACCAATGGTAAGCAAATATATTATTTGACTTTTCAAATTAACCTCTTCCAAAATCATTTTAATAAATTGTTTTTGTTATCTTCACAACATAAATATACTTGAGTGCCAGTGTTTTTGCCCCAAAGTTATGGTTTTGTTTATTGTAAATTTGTTCCTAGCATAGACTTTAAAGGCATTTAAAATAGAGTGTTAGTACAAGGTTAAAGGAAAGGGGGAAGTATTAAAAAG
>NW_022900919.1:32201682-32211494 GCF_012274545.1 Fukomys damarensis | reverse complement strand
ATTTGTAAAATATCAAAATGCTTAGGTCGTACTTACAAATAAAAGATTTCTCTCAATAATGTTTTATAACCTTTAGAAACTTGCCAACAGGGTGATGATACTGTTTACGAGTCTGCTAGTTTACTGTTGGGTAGAAGTATCAGAGCTCAGGTTATCTGCTTTTCAGTTGCTATATTCAAGGTCTAATTAATTTTTCTGTGTTAGGCAAGAGAACTGGAATGAGGAAGTAAAATAATTAAACACCAGTGAGCAAGGGAACGTAGTCTTTTTGAACTCTGCTGAGTTAACATCACAGCATCACTATGGTGGCTAATTTTTCTCTGTCGTCTTCTTTAAGAGGTCATAATACAAAAGACAACTGCACAATTCTTGCAATCTGTAAAGAGAAAGGATGACAATGAATTAAAAAGCCAGTATTACTTCAAAAGTTATAGACTGTTAATAGTTAAGAATTTGTTAAGCTTGTATTGTCAGTGCTCAATAAATGAGAAAGCTAGCATACGGGTCACATTGCAGACATGATGAAAGATATTATTTGAATAAGGGGCCTAGAAATACACAGTGCTGGACAGATTCCTTACTTTCTGAATCCTCAGAATTTAGATGCAAATTTCTTTAGAACCTATTTTACTGATTGTTGTAGTCAGGGTTTGTAAGGAATAGATCTAATACAGGACACAAAACTTATAAGATTGTTTTATAATATTCATTCAAAAAGTCAAATGCAGAAAAGTACAAGAGATCTGTCCACACACTAGAGATTCAAAGTATTAATTCAACTGTGGCCTTTCATCCTATGGCAATGTCCTACATGAGTCTAGCCAGAGGCCTGGATCCCACAGCAATAACTCATGCAAGTCTGAAGGATCTGCATGGGGAAGGCCCAAAGGCTTGTGATGGAAGCTAGAAAGTCTGTGCTGGCAGGTGAAGGATCTTGGCCAGAAGGCTGAGGGATCTGCACTGGAGCCAGGAAATGAACCTCACGGTGAAGACAAGAACTCTCCTGAAGAAAACCACAGCCATTCCCAGTGGCAGCAAGGACCAGAGCTCCTCCTTTGAAGAGAGACAGCTAAGTACCATTTGTATCAGGAAAGCCAAGCTTCTTCTAGGAAATCAGCAACATACCACCTTCCCCTCCCCATCTCCTTTTCTGTCATTTGGCAACAATCCTTAGGTGAGTCTTCCACTCCTAGAACCAGACTGACTCAGTTCAGTAAGCAGTTCCAAGTTGACCATTAAATCATCACACTGCTGTACATATTATTTTTACATTGCCTTTTACAGTTACATTTTCTGTAATCTCTGCTATTTGAGGAAGCTACCACCATGACTAAACTCTACTAAAAGCTGAATTTTCTATGATAGCTATTAGAAGCCTAAGAAATAGCAAGCATTTGATTTTATAAGGATGTGTGTGTAACTACTGTGCATATATGATACATAATATTACTTTATAGCATACTAAATAAATTATAAATTATGTATATGTTCTTGTGTGTATATTTATCACTTATGACAAAGCATAATACCTGGTAAAGATTAAACTAAATGCTTTTATATTATCTAATTTATTTTATATTGTCTCTGATGAAAGTACTTTTCACATTTGTTAGATTAAAAATGGGCATAGTTTATAATTAGGTTTGTCAATCTCTAAATACCATTTATTATAATGACCATATTTTTCCTTGTTAGGACAAAATCCTCTAGCAATTTGCTGATATTGATTACACATAATTTTATATGATTTCAAAAGCAAAAAGCAAGGGGGGTTGGGGATATAACATGGTGGTACAGTGCTTCCTAGCACATGTGAGGCCCTGGATTTGATCCCCTGGACCACAAATAAAAAAGGAAGAAAAAAAAAAAAGAATTTTGGACTTCTTTGGAAACTCTGAAAACAACTGTCTTCATATCATTTTGGAAATTGTAAAAGCGAGCAAAATATTGGGTTTCTTTTGGATCCATTGTAGTCACAATGCGTCCATGGAGTCCAGCCAGTCTGGCAGCCTGTCCTTGGGCTTGGTGGAACTTAATCACATGTGTGTGGGAGAGAGGAGAGCTGGATATTGCCATGGTTTCTTAACAGTGAGTCGTTTCCAGATTGACTAAGGAACACAGACTGAAAAAACATGAACCCATAGAGGAAAAATGAACATTGGAAGAACAAACCATCGCCATCTCAAACACTGTGTTGGACAAGGAATTTCCTGGAGTGTAAGAGTAGGGTAACACATAGTCTCCATGCAGGGGACCATAAATGACTAGTTTAAGTGACAATCTGCATCTTGAGCTTTTGACAACTTGAGATGAGGAGATTAACATGTCTGAGGCTCAGTTTCCATATCTGCCGTTGAAAATTATTAGTATTCCCCATAGGGATTTTGGTGCAGTAACGCTGAGGACAAGAACCTCAATACAGTGACTGGAACATAATAGAAGTAATAATAATAATGTCCTTTGTACCCACATATTACAGAGTTATTTTTCCATTGGTTCTCAGATGTACTGTGCAGATTAGTCACTTCAGATTGTGCTTGACTTTGTGACCACGCTGACATGATAAAATGTCTGTTAGATCTCTCTGTAACACTTGAAAACTTTGCCATGCTCTTATTCTAGATCTTTGTGGGGACAAACATGCCTTTTTATAATATTTTACTCTTTTAAATTTATTGAATATAATACACATACATATATTAAGCATAGAACAGGTTTTCACCAAATACACATTTTTGTAGCCAGCTGCCACTTGAGTCATGGAACATTTCCTTCAACCCCAACATTCTCCCAAGGAAATGTATTCTGAGCTAATTGATTCGTTTTACCTGTTTTTGAAATTTAAACAAATTTTATGCAGTTTAAAATTTAGATAAATTTCATATAGAGCCATATAGTTTGTACATATTTAAATCTCAGTTCTTTGAGTCATCATTATACAGTATCTCTAACATTCATTCATGTTTTACATGTAGCAATGCTTTGTTCTTTTAAATAGCAGTTTAATATACTATTTTGTGAATTACCACAATTTATTCATTCCCTACTTGTGGACACAGGTACTATCTAGATTATAGAGTCTATAAATACTCCTGTAGCTGCATTTAGTCTAGAAATGATGCATTCTGACTGAATGCCTACCTTGTTATTTATTTATTTGTTTGTTTGTTTGTTTATTTATTTTTTATTTTTCCCAGTAGTGGGGTTCAAACTCAAAACCTTGTGCTTACAATACAGGCTCAGCACCACTGAGCTAAATCCCTGGCCCCATGTTTTAGATTATTAGATAGCATTTATATTTTCAACATCTCAAAAGTATGGGGATCAACTTCTATTCACACTAGTTGTATAAAAAGTAATTTTGAAAAGCTTTTTGCCAATTTATAAAAATTTGTTTTCTGTCTGTTATGATTAATTTTAAAACATCCAACTGAAAAAAATGCAGCTATGCTAAGGTTGGTCCTTGTGGGAAATAAAGCCCAGAAAGGTGGCTGAGACCAGGACATGGCGTGTGGTACGTGTGAGCCTGTAGAGCTATCAGACCATGCATTTCTGCTTCTGTTTCATGGCCTGATGTATATTGATGACAGTCATTAAAAGCTGTGGATTTATTTTTCTAACATTTTCTGGGAAACTGAAAGAAGTTTGAAAGCAGCTTGATTCATATAGACCACACAAGTAAGAAAAGGCATATTAGGTAACACAAATAGAGGCTAGAGTGGCGCCAGAGAACAAAAAAGAAAAAAATTAACTTATTAGGTAACTAGTGGACCCAGGCATGAAATTCAGTAATACGCTGTTTAAACATAAAAGGCTAAGCCAAACTTGTTTGAAATTGAAGAAGTGTCTGACAGCTAATATAAGGAATGTGTGAGTTTTCACCCTGAAATCCTCCTATACCAAGAGCAGTTTCACCTTATGAGATGGTCTCCAATTTTAGCAAAGAGAAGAAAATATATTAAAATATGAAGTCTTGTGTTAATTCAAACCATTCACAAATCTCTGTATTTTGGGGGGAAAAGCAGCAGGAACAAGTAAAAATTTTGATAATGGATTGAGCATTGTCTAATCTTGAGATCTAACACACTCTGTCCCCACTTTATCCTGAAACCCTGCCAGTTGTATATTTTCACAATCATGTGCCTCATAGATTGCTCCCAGAGATGCTAAGTAACTTGTCTATGTTCTCAAAATTTACAGACAACACAGCCTTTTTCAAATTGAGGTTTATCTGACTCTACTGCCTCATATTACTAGAAAAGCATAAATGGAAAATATTATGTTTTGGCAGTAAACATCAGGCAAACTATTTAAAAAAATCCTCTGACAGATGCTAGTAATGCTTTTAAATTTCTATCATCCCACTCCCTTTGGTAGAAGTAGCTGACTACTGCTTGGCTCTTTTGCCTTCTGTTGTCTTAGAAGGGCAAACCAAGCCTAGATAAATCACTGCCTGTGTTGTCCTACTCCCCGTTCTGTATCCATCTCTCTTCCTTTATGTTTTGATCTTCTGGTCCTTTCCCCTCCCATCCAGTGACCTTATCTGTAAAATGGGTCTTTAAATTGTCCATTGATCTTCATTAGACAACCTGCTAAGCTGAGATAAAAAATGAATGGAGGAGGCTCTTAGTAGAATGTTAGGAGGTTTGGGGAGTGATTTTAGTGTAGAGGAGCCTTTTTATTCCCTTTGGAATCACCACAGAGTCATCAAATTCTCTTTCTTTTCAAGGTACAGTTAAAGTGACTTGGAGAATATGTCACTGTTTCTCTGATTTCACTTTATTGTGAAGCTTGAACTTAAAGCAGGAAAATATTTCACTTCCTTGTAGTATCTAGAATCAATACTTTTATGATCATATAGTCCAGACACCTCATTTTATGACTGAATTTCAAAAAGTTAAATCCAAGAATTCCAATTTAGAGAGGAGTGAGTGCTTGAACAAAAATCGCCCAACTCATAGTTTAGTCCTTGAGTGAAAAAAAGTCATAATTTCATAGTAAATAAAATTAAACAAAATGAAGCCAGCTGATTAAATAGTCTCCATTTCCAGTATAGTTTCAAGATACCTAAGAGTCAGCACTGGATTGAAAAAGATTGTGAGTGGGAGAAAAAAATTTGTCAGATTTGTTCTACCAAAAATTATCATTAGATGTCTTCATTCCAAGCTCAGAGTGTACATAAAGCAATCTGCTCCTCGCAGTATGTCCATGACAATTTATTTCTCTTCCTAAATCAAAATTGTGGTCTAGTAATTTCCCCATCTGGATACTACTTTATGTCTTCCCTATGTATAAAAGTTCAATTTTTTTTCTCCCTTCAAAAACACATTGTACTTTTTACTTAAACATAATTGCAGCGATTGTTTTGGCCTTCATCTGATTATATAGTCACTTGCCAAGATCACAGTCATAGCTTTTGATAGCTACTGAGAAGCTATAAAAGGGTCTCTGGATTTTTCTATCGTCTGTAGGTCTTGCTCCAGCCTGTTGTTCACAGCAGGTTGGTGACACGCAGCCTTTCCTAAACAGGTCACAACAGCCCTACTGTTTTCTGTCAGATGGAATTTAACTGAGAATTTCACATTGTAGCCTACATTATAATTCAGTTTTATTATGATAGGGTTATATTGGTAAGTAGTTGGTAAAAAATAAAAGCCTAGATATTAAATTATCCTTGACAGAATAATCATTTGACAGTTAATAGGCTTTGAAACAATTTACTAATCTTTGTATTTTTGAATGATTCATAACCTGACTATATCCCCTCGAGATCTTTTATTTTAAAACTTTGTAATTTTAAAAATGATTACCATTCAGTATTTATTATAGCATTATACTTTGCATTTACTTGCTTGTGTTTCAGCAAATAAAGAAAACGTTATCTGCAGTTTGTTTATGCTGTCACTCAGGCCCTTTTAAGTAGTTAGAGCATCTCAAATGTCTTCACCTTAACCTTATGAGATATGTATCATAGTTACCTTTTTACAGAAGAAACTGAAATTCAGAGAGGTAAAGTCATTGTCTTAAGGTTCAGTGGTTAAATTCAGGTTCATAAGCAAAGCTGCCTGATGCTAATATGCTTTTCAGAGTGAAAGTACATTATCCTTCCTCTGAAATGGATGACCTTTCTTCTTCTATAGTCACATGGGTTATTTTATCTACAGGGAAAAAAGGAATTAAAAATACCATGTCTCATAATGTAATTATTAGTAAATTAATAGATGGCAATGAAACAAACTTGTGAGTGCTCAGAGCAAGATGAGGGTAGTCAGTAAAAATCTATTCAGATTCTAGTAATTGGCTATTTTCCTAAACTAAAAAATTTTCACGTTGAACATGTGACTTTGGATGGAAGTCTGTATAAAAGATTCTATAGGCATTCTTTTATATTTAGTCAGATAGTTCAAGGATACCACTTGAAAAATCTAGAACTTTACTATGCAGTAGAATGCTTCTGTTCTGCTTTTGTTTTTAACTCTCCTTTCAATTTGTTTTCTCTTCCTTTAGTTACTTAGTGCTAGTTAGTGTGCTATGAACTGAGATACCCTATAATGTAACATTGAAAACCCATCTGTGCATAGAGTGATTACATTTTTTAGGGGCAAAGTAGAACTTCAGGTTTAGTGTATTTGGGCATCAGAGAGGTTTTACAATTTTGAAGTATTGATTTATTTATTTACACTGTTAATTACTCATTACACATAAATGCATATATAATAAAATGATGGTAAATATATCTAAAAATTTAAAAAATCGGAAGAACATATAAATAAGAATCAATACTGACACTTCTTGGCAACTACATCCCAAAGACAGATTTAGTTATGATTGTTATTATGTTTGAAGATAATGTATAACATTCTTGGATATCTTATAAGAAGTTTCACATATCTTCTTCTTTATATATTTTCTTAAGTCCAAGGATGTGATATAACAGGATAGGAGTTACTGTTTTACTTTCAATAAAATCATAACCATCATTAATAACAACTAAAGAATAATACTGTAAATATTATGAGTCAAATAATGCAATATAGAAGTTTGCTCTGTAGGGCCTTAACCAATGGGTCAGAAAATAGTGACAAAACTTATGTGATTAGGAAACTCAATTTAATTTTTGCTGTTATTACTAAATTCATGTTAATTATAACATTCTGACCTAGCTCTTCAGTTTTATAATTACTATGAGTGTGAAATTCTACACAAATGCTTACAAGGATCTAAATAATACCTGCCATTGTAGTGGTTGCCTGGTCAGTGTCTGCACCCCAGTTTTTTTATATAGGAATCAAACTCAGGACCTTGTGCTTACCAGACAGGTGTGGCACTGCTGAGCTATATCCCCAGCCCTCCTGCACCCCAATTTGTGACAACTTTATACTGACTGCATCCCAGTTTTAGAGTCCTCCAGGGGGTCAATGGAGGCCGTGTGGCGATGGCTTCACTGCCCCACTTCTTTCTCTGCCCAGTCTTGGTTTCTTTACTTTCACCATAGTTGCTGATCTCAGAAGCACTCCCTAATAAGCCAATGTGCCATAGAACAGGTCACTTTGTGTCAGCCACCAAACATTTTGTTCAAGGAGAATTACAGTCCAGTTTAAAAGATGGGGCACAGATGTACGTAGTAGATTGACAAGCTAAGAAGCAAATGAACCATTTCAATAAATACTGCTGTTAACTCCAGGAAGCTTTGTAGAGCAGGGATGAAAAGGAAGGCATCCAGAGAAAGTGTCTCCTAAATGTTTCCTTCTTCCACCCAAGGCACTCACCTCAAAACAGTGTTGTACTGAATATGGATTTGCAATTGTATGTATGTTTGAAAGGGTGTTCAGCAATCCAGGGGATCATGTTCTCATGCTCTCTTCTTCTGAAGTCCTCTTTCTAAACCTCAATTTTCTTTATTAAAACCACAGAACTACAAGAAAGTGATTTTGTCTACTTCAATAGATCCCTGTTTAATTGGTGCCTTTCTTTATGTATTATGTTGCTTTTCCCTTTAAAACCTGTGTGTACACATTTGACTAAATGTTACTTTTGCCCTAAATACTGCTCACAACCATCTCTTATTCTGGAATGTGCAATATTTCATCTCTGCTCAGCATAACTTATTCCCCTTGTTGTTCTGCTTCTTCTCTACCCACACTGTTAGGTGGTTTCAAAAGGAAGCCTGGAGGTTTGTGGTAATAATAGTATGATGATAAGGTTCTTGCATCCATTATGTGTTTCAAATATGTGTTATAACACCAAATTCTCATCACTTATACTGGTTTTCTTAATTAGGGTTTGGCTAGCAGTAGACCGTAAGATTGTGAGAACTTGAGAGCAGGTTTTTAGAGAGCTATTTCCTGGTAAGAAGAGAGAAAGAAAATGAGATGGAGAAGAAAAGTCAGTCAATGAAATATATTATCAAGCAACTTACACTGCGGGAAACTGAAACATAATCCAACTAGGGAATTCTGTCAGCCCATATAGAATATATACCTCACCCTTAACACACCTAACAGCAGGGGGAGTGGGTTATGTATATACTAAAGTCTGTCAGTCATCCCTAAGAACCAGTCCCCTTGAACATTAATTCCTTAGCACTCTGGTCTCCCATAGCTTGAGCAAAGCAGGCTCTGGAAGTCAGAGAATGCAGTTAGGCTAGAAAAATAAATAAAATGCATATGCCAGCAGTTAGGCTTATGGGCACTGAAGTGCCAAAGGCAAGGGGATATGGGTAAAGACTAAAGCAGCAGGTACATTAACAAGAGTAAACATTATTACAATCACACCGTGTTCCTTACTCCTGCATGCAATCAGTTATCAATGTTTGCTAACGCTGCCTCCCCTTCCTCTGCTATTGTTGCTGTCTTCTAGTTCCATATGCTTGCTTTCTTGCATTTGAATACACCTGAGAGTTCTTGCCTCTTAGCTTTGATTCATGTTGGAGGTTGGTCCCCTTTGCTGGGATGTGTTTCCACCTCAATATTCCTGTTACAGTCTTTCTTTATAGCTATCCACCTCCAAGATGCTTCATGCACATTTGTCTTGTAGTTGGCAAACATAATTTAAGCACTTTCAAAATCTCCCTTTTTATTAAAGTCATGTTAATAGTCATCTCACTAGATGGTGAACTCCTGAAGGTCACATGTTGGCATTCAATTGCTACAGCACCCACTGCAATGTTACATGTAGAGTGAGCATTTGATAAATGCATATTGAATTAAATTGAATAATTCAAATCCGAAGTAGGTTGAAGAAAATGCTGTTCTGAGGGGGCCACCAGATTCTGTTACCTGGACAGGGAAAGCATATACTCTTTTTTTCTAACAGCTTGCACTCAAGCTGTCATTAAAATTAAAGTCCTTATTATATGCCTTTATTGTTGCTGAAATAATACTTCCCGTGCCTCGGAGCAGTAGATGTAACAACTTCCCTTAGTTATAATTTTGTGACATCAGACAACAGGCAGTTGGGAAATTGCAAGTGCTGGTAATATAACTTTACATATAGTATATCGTTACAAATGAGAAAACAGGGCCTGGGGGCAGGGATGCTCTGTAACATACTTTCCTGAGAAGAAAGAAAATTCAGTGGAATGACAATAAATTTCTGTGAAAGGCATTTTCAGCTTAAAAAAACAGTGCCTATTTAGTTATCCTTTAATAAAAATTTCAGTTAAATTCTGCATGGCAGCATGCTAAAATAAAACAATTTGTTTTCTTTCTCTCTGTCTCCCTGTTCTCCACTTCCCTCCCTCCCTCCCTCCCTCCTTCCCTCTCTCTCTCTCTCTCTCTCTCTCTCTCTCTCTCCCCCACCCCTCACTCACA
>NW_022900919.1:32102046-32201642 GCF_012274545.1 Fukomys damarensis | reverse complement strand
CCCTCTCTCTCTCTCTCTCTCTCTCTCTCTCTGTCTCTCCCCCACCCCTCAGTCACAGTGTGGACACATACAGCATATACATGACTCTCCAAGTGTCAAGGACCTGGACTGGGTAGGTCATTCTGTGTTGCTTAAAACACCCCCCCACACACACACACCGATCCCTATGTCTGCACACTTCAATAAACTAAAGCTAATTTAAATGAGGGAAGAAAATATCCTTTCGGGATGAGAAAAAGAAGGAATGTCTCCCTTCTGTTCAGATGAATAGTGTTTAGAGCAGAGAGGAGAGGGACAGCTCATCGTGGGACTTGGAGTCAAGAAGGCAGGGGACTGTGGGCAAGCCTTATTGCAGCCTCTTTCAAGTTGCTTCCTCCCTTACAGGCTCACAAGTAGCTGGTCCCCCACCTCAGGCACATGGGTCAGTAGGCTTTGCGAAAGATATTCCAAATTGCTGTGCCTTCAACTAATATAGGATTATTTTTATTTTCTTGTTGTTTTAATTTTTTATTAAAAAATCATATCTTAGAAGAAGGCAGACCAGGGATGATACAAGAGATCCAGAATCATTAGAGAGCTAGGTTCCTTTTATTGTCTTTCTCTGTTAGTATCCGTTTTTCACCTTCAGCATTGCCTTTTAGTCATAGATGACTTGACTGAGCTTTATCAATTACCTCTGTTTTTCATTCAGGAGAAAAAAGAGAAAAGAAAAAAACAATGAAGATTAAAAATAGTATTCCCTTAGTTGAATAGCATCTTGGAAGAGCCCACTCAGTTACTTTCTCTTATGCTATTGACTGCCTCTATCAGTGAGGAAGAAATGCATTTTATACCTGGGCTCCTTGCTTAGGGATTTCTTAAGAAGGAAGAGGAGAATGTATGTTGGGTAGGTAAAATGTACAGACTACATGATATTGATTTTGTTAGATGCTTACGCTAGCTGGGTAGTAAAAGAAAAGCCACAGCCTGCCTTAAGGGCCTAAACAGTCTCTGTGACTTCCTAGTTTTGTTGTTGCTACAATTTTGTGCACTCAGAGAGAGAGAGTGGGCAATGACAGTATGAAAGAGGGCTGACATTTCCTGAAGTACTGAAATCTTGACTTGAGATTGCTTACATTTTTCAGCATCTGGAATAATATGATAATTTTTACTAGGCTTTACATCAGGAAGCACAAACCCTTTATTATCACGATTTAAATTTGCCCCGAGGGAGAGGTTAGTCTGGAAGGAAGCAAGTGTCACTTTTTTCCTTCTTCTGGCCAAAATGATCTCTTTGTTCATTCTTAGCTTTTAAAAGGAGTTGAGTTAAATATACTTTTAAATTCTTAGGATTTCATTTTAAAAGAGGAAGAAGAAGAATGACATTTAAGCTGTCTTTGATGAGAGTGGAGACCAGGAGGCCCCAAGTTGAACTTTAGGCCCATAGACAAAATATAGACTAGATCCTGGAATTGCAGAGGTTCTGGTCACCAACCTCTGTAGCCTTTGAGAGAGCCATGAACATTTGAGCCTCACAGGATTTTGTTAGGATGATCGCCTGCTCCTTTCAGGTCTAGAATTTCCCATTTCACCTTTAGTAAGGATTCTTGTTTCTTGGGTTCCTAATTCTGCTCTCTTGGACCTTCCAAACCCGAACAAACATATATTCCAAAAAGAGAGGCCATGGAGCAATGCGCCACCTAAGATAGCAGAGAAGAGGCAGTGCACCTGGGGGCCCTCAGGACACAGTGACTGGGTAGCTTTTGCTTCTAAAGAGATAAACACATGTAAGTCTTACATGGATTATCAGCCACTCAGTCCATAAGCTATGTATATACTGATAACCACAGCTACAGCATTAGTCCTCATATTTAATCTGTCATCTAATATGTTCTAAGTAGAATATAACATTTGATTCAATATGATAGGCCTATTAAAGAGTCCTTAAATTTTAAAATTTTGAAGCATCTTTATCAGTCTTCCCTCAGATATTGTTATACATTAAATGATCATTTTTGAAAGCCTTTGTCATCGAATATGTAGTAAAGTGTGTGTGTGTGTGTGTGTGTGTGTGTGTGTGTGTTTGTATTTATGCTCAATTCTGATTTATCCTGAAAGACCCATAGAAAAGAACATCTATCACTGTTAAAGAGCATGCAGCATTTTTTTTCCTCCAGGTAGGGAAAGTTCAAAGTTGACAGTGAGTTCACTTGAAGAGATGTAATATGAAGTCAAAGCAAAGGAAACTTGTCAGAGGAAACTAGACAAGGTTTGCCAAGGAATCTTGGCCCCTATCATCCATTCAGTGACCTTACTTGAAACAAACTCCTGTATTCTTTATCTTCCTGTATACCCAGAAGATTTACATTGTCACTGATGCTGTCTGCAGAGTGAGTGATGTACACAAACTGTGCCCTGTGTTCTTGTCCATGCCAAGGAGGTCTATTCTCCTAATCAGACAGCCTTTCATGAGTGTTTCTTAGTCTTTTCCAGAACACGGTATATGGGGGTAGAAAGAGGATGATTATTACTCTTTTTAGTACCTGGAGAGAATTTAGAGGCTGATCTTTTTAGGTAATATTTTCTATAAGTAATATTTCCTTAAAGGTTCTAAAAACTGTTCTGTAGTATTCTTGACCCACATGAATGGAGTCACTTGACAGGGAACAATACATCAAGTTTCTAAGATTATCTTGACTGTTCCACTCATTCCATAATATATTTATCTGGAGGGGCTTTTTATTACATTTATCTAGCCCATTCTCTGACAGTCAAGTCCAAGAATGAGAACATATATATTTCTAAATCTGGAAATAATATGTAGCCTATTAAAAAAGTAAGGCAAATGTGTATTAGTGTGGAAAATACTCCAGTACATATTAAGTACCAAAGAATGAATTAGGTTGCATAACATTTACAATGACCCTCTTTATAGAGGATGAGTGGGTAGGTAGATGGATAGGTAAACAGACACATTAGGTGACTTGCTGTGACTCCTGGGATATAAAAGCATTTTCAAGATCTTTTAATAAAAGGTTTCTTTCCTAAGAAGGACTGTTAAGAAGGAAAGGTTTTCATTATTCACTCTTAAGTTTTTTTGTTTTTGTTTTTTTTAAAGAAGTAATAAGATTTATTTGAGTGGTGATATATTGGGCCATTTTAATTTTCTTCTTTATACTTTCCTATATTGAAAAACTCAAATCAGTGTTATTTTTCAAAGGTATACTTTCTGTGTTTTTTCTTTTTTTTAAAGATTCTGTTTTAAAATTCACAGAAATTGTTTTAATTCATCCACTTAAAATCGAGGCCTATAGCAAAAATGACAGGACATTAAAGTCTTGTATATAGTTATTCAGCTAGAAAAAATGTTAAATGTAATTAAACTTTGCCATATATATGTGATGTGCCTAAATTAAATTATAACAAAAGAATTTCTGGTTTCTATTAAGTATACATGGGTGTTCTGAAGGATAAAAAAGAAAGAAGAAGGATTTTTCCCAGAATTTTCTTGAATCCTGGACAGCTACTCAAAGACCAAAAACATGACCTCTAGAAAAATTTTTCTCTATCCTATGGATTAACCAAACACTGAAAATTCTAATGCAAACTTATAAACCTCCCTGCTTCATTTACATTAGCAATATACTTATATTTGCCTTCCAAAAATTGTATACATAGATGAAAAGAATCCAAACTCACGTACTCACAATTGAGATTAAAAAAAGTATGATTTTGAAAGAAAAAAGAAATTCAAATGAAATGAAATTTAGATTGTATTTCTATTAGAATAAAATAGAAATATTAAAATTTTACTAAGGATGCTGAAATATGCTTTATCTACTTATATTTATACAAGCCTAAACAACATATTTAATATGTAAATAATAAAACCAACATTTCTTTTTTTCTTTTTCTAATTCATTTGACAACTTTTAAATATATCTCTTACATATATATTTGTTAGAAATAAAATTGATAAAATTGTTTAGTTTGGTTTTGTTGATTACAACTATGCCACAGATGTTAGTGTTCTAAATAAATATCAGGTGATCATTTGGGTCATAAGAAACAAACATTTTCTAGCCATTGTAGTATTTTATTACTTTAGGCCAAAGTCCATTCCAAGGCTCAGGACAAAGTACAGGCAGCGTGTAAATTGAGTAGATGTAAATTGAAAGGAGTTTGTAAGGATTATATGTCATATTTTAGCAGTACTCTTATAAAGGATTGTAACCAAGCTAGCCCTATGACAGACAATTGAAGCTGTTCTGATAGAAAAGGACGCATCCCTTCATACTGTAGGACTAGTTAAATGAGCTTCATCAAGCAAAGATATGTTGAGTTGTAGCAATGAAGGGATTAATGCATTTTCTGAGAATAGCATAGACTAGGCATAATTCTAATGCTCAGAATTTTGTGTGCTTACATATTTATAAGTTGTGCATCGCTGTACCTTGCTCCTATGAATAAAAGTAGACCCACCAAAACTTTAAAAGGTCACTTAACTAATACTCATGGAAGTTTGTGGAGATACTAAGTTTTCAGAATGAATTTGTCAGTGGAGATTAAATCACAATCACTCAACAATGCTTCCCTCCCCCTACCCTCTGGTTGAGCATGTGTTAAATCTCCTCTGTGCACTTCCTCACTTGACTTCCAGGTAGCACCTTCGTGTCAGCCCTGGTGGTGTCAAAGAAAGGCAAAGAAAGAGATCTAGGGCTTGAGACAGGAAATTGACAGCAACCTGGAAGTATTCTCACCTACAGGTTTACTCAGCTGATCCAAAGCGCTAGAGCAGGGTAACACTGTCTGCTCTGGTCTGTGTTTTCTTTCCCTTTTAGGAACATAAGATGAGGCTATATGCAACATATATTTATATACATGAATACATGTAACAATGAGTATTATCTTAGGTATTTTTCTCTTATTGCTGAGACAAAATATCCAGCACCCAAAGTTAAAGGAGGAAAGGTTTATTTAGCTCACATTTTGTAGACGTTTCAGTCCATAATCGGCGGGCTCCAAAGCAAGGGAGTACATGGCAGAGGGGCAACAGTTCATGGTGGAGAAGGACAGCAAAAGCAACAAGGGAGAAGACAAGCCTCTTACTGTCCCTTATATTGTGTCTAGGCTATCAGAATTATGGCAGTGCCAAACCAATCAGTGCACTGTTTTAGTAATTATACACCTTTAGTGCCAGCATCACACACTGTAGATTCAGTCACCTGTCTGCATGAGGCTTTGGGGGGGACATCTAGACACACCGTAATAAGTATGTATGTATATATACACAGATATCCATATGTTGATATATGTGTATATATTGCTATACATGTATATATGTGTGTGCCATATTGCACACACATTCATCTGATCCAGATATGATACAAAAAAAATCAATCCTACATTGTACAATTTAGGTCAGTTCAATAAATGAGAGGAAATATTTCTGTATATATTGCACACACATTCATCTGATCCAGATATGATACAAAAAAATCAATCCTACATTGTACAATTTAGGTCAGTTCAATAAATGAGAGGAAATATTTCTGTTTAAATAATGTACAATGAGTTATGCACCTGAATATTTGGGTTTAAATTTTGAGCCTCACTGTATACTGTACAAGTCTAGAGGTGTGCATCACACCTGTGCTCCAGCAATCCCTATATCCCTAAAGTACCTCATGGTTTAGGAGGTGCTTTTATGAGGACAACAGTTTTGAATCCTTATAAAAGATATGAGATTTAGAGAGGAGTTATTATTCCAATTTTCCAGTTGACGAAACTAAGACCCAGGATGGAAGAGGTGGCTAAAAACACAATTATTGGTATCAGGAGACCTTATTACTGTCCCTAGTTGTACCTATAATGTTGTAGAGATATGCACTTTTTTCCCCCTCTGGGTCTCAGTTTCTTCAGGTGGAACATGAGGAAATTGACAGAATTACTATAAGTTTTTGAGTGTTCTGAAATGCAGATCTGAGGCATGAATGAGACTCTTTAATCTCATTATTTCCACCCTCTCCTCAGATTCCACAGGACCTTCTTTAGTAATACTCAGTAGGTACTACAATGAATACATTAATATATATAACTATAGATTAAAATTGGTACAATCTTAAAAGTTTTTACAATATATAAATAATATATTAATATGATTGTATTCTTATTTTACATATGTATACATGCATTTGTATTATATATAGTTATATTACTTGGAAAATATTTCAAGTTGAAATATTCTCTTACTGTAAATTTTTAATGATAATCAACTGCACTATTCTGTTGATAGTAAATTTATGAAGTCTTCTGATATTACTGACAAACTCCATTTTCCCAACATCAAGTCTATTTTATCTTAACCTGGGCCTGGTGGTACATGCCTGTAATTCCAGGATAATGGAAGACTGAGGCAAGAAAATTGCAAGTTTGAGCTCAGCCTGAGGAACTCCATGACTTGCAAGAAACTGTTTAAAAATAAAAATAATCTCTACTACAAAAAAGAGAGAATACTTTATTTTGTAAATGGTTAGAATAACACTTCAGGGTTTCTTTCTTCATGAAAAATCTATCATATTATCTTGCATCATCTCATGTATCACTTGGAGATTTAATTCAGAAAGTAAGTTAGTATCATGGAATGACACTGTTTCTCCATGAAATTCATTAAAATATTGGATTAACACTGAATCATTTTGTATTAATTGTGGATTTAAAACAGTTGAATTAGGTCTGACTTGCTGTATATTAATTGTGGACACATGTATATTTTAATACAGAAAGCATTATTTTCCCCCATATCTATTTTTCTCTCCTGATGGCATTAATATCCCAGTCCTCATACTCCATTGTCAGTGCTAGTTTATTTCTATTTTGAAGTTTTAATTGCACTCATTACTTCAACCAGAATATTGGTTAGGAATAGTCTTCAAAGTCTGACGTTGTTTATCTGCGTATGAAAAATCTGTCAATAATTTGCCAAAATCTTTTCGGCCTTTCTGCCAAAAACCAAAAAAGAATCAAACACATAAGCAACAGATTTTTCTCAACTGATATCGTAGCACTATGGAGTTATTAGGGCAAAACACCTGCACCTCAAAACACTGTAACTACCCAGTACACATTGAGAACCTAGGCTGTCACCATGAACGCTAATAGTTCCATCCTCCAAATTAGGATAGCATCCTGGATTTATTGCCACATTGGAAGTTCCATTTACCAACTTGGTTCTATTTGTTTTCCTCCCTTAGTGCACCCTAGTCAGTACTAAATGGACCCCTTTTTTATTTGTCACTGGATCACAGCCACAGAGCTCTGCTACTGCTACTGTGGAACATAAATGTTAGTGGTTTTGCTTACAAATACAAATACCATAAAGCTACCAAATAAAATTGCCTTAATTTTAAAAAGTGCTTATTGTCATCCACGCAACAAATATTTACTGAGCACCTATTTGTACCTAGTTCATTTCATTTGTGTCAAGGATCACAGATATAGGTCAGTGAGGGCAGCCTGATTCTATTACATGTAGTGAAATTAGTTAGAAATTATTATAAAGACAAGGCTGGGCCCTCAGCATAGAAAACAGTTGAAGCATATTCACTGGTTAGCATTATAAAAAGAGAAAAAAGTAGCCAACTTGGGGATAAATAACAGTGATTGATATTCTAAATGGGCATCAATCTCTAGCCCATTTCCTTTCCAGAAATTCCTTGTACCCTTGCTATCCCATTTAATCAATATTACTTGGGTGACTGTGTTTGTAATTTTATTGGTTGATTATGGTTTTGTCCCACCTCACGCCACCTTGTGATTTGCTAGTGGGTCTTATAGTTCTGTCCCACTTTGTACACTCTTTGTCCCATCACTTTGCTCCATAAAATACCCTCCTTGTTCCTAGAATTCATTCTTGGATTTTATAAAACAAACTCATGCTTCATATATCTAGCAGGTTGGGAGTTATATTTCCCTTGTTTCGATTATTTTTGCTTATTTGGATTACTTGCTGCCTTATATCAATTCAGTGGAGAATGAGAATCCTGCAGTTGTAAATATATGTGTTGAATTTTTCACTTAGGTATTTATTGGCTGTGTTACCTTGGCTTTTGTTTCTACTTGGTCTGTGTGTGTGTGTGTGTGTGTGTGTGTGTGTGTGTGTATCTGTGTGTGAAGTAGGAATAACTTTTGTGTTATGTTTCAATATGAATTAGAAATTAAACATTGTGACCCCAGTTTCAGAAAAAAATTAAACATTTTGAATATCTCACACAATACTCAGTTAAAACATAGACAGAATAAATGATGGTGATAATGATCATGGTGGTGTTATTAAGGCCAAGCCATATCCTCAAAGGAGTTTACATTTTGTTGCAATGATACATGAGATACCTAATTTTAAAATGCTCCAACCTAATCATTAAATGTGCTGATAACTTTCCTTGTCCTGCCATGACACATTTTCTGGTTCATTTCTCCTTTTCATTCACTGTAGGCCACATTCTCTGTCTTTTTCTGTGTTACTCCAGGTCCATTTGGGAAATGGGAATGTTAGTAGTTATTTCATTTGGAAAAGACTAATGTAGGACATTGACTATTCGTGTGTTAGATAGGTACAAAGGCAAAAGGCAAATTGTGAGTTAACAGGATTCCTAAGGATGGGGAAACAAGTCAAAGAGCTTAGATTCATCAGATCCCAGGATCACAGAGAAACTCTACAAAACTTACACTTAGCTTCCCAACCTACTGTTGCTAATAATTCACAGGGTTCAGGAGGGTCTTGTAGCGCTGCCCTCCTTAAGCTGGTTCCTCTAAAGGTACAGTGTGACTCATGCTGGGAGAGCAGCAGAACAAGAAACTGAAGCCAAGACTACCTGTTCTGCTTGGGTTGGGAGGTACAGTTAAGGCCTCACTAACAGTAATGATGATCAGAGAGAGGAGGAACCAGTTTTTTCTCCCCTTCTCTTGCTGCTAGTTTTCTTCTAGCATCCCTATAAGTAGAACCTAAGGAGAAGCCAGCTGTTCAGAGATGTCTCTTCACAGTCCCAGCTCCATCATCATAGAGCAGGAAGATAGAAGGATGGGGCTGGGTCTGAGATATAATAGCTTACCAGCTGCACAGTTGGATCAGCAGAGTAATTGCGGGCCTTGATTTGTGGGATGAAAATCTGTCCCCAAAATACTTGAGAGCACACTGGCTCCTTTGGCTTGCTGTAATATGACATATTCACTTTTGGAAAGACTCAATTCATGCACATGAATGCTCAAAATAAATATTTGTAGTTATACTCTCAAAATTTTAGATTAAAACTTCTTTTGAAAAGAATGGAGATGAATTTTCCTTCTTATTGCAATATCATCGAAGAGTAACTTCTCAATAAAGAAGGTAGTGTATTTTTATTCCTTAAAAATTCTTAAAAGGAATAATATGTCTCTAATTTATATAATTCTGGTATATATTGTCAAAGAAAATACTTAAATGTGAGAGCTAATTCTCACTCCAATGTATATTAATATGAACTTGTTAAATTCTGTTAGAAATATGATCATTACTATTAGAAAAAAATTATGAGATTAAATATTTATTTTATGCTAAAAGTTATCCAAGTAATGTGAGATAAGAGATATTTACCATTTTATATGGTTTCAATTAAAATAGCCAGAGTGTTACATTATGTCTGTAAGAAGATATAGAAGGTGAATTTTGGTAAAGTATGTACAAATTTATTTTTTTGCTCAAATTTTTTTTTTTTTTTTGAGACAGGGTCTCACTATGTAGTTGAGACTGACCTGGAACTCACTATAGAGCCCAGGCTGGTCTCGAACTCACAGCGATCCTCCTACCTCAGCCTCCCGAGTGCTGGTATTACAGGCATGCGCCACCACACCCGGCTAAAATTAATTTTTGTGATTTCTTCTAATGTTAAAAATGGTATCTCCATGAAACTGGTCTATTCATTTAACACATAATTAGCAGTTTCTCAAAAGTGCCAGGTAATGAGGGATCAGAGTAAATAGGACAGGCACAATCCTGGCATGCGAGGAAAACATATTTTAACAATGCCAAGGAGAATAATAGTAAGCAAATAAACATAGAAACAATGTGTAAGTGATGCAAATAATAAATCAATAAAGCTGACATATTTTTTAGGGTGTTCGAGTGTGAAGCATGCAAGCTTTTTGAAGAGAGACTATTTGAGATGATATCTGAAGGGTGAAAGGGAAGGTAGTAGCTATATAGAAGCCATCTAAGCACAGGAACTGGTGAAGACAGTGCCCTTGAAGGAGGAGTCCCCTAGTAATTTTCAAGGTACCGCCATATGAGATATTGTAGCTGCTACACACTGAGAAAAGAATGACTTTGAAGAGATAGGAAGTGCCAGACCATGAAGGATTTTGTGAGGTATATCTTCAACAAAAATGGCAACAGTTGTTTCAACCTTGGCAGTCATATAAACTAGTAGTAGTTTTAAAGGTCACTCTGGTAATAAGTTAGGGTAGAAACAGAAGGCTAGGAGAAAAACTCATGGGTCTAGACAAGAGATAGTGATGGCAGTTTGAGATTCAGTTTGGATGTGAACTTGACAGGACTATCTGCTATGTGGATTTAAGAGTTTGTGTGTGGGGTGTGGGGGGAGCAAGGAAGAAGAATCAAGAATGTTTCCTATGGGTTAGATTAAGCATGTCATTATGAATCTGGTGGTAACAAAGAAAAAATTAATTGTTGAAAGAGAAGAAAAGTGAATCCCACTTTAGACCATAGGATGTTTGAGGAACCTATGAGATATTCACTGTCTAAGATATTGAAGACACTAAATATCTACATCTGGAAAATACAATCGAAATAAAGAACAGTGACAGAAATTAGTAATTTATTTATTTTGTTAGTGTTTTTAAATCATTTAAAATATAAAACCATATGCCAAAATATATTCACTTAAGGAGATAATACATACAGAGAACATCTGGCATTTCAAAGGACTGAGGGAGTAAAAGGAACAACTGAATGCAACTGGAAGATAGGAAGAAAGCCAAGAGAAGGTATATGCAATGAATAAGAGTGAATTATCTTTTGGGAGCTAACTGGACTTACAGAAAAGTCTAAGTAGCTTAAGAGATAGAAGTGTTCGTTGGCTTTGTCCACATGGAGACTTACAGTGACCTTCAATTGAACAGTTCCATGTCATATAAAGTTTTATGAGTCTATATATATTCAGAATTTTATGAGCCTCAGGTGGTTGATAGGAAGGAATAATAACCACCACAATTTTTGTCAAGCCTAAGGAAGAACTGTCTGCTGACTTACCATATTTTCAGTTAGGGGATAATACTTGATGCAAATGGCTCTGAAAGGTTTCCTGCTTCTTCTGTGATTGGAATCTATAACTGGAAATTGATCCAGTATGGTTATAAGACTGCTATCACCCTGTTTAATCTTTTTCTCTGTAGGGCACTCACTGAAAATGATGGCCAAGAATCATTTTTAGTGCAGTCAGGCTTGAGAAACTAGTAGTATAACCAGTATAAGAAAAGTAAGCACTGTTTCATCTGAATAGCCAAATTCTTTTGGAAATGTTTGGGTAATGTACCTTATTTGACTAGTGTCATCTTTTTTCAGTGTCAGTTTGAATCACTAAAAAGTTTAGTAAAACAGTCATGTATGGTGGTGTACAGCTGTAATCCTCACACTCGGGAGGCTGACTCAGATGAATTGCCATGAGTTCAAGGACAACCTAGGCTACATAGTGAGTTCAAGGCCAGCCTGGGTGACATAGCAAGACCATGTCTCTTAAAAAAAAGTTTAGTAAAAAGTGAAGTAATGCTCTATGTAGAGGTCTTTTGTTTCCTTTGTTAGATTGATTCCTAGATATTTCATTTTTGTTGGATGCTATTGTGAAAGGGATTGTTTCCCTAATTTCACTATCAGTAAGTCTGTTATTTGTATACAAAAAAGCTATTGGCTTTTGAGTGTTGACCTTGAATCCAGCTACTTTACTGAATATGTCAGTTAAGTCTAGATTAAGTCTAGAAGTCTTTTGGTGGAGTTTTTTGGGTCTTCTATGTAGAGTATCATATCATCAGCAAAGCTGTTAACAAGAAATCAATAACAAACGTTGGTGGGGTTGTGGGGAGAAATGAACCTTTCTTCATTGGTGGGAGTGCAGACTGGTGCAACCACTGTGGAAATCAATATGGAGATACTTAAACAACTAGGATTAGAGGTCCCATTTGACCCAGCTATTCCTCTACTGGATATCATCCCAAAAGAATTAAAAGAGTCATACCACGGCAATATGTGCTCAGCCATGTTTACAGCAGCCCAGTCTGTTAATAGCTAAAGTGTGAAAACAACCTAATTGCCCATCAAGTGGAGACTGGATAAAGAAGATGTGTGTGTGTGTGTGTGTGTGTGTGTGTGTGTGTTAATAAAATGGAGTACTATTCAACCAAAAAGATTGAGAAACTAGAGATATTTATAGCTAAGTGGATGCACATTGAGGACATACTGTTAAGTGAAATTAATAAGTCACATGTATAAATACCGATAGTTTCTCTGGTGTGAAAAACTAAAAAAGTGTGAATAAGGATCAAAATGTATAATTGATATTGTATAATAGAAAGAAAAGGTCTAAAAGAGTAGAGCAAGTAGGAGGGGTATGGGAAAGGTAAAATGAAAAGAAAAATAATGTTAGAAGGGAAAACATGGAAACAATGTCTTTGTAAACAGAAGAGTGGAGGGTGTGAAGGGAGGACTAGGAATGGGGAATGGGGAAAAATAAGAACCAAGTTATGTAAAGGTACAAGATCCCAGTGATGAATATGACTGTGTTGTATACCTAAAACATACCAATAAACAATAAAGATAAAAAAGAAGTAAGACTTATTTATTCTAGGATACTCTACAGCAGAAAATCTAATGTCTGTGTATGTTATTAAATTATTTCCTTATTGGAGGACAAGCTGATTTTTGATGGGTGTTACTTAGGTTGTTAACACAGTATGTCTTTTGTTTCTTTGTTTTGTTTTTTTTTTTTTTTTTTGATGGCAAAAGGCATTGCTATCCTACTACAAACTGAAAGTGCTGAATTTTAAATGTAAAAATCTAGTTTCTGTTTTTGTGTATATAGGTGGGCTTTACCATACAGAACCATGATCTATGCACATATGTTTAATGCATATCTTTATGAAATATATTAATGAATTTGTAAAATTTTGTTTACTTTAAATGCAGCTTTAAGTTTTTCAAAAGGACATTGCGTTAGGCAGCTTTCTCTCATTGTGACAAAATATATGAGGCAAACAACTTAAAAGAAGAAAAGCCTTCCTTTGACTCATAATTTTAGAGGCTTTAGTTCCCTTGGCTCCTTCACTTTGGGTGTATGATGAGGTAGTTCACCGAGGTGGCAGAAGCATGTGGTAAAGGAGGCTGCTCACTTCATGGTAGCCAGGAAGCAATGAGGGAGGTAGACCAATATGTCCCTCAAGGTAACAACCCAGTGATTTAACCTTCCTCCAACTAGGCCCTACCTCCTGCATGTTCAGCCACTTCCCAGTGGCTTAACAGGCTAGTGATTAAGACTTTTTACCACATGGTCTTTGGGTGACATTTAAAATACAAACAATGAAAACATCCTAATGTTGTTTTGTCCCAGAAACGTCAGGCTGATGCCTTTCAAATGTGTCTCAAGTTCCATATACACTACACTTTTCTCAACATTTTCTTTTAGCTACCTCAGATCAAGCTGTCTAGAATAACTTTCTCCATAAGCCTCTTCTGTTATTCCTTCTCACAATGCAAGGTACCATCTAGGAAGTCAAGCTACAACCATGAGCACCCATTCTTCCTTCTACCATGGCCAATTCATTAGCAAAAAATCTGTCCATTTTACTCCTACATCTGTCCATTTATTGTCCTGTCACATTCCCAGTCCAAATTACCATCAACACTAATGTAGAATATTGCAATAGCCTTCCTTAGTCTCCATGCATGTCCTTCAATCCCTTCTTCAGACCACAGGAGAATGATATTTTCCAAATCTAATCTGAGCAGATCATCCCTCTGTTTAATACCTTTCCATGGCTTTCAATTGTCACATAATTATTGAACAAAATCCTTAGCCCAGTGTACCAACTTGCTTGTACGGGTCTCTCCTGCCTCAACTTACAACATTCTGTCTCTCTCTCTCTCTCTCTCTCTCTCTCTCTAACAATTCCAGACACACTAGCCTTCTTTTCTTTTCTTTTTTTTTTTTGTTTCTTTTCTAGTTAACGCTTACTTATTCTTATGAATCCTACTTAAATGTTACTTCCTTTGTAGTACTGGCTGTTTTCTTCACAGCACTTAGATGTGCTGTGAGGGATGCTTGATTAATATCTATTTCTAACTGAGTGCTATAAATTCCATGAGATCTCGAATCCTTTCTGCTTTGGTTCACCTGGCATTTCCAACACATGTTGTCAGTAATATAACAACATTCAATAGATATTTGTTGATGAGTGAATGAATGAATGAGAGTGATCTTGAGTGGAGTAGATAAAAATACAAGGCTGATAGCACATCCTATGAACAAGTGTGGAAAAAGAAAAACTAAATATTCATATCCTACTGAGTTAATAGGGCCTTCCTTATATGAAAAGGTCAGTAGATTTTAATATTAAAGTTGATTTTCTGTTAACTTACTATATATAGTCATGTAATTAATAATGTCAGACTATGAGGCTCTATAGAAAAGTAATTATCTTCAAATGTGTTCCACAGTATTTGTTTTTGTTCATAATTGTACTTGCTATTAGTAGCTTGAAAAACCACTCATAAGCTTTATTTAATTTATTTCCAATGAATGAATTATAAAATATAACTGAGAATAGTGCTTTAGATTTAGATTTGGAGTAAACTTTACTATAAATCCACTAAGCAGGAATTCAGTTATTTCCCTTGACTTCTTTTTATTTTTTGTTTTTTTAAAGCAAGGCCTACCTTCGTAGTTTAGGCTGGCCCTGAACTCCCTCTGTAGCCCCGACTGGCCTTGAACTCACAGTGATCCTCCTGCCTCAACCTCCCAGTGCTGGGATTACAGGTGTGCACCACCACACCCAGCTTCCCTTGATTTCTTAAGCTTTTAATTCCTCCGAATTGGATTTATGTTAATAATTTTGCAACACAATTCTAATTTGTTAAGATTATTATTTTTCTATTGGTAACTGAAGTCTTCTAAAAGTAGTATTTATCATTTTATCACATAGGTATTGGTACTTATTTTATAGTAGATCATTTTTTGGTCTCCTTGTTAGATTTTGTTAAGTCAAACCTTATGACTTGTGTTAATTTAATAATAGCTACTATTCATATTTCAATGATACTACATTATGGGTGTGCAATAAATATTAATCATGTTAATCCAAGTACAATTTATAATTTAGGAAGTAAATTCATTTCAGTGTCTTTCTGATAGATCCTATCTTATTTTTCAGGAATTATTATCTTAGTTTGAGATATGGTTACAATCACATAAGTGAGAAAGCATATCCCTTTAATCTTCTGTTTTAATAACTTAGCAATAATGACACATTGATAAGTACTGAATTTATACTCCAAACTAATTTATTTTTGCAATATTAATTAAATCTTTATGCTAAAAACTATCATTTTCAAATTTTTACTACTAAAATTGCAATAACATATAGTTTAGGATATATTTTCTGGAGTAGAATTAAACAGTATTTATTGAAATATTTAATAGTTATATATAGAATATAGATTGACACATAATTTAACAGAATACATCAAAATTTTTCCATGTGTTCATTAGTATAATACTTCCTCTTTTAGAAATTTGCATGAAATAAATTGTTAGAATAGGGTCCCATTAACATTTAGAAAAAGTCTTAAAATATAGTAGTTGCACATATTTTATTATATAAATATATTTCATTTATATAACTTCACTTCTAATGAGATTATGATTTTGAAGAAATTAAGTCATTTTTTCCTGTTTCCCAGATCAACTTGATGAAATCATTACTTATTAACATTTTAATTTGGGAAATCCCAACACCATCTTAATATTAAAATAATAAGAAGTGATAGAGCTGGGGATTTAGCTCAGTGGTTTCAGTGCCTGCCTTGCAAGTGCAAGGACCCAAGTTCAATTCCCGGTACCAAAAAAAAAAAAAAAAAAGTGACAGCAATTATGATTGTTATTGTAACCCTTTTACACAGTAGCATACCAACTGGGTAGTAATTATAATGTATTTTCTTTTAGGAAATTGCTTAAAATTATGTTACAGTTCTTTCCCTCTAAACTTTAATCTTAACATGGAAGATGCTGAGTGCTACCTTGACAAGGAAACGTCACCTTTGTTATACAAAAAAGCAACATCTTTAGATAAAGGCAAGAATAGGCATGGAAGCACCTCCAGTGTGTTTAGTTTAAAATAAGAATTTAATTGTTGTTGGATGCTTCCTTAAAAGATACTCCTAGGGAGGATCAGTGCTAAGCTTCTCCGCCAGCTTTTGGGGCCAAATGGCACTTCCATTTAGTGTGTTAGGTAACAATATGGAGCATCAGGATACTTTTCCATCTAACTAAAGAGATCTTCGTCTCACTGTGCCCCTGCTTTTTGATATATTTGAAACAAAAAGCCATTAACTTACAGGTCAAGGGGTTAATGGAAGAAATAGTCTTGTCTTCCTATTATCTTGAAACGTTTTGCTGGGAGTTGAAAAAAATAGCGCCTTTTTTCCCAGTTTCTTTTGGCAGTTTTAAAAATGGTGACATCATGTTTCTGTGGCTAAGTAAAAGATTAAATGCCAATATGGAAAGCTTTGGAATTATATTTAGTCAAGTTGACAGTTCAGACAATCGTTTCATCACTACCACCTTTGCTGAGGTCACTGACATCCAGTTACAAAAACTAGGACAATGGTCCCTTAATGATCTCTTCATTTCCATATTTTAAGATTTTTCTATCTGGTTCCCCTTAAGGCAAATTTGTCATCTACTACAAGAAGGCAAGGAAAATTTCATAAAACTTTAAAGGAAAGATTTCATGAAAACTATTTCTGCTGATGCAACAAAAAAAAATTATGTCTATGAGAGAATTTACTCAGATTGTTGCTTCTCAAATCCCAAATATTTTAGAGTATGCAGGGTATAGAAAAATCTCCTTGTGCTGAAGAAATCATTGTTAAAAGTATGTTGATTTTAGATGAATTTATAGAGGGAGTTAATTTTTGTAGATTTTATAGGTTATTTCAATTTGCTTAGGTTATTTCAATTGTTTTTATTTGGAAATTATATACTACATAGCCCAACTATTCCAATATAATGTATCCGATGAGACTAGGTCATGCAACGCAACTTAATAAACTCCTCTTGTAAAATACAGTTTCCACTGGGAAATCTTCCTCAGAGATTCAACCAATTAGGGGAATTCTTGAAATTAATTAAAACAGACCTTTAAGTAGAAAATAAGAATATTATTGAATGCCATAGATAATGTGTCTTCTTTCTCTATGATTGCCAGAATATCTCTATGATTTTATTTGGAGGTTGGTCATAGCCATGGGTATAGTTACCACTTCAGAATTGCCTTGAATTAAAATAACACCAGCCTACTTACTATGATGCTCTGCTGACAAGCACAGATTGTGCTAGTTTGATTTGACACAGTTTGGATGGTGGATTTGACTAATTTTGCTAATTAAATCTGCCATAACAGTCAACTCATGTGAATACATATGGTTATAGTCCTTCCTTTCAACCATAATTTAGGTTGACAATGCACATGTGAGATTTTCTTTACTAAACGTTTTAGGGAATTTTTAGCACATAATTTTCTAACTCTTCTGAAACTCTAACCTCAAAATAATAGAAGGAGGCAATGTAACTACATCTCTGTTTAAAACAATTTCTAAAATAAAAAAGCTGGTGGAAAATTTTTCTATAATTGGCCTCATTTTTTTTCTTTCGGAATGACTCAAGATCATTCTTTATAATAAGTTATCCAGTGTTGTTTATAAGGTATGATAATCTACCTTTCTATGTTCCTTAAAACTGGTAGTATGCAACTTTATACAAACTAGTGCCTTTTCCTAAAAAGCTATCCTGCTTTTAGGAAGCATGATCTAAGGTCTTAGTTTCTTTGGTCCCATGGATTTTGTAGTCAGTAGGACTTGTTGTCCATTGAACATCTCTAATACCTCAAGTAATGACTTTGGGCATTTATTTGTGCAAACAATGTATATTCATAAGACTGTTAAAATTCAAAGTTAAAATTTTCCTCCTAATAATTTTTAAAGCTTTTTTCTGTAGTCTATTTATTTCACATATTCTCACACTGGGAATTTGTCATATACTAGTAGCTACTATGACAATATATGTTGGGCATCTGCTAAGGCATATTTCTAAACTACTTCCTATCTGAAAATCCAAACATCCTTAGGTTTCACATGGGGAGTTCTGTGTATACTCACCAAAAGTTCAGTCAGCTATTCAGGCTGCTACTGAGTGATGCCTACTGTTTTGGTCTCTTCCATGATAGCCAAGTGATTAAACTTGGTGATTTTGAAATGAAACCCTAATATCCTATGGAAAGGTAAAAAGTCAGATACAGACAACTGATGAACACAGAACATTGATGTGCTTTCCTTTTTATAGCTCCTGATCCTATTTATCTACATGTTTTCCTTTGTACTTTTAAAAAATGAAATCTGAGAGGAAGGGTGAGAGGTGCAGCCGCATGGAGCTTGCCTGGGACTGCAGCTCCACCCGGGCCTCAACAGAAGAATGTGAGAGGCACAGCTATATGCGTGCCTGCAGGGCCACACACCCCCACATGTTCCTCCGGCTTCCTGGTTGGGCTGGTACCTGATTCAAACCACAGAGGCAAAGGGAGTCATAACAGCCATTTTTCTGAGCTCCGGCCTAGATTTTGATTTAATTCACACTGTTATAGGTGAGAGATTAATAACTACCACAAATTGTTATTTTCTAAACTGTGCTTGATGCTCTTGTGTTGCTGATTATACTACTTGAGTTAAGGTGTTGTGATTGATTTAATCAGTTGTCCTTCCTGGCATAATGAAAATTAGGTTGCCTCAGAGTCGTTAGAGACTCAAAACCTAAAGACAAGCTATAAAGGGAAAATCGAAATATTAGCCCAGGAATTAAACCAAGGACAGTAACAATCACAAAAATAGAAACGAGAAGACATTCAATCAAGGCACAAGCACGGGCACAGTCTACCTGTTCATCAAAGACAAATTTTGTGGGAAATGTGGTGGAGAATTCTGATAATCAACCACCTGGACACCCTAAACTGATAGCATAGGAAGTAACAAAATAGATGAATGAGGCTCTAGAAAAATTCAAAGCAGAAATAATTTCTGGGATAACTACAGAGATAGCAGAATGAAAGAGATGATAAGAGTCTCTAGAACAAAAACAAATAAAAAAATATGAGTTCAGGACCATGATAGAAGCGATGAATGAGCTGCATAGGAAAGAAGTGGAAGCCATGAAACAAATTCAGACAGATATCCAGGAGATTAAAAACTCTATTGAAAGTATACATAACAGACTGAACCAATCTGAAGACAGGATATCAGATATAGAAGATAGGATGGTGGTCATTGACCATGAAATGAAGGAGCTCCTAAGAAAAAGTAAGGGAACATGAGAAATCAATCCAACAGCTCCTAGATGATGCAAAGAAGACTACTATAAGACTGATAGGAGTCCATGAAAAAGCAGTAGAAAGTACAAGTAACAAAAAAACTGTTCAAAAAATTAGTGACAAAACTTCCCAAACAGAGCAAAAGAATTTGACATACAGATAAGTAAGGCTTATTGGGCTCCAACTAGCCATTATCGAACAGACAAACAAAAAAATCTACACCTAGACCTGTAATAATCAATATCCCAGAAACCCCACAGAAGAACAAAATACTACAAGCAGTTAAAGAATAAAAACAAATCACATGCAAAGGAAAGACCATCAGAATCACAGCACACTTTTCAACCCAAACCCTTAAGCGAAGTAGAGTTTACAGTAAAGTATTTCAAGCCCTAAAAGAAAACAACATGCAACTTAGACTGATGTGTCCTGTAAAACTATCTTTCAAAATTGTTGGGAAAATAAGATACTTCCACAACAAATAACACCTGAGAGACTTCATGAATATCAACCCAGCACTTCAGACAATTCTAAATAATATCCTACAAAAAGACAATGAAGATCACAACTCCATCAGGCAAGGCAATAAATTAAAGGGAGAGGGGGAATAATTAAAAAGAGCAGACAACAATATGAAAATAATATGATGATAATAAGTCAATATATATCAGTTATAACCATCAATGTTAATGGCCACAATTCACCAATCAAAAGAAATAAGAGTGGCAGAATGGATTAAGAAGCAAAATCCAACAATATGCTGTATATAAGAAACACACCTATTTCAAAAAGAAGTTCATAAACCAAAAGTAAAAGGATGGAAAACAATTCTCCATGTGAAAGGTGCCCTGAAAAAAGCAGGGGTACTATCTTATTTGCAGATAAAGTAAATTTCAAACTAAAACTAATTAAGGGAGACAAAGAAGGCCACTACATCCTTGTAAAAGGAACAATCCAAGAGAAAGAGATGACAGTCATACATATATATGCACCAAATACTAAGCGCCTCAGCTATACAAAACAAATATTAAGAGACATGGAAGAGCAAATGAGCACTAATACAGTTGTAGTGGGGGACTTAAATACCCCACTACCACAAAGAGACAGATCATCTAGACAAAAAAAAAAAAAAAAAATCAACAATGCAATACTTGAACTGACCTAAGCTTTTGGACAAATGGACTTAGTAGACATCTACAGAGTGTTCCACCCCACAAAATCAGAATATACATTGTTTTCAAAGAATGCACGTGGTTCATTCTGCAAAGTAGACCACATACTATCTCATAGAACATGTTTAAGTACATGCAAAGGAGTTGAAGTAACCCCATGTATATTGCCAGACCGTAGTGCAATTATACTGGAGATCAGTAGCATAAGAAACTGCACAACTTCACAAACACATGGAAATTGGATAACACTCTCCTGAAAAACCAATGGGTCACAGAGGAAATTAAAGAAAAATTAGACAGTTTTTACAAATAAATGAGAATGGCATACAACACAGGAAACTGTGGGACACAGTGATGGCAGTTCTATGAAGGAAATTTATAGCAGTGAATTCCCACACTAGAAAAACATAGCAAGCTAAAATAAAGAACCGAATGCCAAATGTCAAGCTCCTAGAAAAAGAAGAGAAAGACAAGCCCAAAGCTCATACAAGGGAGATAATGAAAAAGATCAGAGCAGAAATTAATGCAATGGATACTAAAATAATGATATAAAAAATCAACAAAATGAAGAGTTGGTTTTTCAAAAAAAGACATAAAATTGATAAACACTTAACCAACCTTAAACAAAAAAAAAACATAGAAAGAAGGAAAGAAAGAAAGAAAGAAAAAGGCTGAAATCCATACAATTAGGAATTGAAAAAGCAGTTACAACAGATCCAGAGGAAATCCAGAAGATCATCAAAACCTACTTTGAGAACGTGTACTTAAATAAAATGGAAAATACAGAAGAAGTAGAAGATTTCTAGATAAATATTAATTATCAAAGTTGAACGAAGAAGATATAAATATTCTAAACACCCTAATTACAATCAGTTAAATTGAAAACTTAATTAAATTTTACCAATAAACAAAAGTCCAGGTTCCGATGGCTTCACTGTTGAATTCTGCAAAACATGAAAAGAACTATTGCCACTACTTTTCAAACTTTGCAGTGAAATTGAAAGGGAAGCAATGCTTCCAAATTCATTCCTAGAAGAAAGTGTTACTTTGATTCCCAAACCAAGGAAAGGCCAAACCAAGAAAGAGAACTACAGACCAATCTCACTAATGAACATAGATGCAAAATCCTCAATAAGATACTGGCAAACAGGATACAGAGTGTCATAAAGAAGATCATACACCCTGACCATGTCAGATTTATCCCAGGGATGCATGAATGGTTTAACATATGTAAATTGATAAATGTAATACACTATATTAACAGAGTCAAAGAGAAAAATCATATGAGAGTCTCATTTGAGACAGAAAAAGCATTCAGCAAAATTCAACATCCATTCATGATAAAGAAAAACCCTGCAGAAAATTGGAATAGATGGTTTTTATTTCAACTTGATAAAGGCTATCTATGAAAAACCAATAGCCAATATCACACTCAATGGTCAAAAACTGAAAACCTCCTTGCTAAAACCTGGAATAAGATGAGGGTGTCCAATATCACCACTCCTGTTCAATATAGTTCCAGAGACACTAGCCATAGCAATTAGACAAGAGAAAGAAATAAAAACAATAAAGATAGGAAAGAAAGGAGTTAAACTGTCATTATTTGCTGATGACATGATACTTTACTTAGAAGACCCTAAAAACTCCACCAAAAGACTTCTAGACTTAATTGACAGACTTAGTATAGTAGCTGGATACAAGGTAAACACACAAAAATCAATAACCTCTTGTACACAAATAACAGAGTCACTGAGAGAGAAATTACAGAAACAGTCCCTTTCACAGTAGCATCCAAAGAAATGAAATATCTAGGAATCAATCTAACAAAGGAAGTAAAAGACCTCAACATTGAGGACTACAACACTCTGAAAAAAGAGATGGGAGAGGATATAAGAAAATGGAAAGACATCCCTTATCCTGGGTAGGAAGAACCGATATAATGAAAATGGCCATACTTCCAAAACTGCTACACAGATTCAATGTAATCCTGATTGAAATCCCAACAGTATACTTCACTGAACTAGAGAAAACAATTCAAAAATTCATCTGGAACTAGAAGAGACCTAGAATGGCTTTTGCCATTGCAACAGAGACACGGCAGGGAGTATCACAATCCCCAACTTGAAACTATTCTCCAAACCTCTGTGATAAAAACAGCGTGGTACTGGCAAAGAAACTGACTTGAGGATCAGTAAAATAGATTAGAAGATGCAGAAACAACTCCAGATGTGCTCAGCTACCTCATCTTTGACCAAGGATCCAACTATCCTCACTGCAGGAAAGATAGCCTCTTTAATAAATGGTGTTGGAAAAACTGGATTTCAATTTGCCAAAGATTAAAAGTAGACCCCTATCTTTCACCATGCACTAAACTAAAATCCAAGTGGATTAAAGATCTAAATATTAAAACGGAAACACTAAACTTGTTGGAAGTTGAGTTAGACAGAACTCTTGAAGACATTGGCATAGGAAAAGACTTTATGAACAAATTCTTAGTTGCATGGGAATTAGCACAAAGTATAACTGGAATCTAACCTTTTAAAAAGCTCTGCACTGCAAGAGAAACCACCAACAGAGCTAAGAGACAACCTACATCATGGAAAAAAAAATTACCAGCTGTTCTTCAGACAAAGGTCTATTATCCAGAATATATAAAGAACTAAAAAAAATTAAACCCCCCAAATTAAAAAACCCATTTAAAAAATGGACATCTGAAATGATCAGACATTTCTCAAAGAAATAAAAACAGCAAATAAACATATGAAAAAAATGTTCAGCATCACTGATCATTCAAAAGGTGCAGATGAAAAACAACATTGTGATTCCGTCTCACTCCAGAAAGAATGGTTGCTATCAAGAAATCAACCAATAACAAATGATGGTGGGGTTGTGTGGAGATAAAAACCCCTCTTCATTGTTGGTGGGAGTACAGAATGGTGCAACCACTGTGGAAATCAATATGCAGATACCTTACTTAATTAGGATTAGAAGTTCCATTTGACCCAGCTTTTGGTTATTTTCCCAAAAGGATTTAGAGTGATATATGCTCACCCATGTTTATAGCGGCACAGTTTGTAATAGCTAAAGTGTGAAAACAGCCTAATTACCCATCAGCTGGAGACTGGATAAAGAAGATGTAGCTTTTTATAAGATGGAGTGCTACTCAGCCATAAAGAATGAGAAACTAGAGATATTTATAGCTAAGTGGATGTACATTGAGGACATACACTTAAATGAAATTAATAGGACACACATGTGTAAATACCAAATAGTGTATCTGATATGATAAATTAAAAGTGTAAATAAGAATCAAAATGTAAAATTGATATTGTGTAATAGGAAAAAAGGTGTAAAAGTGTAGTGGAAGTGGGAGGGGTAGGGGAAAGGTACGAAGGGAACAGAAAAAAAATAAGAGAAAAGGAAAAAAATGGAAACAAAGCCTTTGTAAATAGGGAAGGGTGAAGGGGATGAAGGAAGGTCAGGGAAATGGGGAAAAATAAGAATGAGGGTACATCATGTAAAGGTACAAGATCCCAATGATGAATGTAACTATATTGTATACCTAAAATGTACCATTAAAGAAAAAAAAAGATGAAATCTTAGCAATCCCTCTCTTAAGTTTCACTGACAAAAGCTACAGTGGATTAATATCATTGGTCTCAAAGTTTCTCATTTATACTTAAACAATTCCATTAAAGAAAGCTGAAAGATCTGGAGCACATTGTCACCTCTGACTGTTAAATAATCTACTATATAATTTCAAACGGTAGTACCAAAGCAAAATTACTATTAAACATTACTGTACCTCATGTGTGCCATTAGTACCTCTGCTTGCATGTTCACAGCTACACACACCTAAGCATGCCTTTTAACTTGGATTCATTTATTATTTTGAGTGTTGATGTAATGTAAATTTTAACAACAGTACTGTTGAACTAAAAAAAGATATATAGCACACATCTCTTATATGGCAAATGACAATTGTTTCATCTGTAAATGTAAATTTGTATTTCAAACGATTGCCTCTTCAACTCTCTGGTTCTGTATCTCTTCAGTTTTCTTTTAACACACACACACATATGCACATAAACATACCCCTCTGGTGATGTAAAAAATAATTAGTTTTATAGTTTATAAATATCTGTACAAACATTTTTGGGATAGAGTTTCTCACTTTGACTGATAATATTAGATTTGTGTCTCCCATTGCTGTTCTACTTTTAATTTAATTTTTTATTAGTCCTCTTTCACCAGCTGCTTAACATCAGTGGATCTTTCATTCTTAGACCTTGACTTAAATTGATTTTTCACACGTGCACAGCACGGTTTGGGGCTTACTAGCTCTCACTACAATGATACTCACCATCACCCATATATAATTTCATTTAAGACAAAATAGCAGCTCCAGCAGAAAACAAGTGCAGTCTTCTCTTCTGTAAGTTGTAATTGAGGTTATGGCACAGCATATTGCCTGTGGCAGAATCTATTACTAAGAAATGGAGACCATGATTTGAAGCTGGCTGCAGTGTAAGTGAAATGAATTAATTATTAGCAGCACAAAACTGAAGAAAAATTCAGGATTACCTAAAGTGAAATATATTGGCATTTTTAAAAAGAGGACACAAGAAAGAACTTACTGATGAATCATCCAATCTTGCCCATTCTTCTTGACTCTTGGAATTTTTATATGCTGAGTTTAAGATAACTATTCATAAACTAAGTCTTGCTTTACTCAGAATTCATACAAATATTTTATAATATATTTTGTTCTTCCATAATTTAACATTAATGAAATTTAGTGCTTAACTCTTACTTTTAGTTGGACAGATTGAAGTAAATTAGCTTTAATATCACTATTCAGCAGAAAAGTTGTATTTTCTTTATCAAGTAAATATAGCTCGATGAAGGCAAAAATGAGACTTTTTTGAGCTTGTAATCAGTTACACCTTCATATCATAAGGTGTAACCTTTAGAGCTTATAACTTTTGTTGGTAACTACTAAAGATTGCAGGAAATGATCTAGTCTGCTCACACTCTTTCCATGATCAATAGTTTTACTGGGAATTAACTCTTTATTGCTATTTTATGATCTAACTCACCTAACTTTGGTAGACCTCTATGTAGCTTATATTTCGTAATTCAGAAATAAAGATATACAATAAGATGGCAAGAAAACATTTAGTTAAACATTATTTTATTATTTTGTTTCAAATTTACAAAGAAGATATTAGATAGTAATAGAGATATAGATATGTAGATTTAACATGAATTTATTTACCTGTCTGATGTAGATAAATTCATGAATATTTTTGGGTTTGTAGATGATTAGGTTATCAATACAAGCCCATGCTCTCTAAAATTTTCCTGTCTCTCACTTTCCCCTTTGTATTTCTATTAAGTTAATGTAATATTTATTTACACTGTTTTATAATATTCCTGGCCTCTAATTTGAGTTATAAAATTATTATTTATTTAGCACAGAATGGTAATATTATTTAGTTCTTTTTATTTTTTTTTGTACTGGGAATTTACTCAGGACCTTGTACTTGAGAGGCAGGTGATGATGCCACTGAGCTAAATCCCTGGCCCCATTATTTAGTTCTTATTTGCATGTCTAATCACTTATAATTAATAATGTCACTTGAATATTTAGTAGATAAAAATCACACAACAAAATATTGAGTCAAATTTAATATAAAGAATTTCCATTTAACTTTTTTTCCCATTTAACTTTCCATGTCATTGAAATTTTACTCAATTTACTAACATTGAGTTTTTTTCTAAATTTCATCATTTACCAACAAAAATATGATTATATTTTTGAGTTTTCTTAGGAATAGCTATTTGGTTATTTTTAATTTTCAGAAAAATCTCCATCAGATTCTAATGAAATTGTTTGCTTTTAAACTTAATCTAGATTCTTTTGTGAAAGGGTGCTCTGTCTCTACCAACAACTTGCCAGGAGTTGTGCACAATGACTTTATGTTATACAGAGGCTGAGATTTTCTCAGCATCTAGACAAGCAGGTTGCAGGATCCAAGGGCTCTTTGCACAACTGCCAATACAATTCTGGGAATCTAGAATTTTTCTCATTCACAAATCTGCAATGTCGGAGACCCATGAAAGACACTTTAAGGCCAAAGCAGAGCATCAGCATCTGGGGGAAAGTGAGACTTCTGGCAAACCCCCACGGCTTCAGAGATTTTTGTCTGTGGCTGTTCTGTTGAGCCAAGGTGGGATCTTTTTGTAGAATTCCAAACTGTGGCCTGTAGTTCATATGCTCTGTACCAACAGTCTGCATGAAAACTACAGTTACTGATAAGAGCAGTCAGAAAAGTCACCTCTACTCATGGCCCATAGTTGTGCCTGTAATAATCTTTCTCAACTATTTTTCCAGTGGTTTTTTAGGGTTATTGTCTTTGATAGAATGTTACAGGAGAAAGAAGGAGGTGTGCAGATGGGTGTGAAAGAGTTGATGTCAGGTACTGAGGATGTAAATTTTTGGTGCCTCAACAATGAATTCCTATGCTGAAAACTGCAGCTCCTTACTTCATACCTGTGGAACTCTACAATATCTTCAGATGGGCTTCAGTGGGTCCTTAAAATTTATTATGCTTGTACATATACCCTTTCAAGGAAGAGAGTCATAACTTCTATCTGATTCTCAATGGAAATAAGATATTTCCAAGAAGAAATCTCATGTTCTATAGTAAAGTGGTTTTCCAACATTTTGGTTACTGGACACTTAATATCTTTAAGAAAAAGGTAGAGATTTTTCAACTGCTGTTGGGTGATCCTGGCATGTATGGTTCATGAGTTGCTCTTTAATATCTGGTTTAGTTGACCTTTATATTTTTTAGTGTACATGACATTTTTATTTTTTAATTTTATTTCTTATTAGTGTATGTTTGCAGTACATACATAATGTTCACATTTCTTGTGTGGAGTCAATACATATACATAATATATCTTAATTCTTTTTTCATCCCCTTCCCCACCCTTCCCACTTCCCTCCCTCCACCTCTTAATCCCCTTCCTATTTGAGAGAGATCTATCTCCCTACTTCCTATTATTTATCTTTTATTTTTCGCTTTATCTATATTTCAGGTTCTCATATAAAAGCATGTAAAATTTATTATACATTCTGATGAGGGTCAAAATGTATAATAGATAATGAAAAATAGAAAAAATCTAAAGGGGGAGAGGAAGTGGAAGGGTTAGGTGAAAGGAATAAATGTGAGAAAAGAAAAAAAAGTCTTTGTAAATAGGGAGGGCTGGAGGGGTTGAAGGGTGGGCAGAGGAATGGGGAAAAATGAGAACTAAGATATATCATGTAAAGGTACAAATTCCCAGTGATGACTGTCATCATACTGTATACCTAAAATGTACCAATAAAACTAATGAATAAAAAAGAGGAGGCAGAAGTACTAGTCAACTTTTTAAAAAGTACAATATTTAATCTTGTGAATCTGATTTATTTCACCTAAAATTACAGCCTCAAAGTGCATCTGTTTTACTACAAATGACTAAACTGTATCCTTTTAATGGCAGAGTAGTACCTCAGTATATGTAAAATACTAATTTACTTTATCCATTTATCTGTTGATGGACATATAGGCTGCTTCCTATATGTCCTAGATTTTAGCTATTATGAATTGTGCTGCTTGCTATTAATGTGGGTATGCATGGATCACTGTAATATGATTTCTTTAACTCTTTTGAGAAAGAGAATAGCTAAGTCAGATGCAATTTTTAGTTTTATTTTTTTGAGGAATCTCCATACTTACTTTTGTAATGGTTGCACTAGTTTATATTCCAACAAACAAAGTAGAAGGGTTCCTTTTCCCCAACTGCCTTGCCAGCATTTATCGTTATTTGATTTGTTGAAGATAGCTTTTCTTTCTGGGGCAAAATTGAATCTCAGTGTTGTTTTCATTTGCATTTCTCTAGTGGCCAATGATGTCAAATATTTTTCATATATTTATTTGTCATTTATACCTTTTCTTCTGATAAATGTCTATTCATTTTATTTGTCTATTTTTATTTTGATTGGATCTTTTATTTTAAGGGGGTCTACTTTTTAAAATTCATTATATATTCTCGATATTATTCCTCTGAGGGCTAGCTGGCAAAGTTTCTTCTTGTTCTATGTATCTCTTCATTATTTTGGCTGTTTCTTTTGCTGTGCAGAAGCTTTTTATGTAGATATGAGCCCATTTCAGTTGATCTTTAGAAAAAAATTCCTCCTTCACTCTAGCAATGATTTGACTGTTATCATTTTCAATTTTTCATATATTCTTTTTTATATCATAAGTTTTGTATTTAAGAATAGGAAAAGACAGATAGGTAAGCTACTAACTTATTAAAGGCATCTTATTAAAAATAGTCCTTATGTTCAACTTAAATATTGGCTACTTGGATGACCGTACTAATCATACTTATTACCAGCTTGATGTAATGGTGCATGTCATTGCATGATAGTGATTCATGCACAGTGATACTCTATGACTGAATCTACTTTTCCCTTCCTTTAACTGAACCCTAGTAAAAATGTAATGAAGCACAGGTAGGTTAAATAATTTGCCAGAGAAAACACAGGTAGGAAGTAACAGAGTCAGATTCAAGTCCTCTGACTTGAAACTTTATGCTCTTGACCACTCTGCTATGATGCCCCTCCCCACAATAGTACATTCACAAGCCCCCCACACACCGGTTTTCACATTTTTGAATGCCATACATTTGATAAGAGTTATCTTATAGGTATTTCCTTCTTTTCTTCTCCTGGGGTTTAACATACAATGGCTTAATCAGAAAAAAAAGTATGGCTGGCAAGTTCTCCACCTTGATTACAAAGGTAAGAATTTCAGATTGTCTCCTTGTTTAAATTTTTATGGATACTCAGATCCTAGGGATTAACATTTTCTGTGTGGCATTAAACATATAATGTAACATCTCCTGCTTCAACCTTCAGTTCCTTTGTGTCATTATGAGGATTCTGTCCATTTGCTGCATTAAAGCGTTAGAAATAGAGCTTGGGACATAGTACTCAGCTAAAGCTGTTTTTTATTACTTATACCTCAAAGAGAAAGCCTTGTTTTCTAAGAGTATGCAGTTTACCTTTGAATAGAAATAGCTCTGAAAATGATAATGATTCATACAGTATAATATTCTTTGTCTGAATCTACTTTTCCTTTCCTTCATCCTTCAAAAGTGTTTTTCACGTTTGGTTTTGTTATTCTCACATACCACTCAGTAGTGTACTTCTGACAACAAATGTATGGAAGTTTCTTCCCACACATCAAGCAATCAATTTGCTAGAAGTCACCAAATGGTGTCCTGTAATTCAACAGAATTCTGACACTGTCTACTTGGAGTTATAGTCATGTCTTACAGGTGAAGGACTCAATCCCACAAGATTACCATTCCTTCCCTCCTTCAGATGCCAATTACATGCTCCAGATTGTAATCTGATCATTTGCTCAAACCACCGTAAATTGAGGTTGCACGACTCCTTCTTTAGGTTTAATTAATTTGCTAGAGTAGCTCACAGAACTCAGAGAAGCACTTTACTTAAACTTACCCATATTACAAAAAAGATAATAGTTTATAGCATGTAAATGAACAACTAGATTAAAAGAGATGCATAGAACAAGAATTTTTAAAAGAATGTGGAATTTCCTTGCCCTCTCTGGATACACCACTCTCCACAAACCGTTGTGTGTTCAGCTACCTGCAAGTCCTGCTAAACTCTGTCCTTTTCAGATTTTATGGATGTTTTATTATGTGGGCAGGACTGATTACATTATTGGCCATTGGTCCTCCTCTCCACCCCAAAGGTGGAGGTGGAGGTGAAAGTGCTAACCTTCTAACCATGCGTTGATCCTTCTGGTGACCAGTCCTCATCCTGAAACTATTAGATTCCTAGACACCTGCTGCCTCATTAGCAAGCTAAGACCCTTCTGTTAGTTCAGAGATTCCACAGGTTTCATGAGTTTTGTGCAGAAAATACACAAAGGCCAAATCTGTTTGTTATTATAAATCACAACCTCACAATCCTCTAACCCCAGCAACTTTGCAGTGAATTTTGTGACATATGAGCTTTGAACATCAGCAGAGTGGAAAGGTTGAAAGAGGAGCCTAGAAAGAGCATGGGAGGGCCGGGGATTTAGCTCAGCGGTTCGGTGGCCTGCCTCGCAAGTGCAAGGACCTGAGTTCAATCTCCGGTACCAAAAAAAAAAAAAGAAAGAAAAAAGAAAGAGCATGGGAATGGAATACAAAATGAAAAAATTGAAATAAAATGTTTGTAAATGGGGAGGGGAGGAGGAGGTGAAGGGAGGGCAGGGACAAGGGGAAAAATGAGAACCAAGACCTGTCATGTAAAGATACAAGATCCCAATAATGAATGTAACTGTACCTGTACTGTATACCTAAAATCTACCAATAAACTCAATGAGAGGAAAAACAAAACAAAAAGTGCTGTTTCATGTCTTTTTCCACACTGTATAATGTAAAGGCTTCTCTCAGAATTTTACCATCCAGTTTACCTTTGAATAGAAATGGCCATAAAAATGACAATGATTCATGCAATATGGCATTCTATGTCTGAATCTATTTCTGAATGAAATCCTCAGCCCTGGTGGCAACCAGAGTCTATAAGGAGCAACAAGGAGATTTCTAGCTTTTCATTGCCTGGAAATGGTAAATTGTTATAATTTTTTGTTGAAATAAAATTGACATTATAACTTTATGGAAATAAATTATGAAGTGCAGCCAATATTTTATTTTAGCAATAAACCATTCTACTGATTGGTAGATACATGCAAAATAAATCATTTTTGGCAGGCAATAAAAAATAAAGTTTTGTAATGAGAGATGAAAATAAAACCATCATTAAAGAGGAATGTGTGCCCTCAAAGAGTAAAATATTGGTAGCTAAAGGAAAATATATCATTGTAATCATTGTGCATTCAGCAAATACATGGATAATTACGTTTCAGGTATATAGCTATTTTCTGGGATAACAAAGATGTGTAAATCATTGAAATATTTGTGTTTAAAATTCTAGCTAAATGAAATAAATAATTGAAAAATAATTATGCAACATGGCATTCAATATGGTAAAAAAGGCAGAAAACAGATATTGAAATATCTCAGAAGAGACTGTTATCGCTCTAGTATATCTGGAAAAATCTTGGAAGAAGAATATATTGCACATTTACTGAATGAAGGCACTGAGCAAATAATACCCCAGAAGCTTGTGTACTACTGTGTTAAGTCCCACATCCTGAGGGTGTGACCCGGGATTTGGCAGAGGGATGGGAAAGCTCAGTGGAATAGTCAGGGTAGAATCCATATTTTGCAGCCTCAAGGGGAAAGAGAAAGCGTTAGATATCATATAATCCCCTAAACATGAAGTAAACGTAAGTTGCATATTGTTATTTCCTAAAACGGTGACATTTGCGGAGGGTAAATTGTATCTAGATCAAGTGTCCACATGTTAGCCTATTTCAAATTATATACTGGATTATATATATATTTTTTCAGCTTTAATTGAGTTTATTGGTACATTTAGGGATACAGTACAGTTACATTCATTGTTGGGATCTTGTACCTCTACATGACAAGTCTTGGTTCTCATTTTTCCCCTTGTCCCTGCCCTCCCTTCACCCCCTCCTCCCCTCCCCATCTACAAACACTTTATTTCCATCTTTTCATTCTCTCACATTTTTTTCTTTTCCCTTATTACCCTTCCCCTACCCATCCCACCTTCCCTACACCTTTAGCTCCTTTCTTCCCATTTCTAAATGTCAGTAATCTTATTAGGATCTTATGTATTAGATTATATATTTTTAAAAGAATCAGTGATGAATCTATTTTGGAAAAAAATCTTAAAATCATAATATGTTCCTTTTATTTAGGATTTTGTAAATCTGCTCCTAAAAATAAGTTTTCATGTCTAGGTTATTACATTTTAAAGTGAAATTGAAATTTTCATAGCTGTAAAATTCACTATCACAGAATATATCACTATATTGATTCCTTGAAATCATGTGTGTGGGCACATATGTGTGCACAGGCTTACCTTTTAACATCTGAATTCTCTCTGTAGTAATAGGAATGTAAAATTGGTGTGTCATTCTTAGATGTGCTGCTCTGTCATTAAATTTATAGCTAAATACTAGTCTTAATTACTCTACGGTCCCTCTGTTCTAACGTACCATTTAATCACAAGTTGTTAACAACAGCATTAAAAAATACCTAACAAACTAGCACTTATGAAATGTTTACTGTGTGCCAAGCAATGCTGTCAAATCTTTTCACACATGATTCCATTTAACTCTTAAGATTAGCAATCAAAATGCAAAAATTTTAAGAGTGTCATACATAGAGTTATAACTTTTCTTTTAAAGTTAGCACTTTCACATTCTACTTGACTGTTATGTCTAATTATTGTGTTTAAAGTAGGTCATTTATCTGGTGATTTGCTCCCAAATAACAAGTATTCTTTTCATCACTTTTTTTTTTCTGCTTCCAGCTATGGGTCTCACATTAAAAAATGTTGAGTAGAAAAGGAATTTGTAGTAAATTCCCAGTTTGCTCTTCCTTCCAGAATTTTGACAATGAAAGTACAGAAAGATAAGATGATAGGTTTATGGGGGGAAAAGGATGAAATATGAGGGCTTATCAAAAGTGAAAAAATAAGCTAGATGTGTGATGAACACATATAATTTCAGCACTCTGGGAGACTGAAGCAGGGGCCCAGCCAAAAGTCAAAGCACAACCTGGGCAACTTAGCAACCTACTTAGACCTTCTCTTAATTAAGTAATTAGGGCTAGGTTGTAGCTCAGTGCAAATCCCTGGGTTCAACCCTCCAGTAAAACACACACACACACACACACACACACACACACACACACAGAGAGAGAGAGAGAGAGAGAGAGAGAGAGAGAGAGAGAGAGAGGGAGAGAGAGAGAGGGAGAGAGAGAGAGGGAGAGAGAAGGGAGGAAACCAGATAAGGATTTAGGATACGGAAAAAAGAGAACATGCTGGTGTAAGTTCCTAGAGATGGAAAAATCCGTTGTCTCTGCCTGCTTTTATTTTCTGTTTTCTAAACATCTGCATGTTTTTGTTTTTTGTTTTATGCTGTTCTTGGATTGAACTAAGGGCCTTGCACATGAGAGGCAAGAACCGTAACATTGAATTACCCTCCCCTCAGCCCTGCATATTCTTTTTTGATGATATAATAACAAAAATGTTATTTGAGAAGTCAATAGTTCATAACATTTTTGTGATGAAGTGGAGTAGGATTTCAATATAAAGCAAGTGTCGAGATCATAAAAGTAGTATCTGTATTAAAGTAGTATCTGTATTAAAGGAATAAAATTAAATTACAGAAGGCCTTCAGAGCCTTATAGAAGCTTATGTATTTCTATATATTTCTTAATCTAGACAAGTTGCCTTATATAAATAAAGTCACATTTCTCCAACTTTTAACAGGTCAGTGCCACACTTAAAACTTTTTATTTTATGCATGTGTTACACATACACAAATATAAATTATATTTTTAAAGATATACAGATGTTTACTTTTTTCTTCCAACACTAATATTGGAATGATATGATACTGCAAGTAGAAAGATTAAAGTGCTTTACATTATTGACTCTGTTCAGGCAAAATAGATGAACAAAGTAATGCAACTGAATTATTTAATATGAGGTGCTGGTCTTAATGCTATGATTCTCATGTCTTCTGATGAAATATAATTGCATTTGTTTATGTAAACTGATAAAAATAATTATAATATGAAAAATGAAAGAAACAGCACCAGTTAGGTGAACTAAAAGGAAAGATACTCCCTAAATAAAAGTTTTCTTAAATATTTAATGCATATATACTAATATCTTTAAGAGCATGTCTAATTGAATGATCACCACTGGCAATATGATTTCCAAAATTTTATTCTAAGATAACTTCGCTGTTCATAAATCTTTTAATTTTAAACTGCCGATTTACAGTTTTTCCTTTCATCCTCTTGTTTTGAAGGCTTGAGGTGGGAGTGCTAATTAGTGTTAGAATTCTTAACTGATATACTTGTTGCTAAGCAAATAGAACTGTCAGAGCATTTTATTTTGAAACTGAACTCTTGTTTTGAGTGATATCACATTTGAAATCATGCTTGAAGAAACATTCCATGGCAGAGAGCCAAGGCTCTCATTAAGAACATATTGCCTGTGACCAATTCACTGGTTTATTTATTTCCGCAATGCTTATTGCTCCTGTGGCTCATTCATGTCTAATGTTGAAAATTACGCATAAAGGATAACACACTAAGTGGCCTTATGAATTTAAAAATATACAAGTTATAAAATTATAAAACGCGGAAGTTAATGAAATTTTTATATAGAACTGTGCATTTTGGTGTCAGACAGGAAGATTTGAGCAACTGCTGCTATCTTAGCTAGAATGCCTGTTCCCTTCTGCATTCATTACATTTCCTTTTGTTAATTTGGGTTTGCTCGGAAGTAGTCTCTGTGTCAAGAATTTTTGTGTGAGTAGTCTATTTGGGAAGTTCAGAAAATACTGATAGAAGAGTGATAAATGAGATAGGAAAGGGGGAACAATTGGGAGAATTCTTGGGAATAGTTAAAAACCATGTCTAGAAGTATCCTGGCCTGGGGTGAGGGAGGTAGGGTATCCATACACCAACTCCCATATGACTGGCCGAGTGCTGTGGGGTTGAAGATGTGATTTCCCTGGCACAAGAATGTGTTGGTATAAGTTCTTAGAGATGGAACACAGAGAAACCCATAAACCTTGTCGGCTTATATTTTCTGCCTGCCATGCAAATGGGCCAAGTGGTCTTCTAAGCTTCAGAAAAAGTTCTGAAGTGAAGAGAGGTCTGGCAGTGGGATACCAGTTGGAGCGACTGGAACAGTAACAGCTGGGAACTCTAGGTGGGCCCAAGCATCTGCCATACCTTCTGTGTGCTTATGTCCACCCAGTAAGTTCTTTTTCATTTATCTTCATAGATGGAAAGATAGGTGATTTCTCAATTGGATAGTCATTTTTGTTGGCTTACACATATTTATTGATCTCTCCTGTGAGGAGCCACTATTGTAGGCATGGAGGCAGACACCAGGCAGAGATATAACATGACATCATCAATGATTTCCTCATAGTAAGGGTGAAGGCCAGTGGAGGTGAGGAGCCTTGAAATGGCCTTGCAGTCCACAGAAGGATGAATCATTTACTCCATCTGTGGGAAATTACAGAATCCTAGTACTTTTTGGAGTGACTTTGGCCCTTTGTCTAGCATTGAATGTCTATTTTAGCCCCTTGTCTTTTTCAACCCTACCAACACCACCACCCCAGAAGACACATGTATGTAGTAAAAGAGGAGTTATCAATAGGCAATTCATCTATTCATCTATTTAAGGTATTTTAGTAACTAAGTCTCTGGTTTGAGATGAAAAATCCCTGATCCACTTATAGGAAAGATAGGGACTGTGCCTGCCAAAATTCTAGTTTTATCTGATGGATGCCTAGCAGCAGGTGGCCAATATACATTTTTTGAAAGAGTTCTCATTGGAAAAATTATAAAAATATAATACTTAAGGATATGTACTAATTAGTCCACAATAAAAGGCCCAACAATAATGATGTGAATAAAGTATAAAATTAACCCAAATATTACTAGTCTTAGAAAATGATCTCATTATTCTTCCTTGGATTTCCTCAAAGATGACAGAGGTAGCTTCAGAGATAACAAGGATAGCTAGTTTACTGTTTTATTGAATGTGTATTATTTGTCACCAAACATACTTTAAAAGCTTGACAACTCTTCTGCAAGGCAGATTTTTTCTTCTTTTTGTATTAACAAAATTGAAATTCAGAGAGGTTACTTAACCTGTCTAAAAATCACAAAATAAAATGTCAATATTTAACACAGGTATGTCAAATTCTAAGGTGTGGCTACAAATCAGCAAAAAAGACAAGATAAAATGCAAGATAATCCAAGTTGCATTCTTTATCTAGTTCAATGAATGTTATCTAGGAAATCCACTATAGGGCAGGGACTCAGCTACTTACTATGGCTACCATCATGAACAAGACAAACTTCTGCCCTTTTATAGCTTCTAGTCTAGTAGGAAAGGAGATACTGATGCTTTGGGATCTGAAGGTGGTGGGATTAGGAATAATTTTTGTCTCCAACTTCTTGATTTTCCTTGCTTTACTTGTATAATTAACAGGAATGTTTGGGCCAGGGATTAAACTCAGTGGTGCTGCCACCTGCTTCGCAAGCACAAGGTCCCAAGTTTGATCCCTGGTACAAAAAAAAAAGAATTTTTTTCTTACAAAGATACAGCTACTGTTGCCGGGCATAGTGGCACACTCCTGTAATCCCAGCACTCAGGAGGCTGAGGCAGGAGGATCTCTGTGAGTTCAAGACCAGCCTGGGTTACATAGTGAGTTCCAGGTCAGTCTCAGCTACATAGTGAGACCCTGTCTCAAAAAAACAAATGAACAAAAAGATACAGCTACTGTGCTATCTTTAACTAGACATATGTCTCAACTTACAAGGTGAGGAGTGTTGGAGCACAAGTCTTAACTGCTTAAACTAAAGAAAAGACAATTTTGTCACCAGAAGAATTAAATCAACTGTCTTAGAATTTTGAAAGTTAACTTCTTATCTAAGTAATATGAATCTAGGCATAGTGGTCTTTTGTGTTTATTTTTATCTTATATTTTCACTAACTAGTTTATTACATCAGTTACCGTGGGTAGACTCTGGAAATAGATTTTTGTTGCATTCTTTTTTCCCTTTTTAAGGATTTAGGGTATTATGCCTGAGTGAATTGATTCACACGGATTTTACTTATTCGTGTGCTGCTGTGTTTTTGTTCTCCATCTGGTTAAGCAACATGCCTGTCTGTATAACATTTGCACAGTGTTCACATGATGCTTGAGTTCTTAGGTGTCAGTTTTTCATTATGCCCAGATGATGTGAGGTGCATGGAAAGCCTCCGGAACTGTAAACTCTAATTTCCCAGTCATGAATAGTTAGGAAACCAGGGTTCTGCATTTTTATTAACACAGAGCCCTACGTGCCAGCTCAGCTTACTACCTGCTAAGCCTCCTAGGTCTGTTAGAAAATGTGCATTGGCAGTGCTCCAGTCTCCCTAAGACTCATAAATAAATGCCTTTTATATGAAATGTATTTGGTTTGGCATATTGACACTGGAATACATTATTCTTTTAGCAGTTGAATAAATTAAAATAAAATGATGGCTCAATTTTTTCCACATAATAAGATAAGCATAATTTGGGTTAATATCTTAATCTAGTAGTCAGGAATTAGATTGTATACCCAGAATCACACAATTTAGCTAAGAGTAATTACATTTCCTTTTCCTTTCTCTTGATGATCCTCCTACACCTCAATGACTAGGGAATGGAAATGGTCAGACAGAGACTAGAAATATGTGAAGAGATTGAAAAAAAAGTTCTGAGATCAAAGTCACATGTCCTCAAAATCCTGATTTAATTAGTTTGGGGAGCAGTTGGAGCACCTGGATGTTTAGAACTTCTAGGTGAAACCAATGTGCCACTAAGGTTGAAAGTCCTGTTTTTGTCATGGATGTCAGAAAGAACATTCTTCTAAGGAATGTACATGCTGACTGTCCCTGTTCATCCTTCTTTTTTCCCCTAAATCTGGCTCACAGCCCAGTTTGTGTATTTGAACGAAGAGAATAAAAGAGTTGTTGAAAATTAAGAAGATTGAGAAGAGGAAGATTTAGGTGGCTGTATTTTATAGTCAGGAGGACATTTGGAAGTTTAGGGTGAACAATCATGACCACTATAAGCTGGGATGTAGTGGAATCAGTTTGCCCACAGCCCCCTGGATCTTGCCAGCTTGCCTGGACACACTGGGGAGTAAAGCCTGCTGGTGGATTCTTACATCACCAGGCATCTGCCCAGTAAGGACTGTGTCATTGCATAGGTGTCCTGGAATTGGCCTTTTACTGAAAATATATTAGTTTCACTTTATATTTTAAAATGGACATTTAATATTGTCTCAGGTTCAAATATTTATTCACCAATCTATAAAACAGACATTTGACATCTCATATCTTTGAATATAAAGGCAAGGACAAGTTATATCAAAATATACCCTGGAGACAAGAATGCCGTAGAATTTAGTAGTTTCTCTTAGTTCATTGAAAAGAAGGTTTTGTGCTATCATCTGTTTGTTTCTTGTTTGTAAGACTCTTTTTTTGTTGTTAACGTCTTGTACTCTGAGTAACTACTTTTAATATTATGATACATAATATATTAACTCGTTATTCTCTTATTGTTATTAAAATTTGTTTGGTACAGGGATTTCATTTTATTTTATTTTTAATAAAAAAATAAATTTTCTATTATCTTGTATGAAATAAGTTTCTTTAAAACTTGATGAACCTTACCTGGGAATGTGATATCACTTACCCTCGGAAGGTTTTAAAGAATTGTATGTACAGTTAAAGCTTTGGTAAAAAGTGGTAACGCTCTAGCTATGAGACATCTTTCACTTAGGATAGATATATATGTCAAAGTGATTATCAGCTCAGGAAGTATCTTCACATGTTAATAAAATATCTCTACTTAAAATATATAATTGAAGGAATAAAGAAATTCCACTAACAAGTAATTTTATTTTGTGTATTCATTTAAAATAAATTTCAGGATATTTGAACTTTCAGAATGGGGTAGATAGAATTGTTCACTATGAATGCATGTGAGATTTCAGTCTCACCATTTTCCTCTGGGAAAAAAAAACTTTTTATGGAGCTTTTGATGATTATTATCATGCATTTGTTCATACACACACTCCTTTGTGTTAATCTTTTGCCCATGCCATTAGTGCAGGTAGGAAATAATTCCAAGTTTGATTTCACTGTATAGAATCTATGTATTTCCAAACTATGTGCTATCATTTTGTTACACTTAAGCAAATTTATTTGGTTTACAATCAAGTATATACTTTAGTCTTTAGTTGGACTTTCTCAAAGTATACTTTCATGGCACAACTAAAACTCTAAAGAAATACAAGAATGATAAAAGGTTTCTTTGTGACATTTGATGTTCGGTGGTTATAGCAGCATAATTCTTTGGTTCCTATTATATGTAAAATAAGTTATAACAAAAAGATGTAGACTTGTAATGAATTCTAGCCTGTGTGTATTAATTTTTTAGCAGCAAACCTCTATTTATGACTGTTTGATGCTCTTTAGAAATATTCTTCCACTTATAAAATCTAAATTGTATAATTGACAATGTGAAATAGGAAGAAAAGGGCCAAAGGTGTAGGGGAAAGGAAATGAGGGAAGAGAAAAACTATGAGAAAAGGAAAAAATGGAAACAAAGTCTTTGTAAAAAGGGAAGGGTAGAGAGGTGAAGGGAGGGCAGGGGTATGGGGAAAAACAAGAACCAATATCTGTCATGTAAAGGTACAAGATCCGAATAATAAATGTAATTATACTGTATGCTTTAAAAGTACCAATAAACTCAATGAGAAAAAAATACTGTTCCACTTAAAATTTTCTAACTTGAAACTAAAATCAAACCCTTCTCCCTTTTTCTATGCATAGAAATATTTACTTACATTTGTTAGGATTAAGTTTATCTGCAAATAACAGAAATCCTAAAATAATAGTGGCTTAAACAAGCTACAAGTTAATTTTTATCCTCATGTAAAATAAGAGCAGGCATAAGGAGTCCAGGAGCAGCTGTGCTCTCATCAGGTATCTGAGTTTATATTCTTATACATAACTTTCATCCTCCAGGTCACCTCATGGTCCAAGACTGCTGATGGATCATAGGGATTTCAGTAAGAAGGGAGCTAGAAAAAGGAGAGAGAGGGGTGAAGAGAGGGCAGGGGTATGGGGAAAAAAATAAGAACCAAGATATATCATGTAAAGTTTCAAGATTCCAATTATGAATGTAACTGTACTCTATACCTAAAAAGTACCAATAAACTCAATGAAAAAAATATGCTACTAAGTTTAAAAAACAAACAAACAAAAAAAGGAGGTAGAAACCAATGGGTTATTCTGCCCATGAATCATTTCTGCTTAGCTTTCATTGACCAGAAGTAGCTCACATAGCCAGTAACTCAACATCTGGTTAAAAAGAAGGTTTGGAATCCTAGAATTGTAATTGGGTGAAATACCATCCCCCCTCCCCTTTTTTTCTTTTTTCTTTGCTTACTAAGAAGCAAGAGGTGAATGGATAAGGAGTTACCAGTAATGGCCCTCGCTTCATTATTGTTTTCAGATTGTGATGTTTTAAGACATACTCATATTAAAAGTATACAAATACAGATATTCAAGTTGCTTGTTGACAAAGAGTTAAAAAAAGGTGATATAAGTAGAGCTAGTTAGAAATTTATTGACAATTAATTTTGAGGATTTGACTAAAAAGGTGGTCGATAGGAAGGAAAATATCTGTACCAAATACATAAAAAATGTAAAAAAGTTATGTGAAAAATCCTCAAATCTGTGTATATTACAAGCACTTGTCCAGCAACTTCAACATTTATGAGAGAGGGCTGAGGGCTGAGGGCTGGGGATGTAGCTAATTGGTGGTCTGCTTGCATATCATTTACAGAGCACTGAGCTCCATTTCTAACACAGAAGGGGGGGGGAAGGTGTTACATAGTTGTCCTAGCATTTTTCAGCTACTTTTCAGAGACCATCCAGACTTTGTGAATATTTTGAAGGCTTTACAAAGTACTTGTCTTCTCACAGTATGGAACTCTGCAGCTTCTTTAAACATTATGCAAAATACTCATGAGTCAGTAAAAAGTAGCAGATCACTTCAAAGGTGATTAAATCTTCAGGTTATCCTTTGGTGGCAAATTATAATGTATTAGAGCAGCAACAACTACATATTTGCTCACAATGGTGTAAGCTTGTACCAGACTAAAGGAGGACTGGTTTTTTTCTCTTTCATATGCTGTAGCTCAGCTAGAGATCTAAAGAGCCCACTTCCACAGTGGCCTAATAAGCATGTGTGGAAAGCCAGGGCTGACTGTTAATTGGCAGTCTTAGTTATCCTCCTGTAGACTTTGCACATGGCTAGATTGGGCTCCTCATAGAATGGCAGCAGATTTCAAAGAGGAATCAATTTGAGAATTTCAAGAATTCAAATCCAATGTGCAATGACTTACCAAGTTTCTCTTACTATCTTGCTGGTCAAAGCTAGTCTCATGCCAAAGGCCAGATCCAAGTGGGAGAGGCAACTCACGGTTAGAAAGTACTAGGATGTACAATTTATTGGGAAGTGTCAAAGTAACTGCCTGCCATAGTAAGTTCTAACAAGGGAAAATCTCTTTAACCACAAAATTGACTCGGAGAGAAGGTATCATTTGTTCCATTTTCAAGATTAGAAAAATAAGGTTGAAAATGTTTTAAATGATGTATAGGAGTTAAATGGATGGACCTTGAGACTATATTCTTAAGTGAAATAAATAGAACACATGTGTAAATACTACATTGTTCCTCTGGTATGAAAAACTGAAGGTGTAAATGAGGACCAAAATGCATAAGTGATACTGTGATATTGGAAGAAAAGGTTCAAAGGGGAAGGGAAGCTGAGGGAGAGGGGAGGAAAGAAAAATGTGAGAAAAGAAGGAAAAAGTGGAAACAGGTTCTGTAAATAGGGAAGAGTTGAGGGGTGGAAGGGAGGAAAGGGGAAGGGAAAAAAACAATAACCAAGATATATCATGTAGAAGTACAAATCCCCAGTGATGAAAGAGATCATAATGTATACCTAAGATATACCAATGAACTTAATGAATAAAAATAAGTAATTAAATGATCTACAGAAGGTTACATAGTTCCTAAATGATGATTATCCTCACTTGAATGCCTTCAGTGTATTACCACCTTGCAAGGCCTGTGCAACCTTCTTAACCAGTAGGTACATTTTAACTGCTGTAAGCAGAACTCCTCTGTGTATTTTTACTATAAAACCCAATAAACATGTTGCACGCAATAAGCTGTGTTTTGAATTGAAGACAAGAGAGATCCTGGGAACCCAAGTTAACCAAGTCTGACTCCGGAGCCACAGAGATGCCTAGCAGTGAGACTCATCAAAAAAGCTCTGGGAGTGGAGCAAGACTGGGAAACTGCTGCTTTTGCTCTGACACGTTGCAAGCCCTTTCTTCTCTGTGAAATTGATCAGTGATAACAGTATTTCAAGTATTTTCAATAAATCTCTCCCAATGGTGCTTTTTTGCGTGACATAGAGACTTATTAGAAAGAGCATTACAAATATGCTGATTTCAAAAGCTTTTTAACGGGTGTATTCCTGGTATCACAGGTTTAGCTGGCACCCCTTTGTCAAAATAAGCATGGGTTACACATATGGCCATGACATTCTATTCTTTATATGTGAAACAGCACCAAGATAATCTTCCCCTTCCTTGCTTGGCAGATTAGAGTTCGCTAAAATGCAAGAAGTTAGTTACTTATTAAAGCATTTGATTAATTAGCTAGACCTGTCAGGCCAAACAGAAATAGCCAAGTCTTTTAAATCTCTTAATATGAGCCAATTTTCACAATAACCTTTTTCATTCATGGGCTTTGCGGTTTAAATTCTTGCTCATTAGTGACCTGGTATTTGGGCTTGTCTGAAAGGAGAGCATCGTTGTTCTAAACAGGACTCATTATGGGTTATAGGTTTTAGAACAGGGATGCCTATGCACAAAAGACTGCCTTCCCATTTTCTTCTGAATGGCTAATTAGACCTTTGCCTTGTTTTTACAAGCAAAGGCTAAGCTTCTATAAGGAGACTGGCTTTTATAATGTCACAGTTTGGGTTGTACTGAAGAGCTGGTGACCTATCATTATCAATACAGATGTGGTACTAAAGTAAAGCATGTGTTTGGTTTTGCTGGAGACAATAAAAGTAATGGCTGCTTTTAAAACTAGTAAAACACTGAACTTGATAGAAAGAGAAATTCATTGAATGTATCATCAAGCACTAGCTCAATTCCCTGAGTGATAAATACAACCACTAAACACCCAGAAGTAAACACCAGATAGTTAAAGAAGAAATGAAACCCAAACCTGAATTCACAATACCCTTGTACTGACTTCTAAAGAAATAGATTCCCTATATTCCCAAAGAAATACAGGTATTATTGTGTCGCTCAGGTTTGAACATCATCCCAGTATATCACATTAGTGTCCTTAATAAATTTATCTGTTCTTTTATGGAGGGAGAGGGCATTTGCCTTGGTTAAAATAATCTTCTACTTGGGGTGTATTTTCAATTTATTTTAAAATGCTATTTGTGTTATTTGCAGTAATTCTTTCCCTCTCTTCCTTTTCTATTTTCTTTTCTTACAGAATGTACTGTTTATTTCCAAATTACTCAAGACCCTAATAGTCTATTTTGCTTTTGGCGGAATTCGTATATCTATTGAATTGCATTCTGTTTTGTTGAATTTCCTTCAGTGAGCGTCTCTCTAATGGCTTCTTTCTGTGGCAAAACATTAAACTATTTCTTTAGGGCCTTTGGGTTGAATTTGTAACATGTACCCACAATAGACCTCATGATAAACCAAGAGTTCTAATTAATTCACTGTGCCCTCCATTTTAAATATTTATGAGTGTGTGACTAGTTGAAATGCTGATACACAAGTTCCTACCGGTCTTAAACAAAATGCTTTTCTTGGTAGTGTTATCAATTTTAAGAATTTAGATTTCATACTTTTAAGGTTAGCAAATTCAGCAGACAACCTAAATGCGGCATTGTGTTAATGGAGTCCTGGAAGCTGCTGGTGTTAAAATGAGTAAATTAAGAAGTCAACACTGCTTATTTAGGAACATTAGGATAAAATAGTATGAGAGCTTGGACTTAACAAAAATCAATTCAGCATGCAGAGTGCACATCCATCAGGGCTTTGTTATGATGTCAGAGGGAGCAGCAACCCCGTTTCATTTTATGAAGACTGCTATATTAGCATCCACACGTCCTTGGATGGCTGTGACATTTGCTGTTATGGAACTACTTCAAGGCAGCCACAGGGTCCCCAAGGACTACTCCGGCTACATTAAAAAATTAGGTTGGCATGAAATGACTTACTGAACTCTTTATTGCTATCCTTGGGATTTGGTTGTCAATCTACACAGTAGTTAGTCTCGTTCTATAGCAACTTCATTAAGTGGGATGTTGTAACTGTTATACTGATGATTTGAGCAAATAATTTTTCTTTAACCAGCTGCTATGTGTAACAGCATAGTAATGAATGTAGTTTGAGTAATAAATATGTTTAGGTACTACATGGGCTTTTTATTTATATAGTATCTGGTTTTATTTCACAATGACTTCTAGTTGGAAATTATCCTCTCTGAGACTTTGGTCACTCAACATCACAAACCAAAGCTTATCCCATACCTTGATAGACTCCAAAGATTCCCTTTTACATAAAATATAACTAATTCTTGAGTTCATTTTATTTTTACGGGTGTATACTCTTCTCACAAGAAGAAAAAGTTCATGGAATATACTCCTTGCTGTGTTCCCTCTTCACAGTTACTAGCTTTTATTATTTTAAGTGTTGGATGTGGGTCAGTATTTAATAGACTATTTGGTATTTACTAATGATTTTGCTAATGATATTTATTAATGATATTTACTAAAAATAATTCAAAATATGTAACCATTTAATTTATTTACATACTATATAGTATCTAATACTTTTATATGAAGTAGTCTCCACTTTGTCTGTGGGGATACATTCCAAGACTCGTAACAGATGCCAGAAACTTGAGGTAGTACCAAGCCCTATATATATAAAATGCTTTTTCCCTTATATATGTATACACAGTTTAATGCTTTTTTCACCTTAAGTAAGCACTTAACGTGTTGTGGCCATAAATTTTGCACTTTAAAGTATAATAGCAAAATTAGCATAAATTTCATTTTATTTCTTTGCAGTTTTACAGATAAAAAGATTCATTCTTACCATATATCTTAGCAACCTCATTATATGATTTTTTTTCTTTTCTTATTAAATTGAGAACTTTCACTTTTTTACTTAATAGACTCACTTCACTGCTTCTCTTTGGCATATCCAAAATGTCAGCATGACTTTCGTGCTCCAGGGCCACTAAGTAAAATGTGGGTTTCTTGGACACAAGCACTGCTACACCAAGACAGTCAATCTGAGATCCAAGATGGCTACCAAGTGATTAACAAGGTAGTAACAATAGAAAGGAAGATTCATATATCAGACAGGACAGAGCAGGACGGCATGAAATTTCCTTACTCAGAATTATGTGGGGTGTTTTTGTTTGGGTGTTTTTGTTTGTTTTGTTTTTGAGACAAGGTCTCTCTCTATGGTCTAGGCTGGCCTTTAACTCATAGCAATCTTCCTGCTTCAGCCTTCTGAGTGTTGCCATTACAGGTGTATGACAGCATGCCCCATGCTGGTGTGTAATTTAAAATTTATGAATTGCTTATTTCTGTAATACATGTTTAATGCTTTTGGACTGCAGTTGACTAAAATAGAAAACTGAAAATTTGCGTAAAGGGGGATGACTATATAGCAAGAAACACAACACTTTAATTGTCATAATCCATTTTCTTTGCTTCCTTCTTGTAATTATTTTGTTAGGAAATTGATATATAGGCATTGCTAGAGTTTAGGAAAAGTAGGAAAGCATAATGAGGAAAGAAAGATGACATGTAATATCACCACATATAAGGAACCTCTGGTAATAGCCGATAGCCTTACATAATTTATTATGTATTTTCTTGTGTAAATGTATAACATCTTTCTATGTGTGTTTTATAATTTACATCTCTTTTTACAACTAAGCAGGGTAACTAATTTTGTGCCGGTGCATTCTAAGGATATGCAGTAATTTATTTAGTTCATAATCTGCTGTTGGAATTTAATTTGACTCTGAGGTATTATGACTATAAATAATGTTTTGTTAACCACTCCTGTTATATAACTTGAATAAAAGGTGAAAGGTTATGTATGTTTAATATTCACTTGTTACCAAAATATTCTCTAGAACTATACCTACCTGTGTATGAAGTTAGTTCTCTGATTCTCACTTTACTTTTAGAATTAACTGAAACAGAAAGACCTTTCCAGCACTGAGAAAGGCCTAAGATACAGCAGCGATGGGGGTCAGATGGTCTTCTGTTTACTGTGCAAGTGGTAGAAGAGATGTCTGAAATGAATAATTATACAAGTGCCTTCCTAAGGAACTTGTCCTAAGCTATTAAACCTGATCTAGCATGAGGAGTTAAGAAAGGCCTCCCTGAATAAGTGAGATTTAATACTTGATGAGATGAGTGTGGTTGATTGTGCTATACACTCCGTCATGTCATGCTAGCAACAATTTAACATCCATGGAGGATGTCAAGTATGCTTTGGCACATAGTATTCTATGGATGGACAATCAAAGCTGAGCTACAAAGTCTCTTTTCCATTCCTTTTCCCCTCCTGTGCCCACAAATACTGTGACCAACATGTGATGGTCCAGAACTATTTGAAAAGAAAAATAATGGTCTCCAAATTCCGAAGAGTTTTACATCTTCAGCTGAGATTTCATCTCGTGACACTGTGGGCAGGGTGTTCAGTGCTCTTCATTTTACTCCAAGGAGCCAGGTGAAGTTCTAGCCCATCTGAAGTTCTAGTTCTATCTAAAATTCTACCTGAAGTTTTATCTGTCTAGTTCTACCTGAAGTTCTACTTCTATCTAAAGCCAAGCTGAAGTGACTTTGAAGCAGCTATACACTGGAATGCAAACAGTAATCGCCTCTGTGGTCTCTCTTTCCTCTTTCCATGTATTTTACCCATCATTCTGTCTACACGTGCCTCAATTACTAGGGAGGAATGAACATGTGTGACTTTTGAATGAGATTCATGATTTATTTTTTAATTAACTGCATATCTTTATTTCAGTTGACTCAACTGTTTTGTTTAATCTCAGCATTAGTTTTTTATTGATGAACACTTGGTGCTTTGTTAAACATTTAAAATATACCCCTTTGTACATAAAATAATTTCCCTAAAAGAATTTCAATTGATGAATCAATAATTTATCAACAATAGGTTGATGCAGAATATTTAATGATATAATAGGGGTTTTATGTTGAATTAGGCAGATACCACCTACAGCGTAGTCCCAAGGACTGTGGCTATTTGGTTTCTTTATCCAAAGAAAAATGACTTAGAAATATTGCTGATGCAAATATTACTATTTAAAATGCAGTGAGTTTCTAGTTTTCCCTTTTTTCCGTGAATTGTATGCTTGGTTGACCAAGATTCAGTGAAACCTCTCATTAGGGCACTACGGTTCATTAGGTTCATTAGGGTTTAAAGAGGCATCTTTGAAATTTGAGTTGGCCATGCTGTGATAGCCAGGACTTTCTGAGTGGTAATTGACCAACATTATGTTGTGTGTTTTACTTCTGCAGTGGTTTTTGGTCTTTTTCAAAAAACAACAATGGCTTAGTTTTGTGTTACATAAAATATTGGCAAGCTCCTTAGTGGTAGCATCTTTCTGCTTATGAATGAAGATTTTAAAAATTTGATTCTTATAAAATTATTTAAAATCAACAGATTTGAATATGATGCTGCTTGTTTTTCACCGATTAGAATATGTTAGACTAATCTTTACTTCTATTCATTTTCTCAAACTGGAAGAAATATCTACATCTGCACAGAGTACTAGAAAAATCAATTTTAGTTAGAAAAATTAATAAGCAATCTATTTACTGAATGTCCCATGTGCAGATTGAGGGAAACTATATTCAAAAATGCAACAATTTGGTTAAGAGTGAACTGAAAGAGGGTAAAGTTACTAATAGACAAAGAAGTACCAGGAAGATGCATATCACAGTCATATCCACAAGGGAAGAGGTTGTTTAACCTACGTGATAAAACAATTTATATTTAAGTACTCAAGAAACAATAATGTATTGTTATTGAACCTGCCAAAACTATCAAAACAGGCCACAAAGATCAGCCTGGATGTATTTTGTTGGCTGGAAAAATACCTTTATAAGTGGTAACATCTTTAAAAATATATATATATATTTTGTTTGTTTGTCTGTTTGTTTGTTTGTTTTGTTTTTGAGACAGGGTCTCACTATGTTGTTGAGACTGACCTGGAACTCACTATGTAGCCCAGGCTAGTCTCAAACTCACAGCGATCCTCCTGCCTCAGCCTCCCAAGTGCTGGGAGTGCACCACCATGCCCGGCTTTTAAAATATTTTTAAAATAATTTAAAGGGACTTTATCTATACCTGGTCCAAATAGAATTTTTTCCCTATGTATGTACGGTTAAATATCAGCACAGTGTTGATTATTTTGTATGCACGTTTGACTCTGGGCCCTCTTCAATGGCCTACATCTCTTTCATTGAAGCCTCACTTTGCCCACTTGGGTCCCCACTATTGTATTTTTGTCCTCATGAGGAGCTAGTCACTGCTGTTACCACCTAGCATAAGGACTAAGATATGGGATATGTCCAATAAATCTTTGTTGGGTAAGATAATTACTCTGGATTCCTATTCTCTAGGTGGCTGACACAAAAATATACATATTGTCTTTTGTAAGTGGATGAATAAAAGTAAGTATGGATGGGTGTATTTGCTATTTGCTTGAAAATATTGCTGATTTTGTTGACATGAGTGCTTAGAGGCATAATTGAAGACTTATAAGGAAAATATTTTGAGAATGTTTTGTAGATATCCTTTTGGAATATCAATATGCTGTTTGTCAGTCTGCAACCCTTCTACCTACTCTACTCTTAACAAAAAGATAAAGAGAGAGAGAGAGAGAGAGAACAGAAGATACTTTGATGATTTTATAAGCTCAAATTGTTTTGAGTTCGTCATGATTTTCATTTGTTCTTGTGTAGACTCATCCATGGTACTATGGCACAAATGTAAGATATGCATTTGATTGTTTTATTTTGGGGGATGCAACCTGATTGTATTGGCCTACGTCGAGATCAGTGTTACTAACAAAGGTAGTAAGTAGAGCAGCCCCATGTCCTACCTTATATACCCCTGACTTTATTCCTTTACCAGCTGTAACTACTTGGTCTTCACTGAATTATTCAGGCAGAGGAAGGAAGAAGACAATACTAGAAGCCAACCAGACAGGTCTTAATAATGTATTTTAGAACTAAGGGTGGAACTAAGGATGGTTGAAGAATTAGAGGGAGGGAAACAAGACAGCTAAAGAGGAAGGCAGAAGAGCAGGTTCACTAAGGTATGGAGCCTTGGATGGAGTTTTTGAGATGTGAGTTTGAGGAAGCCTGGATCTTCTCTTCTGATGCAATTGCATCTTCCTCCTCACTACTCCTCTGGTGTGAAGATAGCTACTGTGGCTTGGGAGAAATACCTGAGGAAGAAATTGTAGAGGTACAAAGCCCTCCAGCTGGTGCACAGCCTTGGCATAAAGAAACTGAGGCTTCAGAGGAATTCACAGGCTGTGAGGGAATACATGTGAGGCCATAAAAAGCTGCAGTACAGGCACTGGAAAAGGGACAATTTGGTACATTCAAATCTGTTTTAATGATTCTAAAATATAAAAGTTTATGTTATAAAAAATTTAACCCTGATAATAATTCTAAAGTTCTAACACAAAGCTTTGAAACTTTTAACATTTTTTGATAGCTTTTTTTCCTTTAAAAATGTTTAGTCATTTTGATTCTACTTCAAATTAGACTCTAGGAGAAACCAGTCACCTCATTAGTAAGTAGTATTTTACTTTGTTTTCAGTTATTATATTTTGAAATGCAAATAAGAAATGCTATCTGCTTTACATATTTATTTTCATAAACATGTATTTGAATGTTTCAATACTACCAAGGCTATCTCAAGTTATTTGTCACCATAGCTTTTTAAATTGCATAAGGTAAATAAAAATAGTACAATGTATAATAGTATAACAGTAAAAATGTGGCAACTCCAGTGCAGTGATTTAAACTGAAAACTGAGGCTCAACTTTCTTAAAAGTAGAATTTAAACAATTCTATGAATGTTTTTTTTGAAAATTAAATTTCCTGAGAAAATGGTACTTACTCCTGAAGATATTCATTAAGCTCTAAAAATGTAGAGTTTGTAGAGTATATATGAAGCTAAATAACATATTAAAGTGTATAGATATTAAATCACAGAATATACTCTTACTTTTTGTACTACGAAATTTCTGTTTATAGGTTAGGAATAAAGGCCAAAATTTGCATTTAAATGAAGATATTTTAAGAAGAAATGACAATTTGTGAACTTTATTAGTAGTAAAGTATGGGGTTCTTTTAGGCTTAAGGATCAACCTTCAGATAAAATACTAGAATAGAAGTAAACTGATAAATTATACAGCTTGACCAACTTTTCAGAATAGTGTTTTCATGCCCAACAGAAAGGCTAACTGTGCTTTATCTTGAATCAATTCAATCCTATAAATGATGTTTGATAGTGTTAATGATCCTGAGAATGATTCAGTAGTTATAAATCAGGCGTCCTCATCACTTCAGACTCTGGAGTGAAGAGTTAAAATCGGAGGGAACCAGCTAAATGTGTGCTAGAGATTGCAGGTTATTAAGAGTCTTTATCTTATGTATTTCTGGTATGAATTGAAGCATTTTAAGAACATAATCTAAAATACAATAAGAAGTTTTTATTTGTGCAGCAGGCACAATGTGTAATACTGTATGTCTACACATGAACAAACAGAATCATTGGTTGAAATAACTTTATTCTACTGACTATCAAGTTGTGTTAGCTATTTTAAATGTTCAAACTTGAGGTATTTTTAGGTAAATGAATGCAACTTGAGAACATAAGTTATGTGAAGTAAATTGGACACACACTCAAATATCATATGGTTTCTTTCATATGAGAAGCACATACACACACACACACACATACACACACAAATACGGAGTAAAATAAAAGAGAGAGAAATGGAAAGTAAGAGTAATTATTTCCACAAATTACAAATTTCATTGTTTTAAAATGTTTGAATATATATGCTAAGTAGTTTCATTTATACTACTAGTTAATCTTTGTTGAAAAATTGCTGTTACTATATATTTATTTCTTCTTTATAAGAATCTTTTTGGTTTATGTCTTGTACTGTAAGTAACTACTTTGAAGATAATGATACACAAAGTAATAACTGTTGTTATTTCCTTATTTGATTATGAAATTGTGTTTATCTTTTTCATAAAATTAAAAAAATACTTCAATGGAATTGAGGTGATAGGCATTAGAGGTATCAATTAAAAATGTTTTTATTCTTTTCTGTACATTGACACATTTTATGTCTATGCAAATATATATAAATATGATTGAATGCATGAAAGATAGAGACTGGTTCATCAAGGCTGTTTCTCCTCTCACCGTGGTACCACTGAACTAAGCAAAACATCGCTTTACTTAGTTTTACTATAGTGTACATGTAAACTCTTTCTAACAACCATTTCACCTACCCTGTGTAATTTCTTTGGAATTCTGGTTCTCTTGCTGGTTACTGTTATTTGGGCCTTGGGTAGGAGGGAAAGGCAGACTTTGTAATCTTGTTTATCATACTTGGAGAGGTTCAGAATCTGAGCATAAGGTAAGGTGGACATATGAAAACATTTATGTGAAGCAAGAGATTTAGTGCTAAATGAAAAACAAATGAAGTGAGTTAATATTTAGTTTACACTGAGTTAAAGAATCCATAAAAGGCTGACAGGTCTAAGACAGAACAACTGAAGCACTTTTTTTTTAACCTGGGTTTGGATGTTAGGAAGTTGATCTTAAAGTCAGGATATTCACTGCTCAGTCTGCCAGGGACCAGACTCCAGAAATCCTAGCTCTAAACTCTGAGTGAATGGGGGAGGGGGGACAAAAACAAAATAACACAGAGGCATAGTCCTATGGAACTGATTTAGGTGGACCAACCTGATTCCAATATGTCTAATGTCAATGTGTCATTGAGCCAGTTGTCTGCTCAGATACTATACCAGAGCAGTTTGTACTGTAACTCCTCTGGGAGAGAGAATTAGGCCTTTCTCTTAGAAATTTGGATTTTATGGACTCAGTGGCCATTCTAATTCCACTTTTATCTTATTATAGACTTCTGAGTTGATACCATACACTGCACTAGGCCTCTTTCTTGTAATTGGTTGGAGCTAACTACTGTTTTATTAGCTAGCCTCTCTTACATATTGCTTGTTCAGAAAGTCAGGCAAGTATGTTAGGGAGATAGGAAAAAATATTAATATATCAAATAACATGCAATGAAGGATTTTACCATGAGCTGGTTTTTATTAATATTTTTAATAAACAGTGTTAAGGACTCAAATGGAGACATTCATAGCAGAATTTCCCAAATAATATGTTGTTTATAGGTATTAGACAAACTATAAAAATCAAACAAAAAGTCCAAATCAGTAAACACACACACACACACACACACACACACCCTAAAGAGGTTCTACACAAAGATATTTGGGAAAGAGTTGGTTAAACAGAATAAAATACTGACGGGATATAGAATCATACATATTTCTGTAGGTTGGCAACACTATTCAGTCAAATTCTAGAAGCGGAACTGCCTATATAAATCTTTCCAACTGCACCCATCCTACGGATTAATTTGTTGGTAAGAGGTTCACAGAGACTTGTAAATTGGAAATCAAACTTTTAGAACTAAATGATGGCCAATGGAACAGAACATCTAGCCCAATGAACCAGTTTGCAGAAATATAAAGAGAACATGAAGATTATTCTGCTGCTCTGAGAGTATATCTGAACACAGACCAATTGATAAAAAATATTAGATGGTCAAGAAAACTTGGTGAAAGAATGAATAAGATAAATTATAAAGAAGCAATTTAGAGAGTTCATAAAAATGTTTCCAAATAATAAGCAGAAATAGAAAGCTTATGATTAATTAGAATAAGATGATAACCTGGTCTATAAAGTAAAGGTAGATTAATATTGCTTCTCCTTTTACTCATGAACCTATTTCACTAAGAGAATGATGATTCCTAAAGAGTAAAGTGGAAAGTTTTTCTGTTATGTGCATAGTATCTTGAAAAGTACAGATAGATTTACAAAATGAACTTTGCCTTTCCAAGGACCATAAAATAAGCTATGAGTAAAGCTCTTCATAAAAATCCAGTCTTGTATTTACAACATTTTTAATTGTCAAATAGGCAGGAAACTGTCAAATTAATAATAATAACAATGATAATAATAATAAAAGTATGCTGCAGCAATGGAAAAGATCAAATGTGGTTAGGATCCCCTAGTGAGGCTAATAATAACTGGATGTATTCTTTAAAATAACTCAACATTTTAGCCTTCTTGTTATTTAAACAATTAGAGTATGAATGTGTATGTAATGAAGCCTTGATAAAGTGTTTCCTCTCAGTAATTACATTTGTTATAAATTTCTAGCCTTGAAACTAACTGTGTCTTGAAACCTTCTGCCTTTATAATTCCCAAGATCCAGTGTCTAAGATACTTAAGACTATGTTATGTCTATACTAGGATACTTGAAGTAAGGTGACCACATTGAATTGAATTGACCAGCTAACTCAATAAAAGAATTATTTTAATCATTCTTTCCTCAATAACTAATAAAATGATATTTTGGTAGGACAAATTTTCATGTTTTACATAGGAAGCCAGATATCAATGGCTTTATGTATATCATGCTCAACTAATTTGATTACAGTTTTGTATACATGGAAATATTATTACTATCTAGACAGAGGGGGGACTTGCAGTGTGGGAGAAGGACTGTTTGGGTGTTTTGTGTTTTTCTGTGAAATATGAAGGATTATAGAGCACAGCCAAGGAAGGAAAAAGAACCACACACACAACATAAATGAAAAGAACAAACTAAAAAAATGCTTAGTGTACATTTTTGGTTCAAAATAGTTAATGAAAATTTTTAAAAATTTTCCAAAGCATAGTTTCTTCTTGGTATAATTCTGTTGCATACCACATAGCTTATTTGATTATTTGCTTAAGTGTGTGTGTGTGTGTGTGTGTGTGTGTGTGCTTGTGTGTAACTGTTTTGCCCATCTCTTTTTTTTTTTAATTTTATTGAGTTTATTGGTACATTTTAGGGATACAGTACAGTTACATTCATTGTTGGGATCATGTACCTTTACATGGCAAGTCTCGATTCTCTCTTTTTCCCCTTACCTCTGCCCTCCCTTCACCCCCTCCTCCCCTCCCCATCTACAAACACTTTATTTTCATCTTTTCATTCTCTCACATTTTTTTCTTTTCCCTTTTTGTTCTTCCCCTACGTATCACACCTTCCCTACACCTTTAGCTCCTTTCCTCCCATTTCTAAATGTCAGTAATCTTATTAGAATCTTATGCATTGTTGCAGAATATTCACACCAGGGAAACTATTTGGTATTTACACATGTGTGACTTATTTATTTCACTTAGGAGTATATCTTCAATATGTATCCATTTTCCTATGAATGAATCTATTCTCTCGCTCTTTATGGCTGAGTAATATTCCATTTTGTAGAAAAACCACAACTTCTTTATCCATTTTCCAACAGATGGGCAAATAGGTTGTTTCCAAGATTTAGCTATTACAAACTGTGCTGCTATAAACATGGGTGCACATACTTCTCTGTGATATGATTCTTTTAGTTCTTTTGGAAAGATACCCAGCAGAGGGATGGCTGGGTCAAATGGAACCTCCAGTCCAAGCTCTTTGAGGTATCTCCATATTGATTTCCATAGTGGTTGCACTAGTCTGCACTCCCACCAGCAATGGAGGAGGGTTCCTTTCTCCCCACAACCCCACCAACATTTGTTATTGTGTGATTTCTTGATAGCAGCCATTCTTTTTGGGGTGAGGTGGAATCTCAGTGTTGTTTTCATCTGCATCTCTCGAATGACCAGTGATGTGGAACATTTTTTCATATATTTTCTTGCTGCTTTTACTTTGCCCATCTCTTTTGTCAGGAACCATTAAGTTCAGTACCCAGAGAATGTTGTAAATCTCAGCTTCTATAAAATTAGGATATGCTAGAAACTCATAATTAATTGTGTAAAATTCTTTTACAAGATCAGACAATTGTTCTACATTTTATGTTATATTAAAAACTGAGAAAACGTCATTTATGAAATCTAATAAGGCAGAAGAACATTATTATGCTCATATCAAAAGCCTGACTAATCTGAGTGGATTAAAGGTTCCTTGTGGAATATGTTATATTAGTTGACTAATTCTTGTCCTCATTATTAATGTTCTGAGGCAAATGTAATACCTACAAGTAAACTTCTATTCAAAATAACTTCATAAACATTTTTAATCAGCACAGACGAAATATTGTTTGTTGTGTTAATGCAGATTAAATAACATAAATTTGCTTTTATCTCTCATTAAAAAATGAATTTTGAGAGACAGATTAGTAAATAGCAGAGCTGTCACCCTTGATAAAGCTGTTTTACATCTTTGGAGAGCATTAACATGATACACGTTCACTGTCCCTTATGAGAATTAAGTGGTTTGTAAGATAAAAGAATGAGTCTAGAAGTGAGGTTTCTATTACAAACTTAGTCATATCACATAAAGGGATGGTGTGTATTAAATCCCGATTCCAACCTTCTCCCCCTCCCTCTCATTTCCCAGAACTTCAACTATCCTCTATGACATACAACTGATCAGAAGTCACAGAATCACATTTTTCACAGGGATTTGAAGTGTCTTTGTTGTCATGGTCTGGCAGTAATAGAAGCCATATGCTGTGGGTCAGAGAAAAGCTATCTTGAAACAGAAGAACCCATCTTTTGGCCTAATGATCCTGGGAAGGTTTAGTCATTTAAATGCGTTTATTCTTGAAACAGTGTGGGGGTTGTTTGAGCTATTTCTTGCCTAATGTGTCTAAGTTATGAGGGAGAAAACCTGGCATTATCCATAGGCAAGATGGTATCAGTGATAAGCAAATGCTTATATTGATAGCAATAAAATTTTCTTCCGGGGACCTGTTAGGTGATTTGTCGTAGATTGACTTGTGTTTCCTTTTGTGATTTTTAATTCCTTTTGGCTTCATGATACTTTAAGACACACATCTGATGAAATGAAAAATTACATGAAAGAATTTTATTTCAGCTGAGCATTTTGTGGACATCAGAAACCAGTGGGTCTTAAATTGCATTGCCTTTGTAATGCCAGCATGTAAAACAAAGCAACATGATCTTTGTAATGGCTGTTGGCCCATCTCCAGTTGACACACACATGAGAGTTATATGGTTGGGTCACTTGAGATTTCCCATTTCCCATAAAATAACATTTATCATGGATGGCTGGGGGTCAGAATTGGTCTCTATGAAATTTTTGTTCCAATCTCTTCCAGTGATCTTTCTTCAGGACTGAGAATATGTCACGAAATTGACAGTGACTTAGCTAAATTGGTCATTGAAAATACTACTAGTGGATGTTCATTTTAACTCCCATGTTTTTGTATAAACTATAATTGGAGGTGAAATGTTTTAGGGTAATTTGGGGAGTTATGTACTTTTCATTTGTTTTTGGTATTTAGAAAGTTTTGTTTTTATGCTGCTGAATTTTGAGTTTTGTAGTAAGCACATATCCCTTACAATTTAGATTAGTTTTTATCAAAGCTTCTCAAAATCCTACTGATTAATCTTCTAACTACAAAATATTCTTTATTTTCTATTTTCTCACTTTGAAAGGGACAGTGAAAATGCTTTTTTCCTCTCCCTTCCTTCTCAAAGATACCTATTATTCAATCTTCTACCTTCCTCTCGAGGCCTTATTGTTTGAGAGACATGGAATATAAAATATCTCATGAAATCTTTATTTCAAAGGTACTTCTGGAAAGGAAAGTAAGTAAGCCCTAAATATATCCTCCAATATTCTTTTGAGCATATTCCTGTTCATTTGTGTTGAGAGAGACTAGCGAGGACTGAAGCCCATTATTTTACTAGTAAAGACAATATTCATTAAAACTGAAAGAAAAACAAGAATATTGAATTAAACCAGTCCTACAAATACTGACATTCTATCATTTGAAAAGTAGACAAGTTCTTATAAAGGAAGGCCAGGTGGGAAGCATAAAAAACTCTATCTCTTAACTCTCCTTTTTACTTCTCTAATATTTTATCATGCTTCTGAGAGATTTCAGGGTGATGAATGGGATGTGGCTTAGAGTATAGGGCTACATTGTACTTTAAAATAAGCAAAAGTGATGTCTTCATCACATGTTTTATAGTGAAGTTTCATTTCTTTTACAGCATGAAATAAAATTTTGTGCTATTATTTCAATAAATGCATTTGCAAATTTTAAGTCAAAACCAGTAATAACTAAAGTTTTCAAAAAATACTTAGCAAATATTGTTTTAATATTCTATTTTCTTCACTATACTGTCTTTTCCTTTGATCAGTATCAGAAATGTTCCCACTGAAATCTCTGGCTGTTGAAGTAATTATGGAAATAGAGAATTTAGGTATAGTTAAATGACTGGTGTTCTATAGGATACTTTTATCACACAGATAAAGAAGATAAGAAATTAAGTAGGCATTCCTTTGAGACTTCTCTGACAATCAAATCAGAGGTTTTGCTTGAGAAATTCCCTTATTAGCGCAGATTGAATGAATGAACTAATTGCTTTGTAATTTGTTCTAATAGGAAGTTTTTACTGATATGAAGGTGAAGGGGAAACCTTATCATCTTCACTGTCATGAGAGAGGTGAAGAAATAGTAGGTCTCTAAAATATTTTCCCTAGCTTTCAACACTTAAGCTTGAAGCATTTGGCAACCACTTGAGATTACCAACTGAGTAGATGTTTTCAGGAAAAAAAAAAACAAAACAATAAAGAAAGGCAGCCTTTTGCCACATATAATATATTTGAATGACACTCTAATACTGCTTTCTTAGATGATCAGATAGAAATGTCTTGATGTTCAATTGGATTTCAGCTGTAACATCCTTCATCAAGGCAGTTACTACAATACAATGTTGTAAATGAAAGTTAAAATGATGAGATTATAAGTAAACTTGAGTTTTGTCTTATTACCTTCCATTTATAAAGTGGTAAAGCACCTTGGAAGAAATTGCATCTTTCAAATAATAAAGAAATACTCCATGATCTTGGTGTTACTTACACTAAAGTTGGCTTTAAGAGTTTTGGGGGATGGAGTTTTTATAGGCTAGAGAGCAGATCATTTCCCTCTTTCTCCAGATATTATTAAGACATTGAATTGATTTTTTTTGTAAGCACCTTTCCTGTAATCTCTCTAGAAAAGTAATCTTTTAGCCTTGGGCATCTCACAAAAACACTCACATTTAGAGGTATTTTCTTAAAATTGAGCCTATCTTTATTAAAAAATTATTTATAGTGATATTCTTTTCTGCTCTGTTTATAGTACATCTGGGAAAGTATAAAGCATTCTATTATGCTTTTTAATGTTTTATTACTACAGCATATATAATAGCTTTTAAGAGAATGCTGACAAATAGATTTTTAGAATCAAAGCAGATATTTATGTACAATTAAAGCAGAAAATGACACCTTATAATTATTGAGACATTTTTTATGCTCTTTAGTTCTTCACATTGATCTTTTATTTCCAGAATTAGTTCATTTTGGGATTAATTTTTTTCACTCAAATGCAGAAAATCATTATCAATTGAAATGCCATCTATTTCTACTATAGTGAAATCTCTTTGGTGAAGCAATGGCATTCTAGAGTGATATTTTCTCCTCAACATAAGACTCACATCTGACACTACTCTAATAAAAGGTTAATAATATAAAAATATGACAAATTTATTTAGAGTGTTACATGCCACAGGAGCCTTCAGAAATGAAGATCGAAAGATCCAGGAAAAGCTGTCTATTTTTATGCTTAGGGTTGATGAAGAATGAACAGTCCTGTAGCAATGCAATTGGACAAAAGATTGTGATCTAGTGATAATAGACTGAAGGGGTAAACCAGTGATGTTGTCAATTCAGATTCTTTTCAGTCTTTATGTGAGTACCCCTTCCTGTCAAGTATGGCAGGTCCCCTCTGGAAGCAGAGCCTTATGATCTACTAGTAGATAAGTTAGGTCAGATAATTTCTTTGCAGCTAACTCCTTGTTGAAAAAAGGAGAGCCAGAGCCTGGCAGATGAAAGGACGTCCAAGAGAGACCTGAGGCTGTTCTAATGTCTTTCCAAAGCTCTTTTAAAGAACTCAGGATGCCAACATGCCATGCTTTGAAGTATCATTTTCTGAGCCCGTTTAGAATCCAGCATTCAATCAAAGCAGGAGCCATTCCCAGAAGTCACATCTGCAATGATATTTGACTCCAACCTGTCTTCACAGGTACACACAGTTGTGTTCCATAGCAGTCAAATGCCAGGGAATATGCATATCTTTCTCTTCATTTGCACCATTAACATAAATACTGGCCTTTGTCATTTCGTGCCAGAACTGACATGGCCTTGTCTTCAACTTCTGCTCTATTGGTCTTACCTTCTACAACTCCGATATCTTGGCTTAAGTTTTCTAAATAATCATCTGATCATCTAATTTCATATTCAGAAACTTGTTTCTTTACTGTCTACAGAACACACGGTTCTGATTTGTGCTCAGAGTAAAAAGCAATTATCTAGCTTGACAAACACTGAAGAAAATATTAATACTCCTCTGTATATTTATTTTTCTCATCTTTTTAAAATTGTATGTTTATATGTATTTTATAATATAATTTTAGATATTCTCAAAATACTTTTTACTGAGAGTGCACACACAAGAATTATATGTCATATGATGTTAATTGATTCTTTTTTCCTTCTTACTTTTCTGCTGGAAGGGTAGGTAATTAAATCTGTCCTGTTAGAAGAGATAGAACTAACATAGAACACATTCTCTCAGTATGCTACAGTTTAGATCTGCTACCAATTTCTTTGCTTTGGGGGAAAGAAAATACTGATAAATACTATCTAAACACTGTTCCCTCTTTTCTGCAATTATTCCTTTGAAAATGTTTGTTTTCTCGAGTATATCTCAAAGAGATTATTATCAAATTTATTTCTTATGGTTAGCCTGTACTTGTTCTCGTTTGCCCACTCTTGTTGACTCCCTTGCCCTTCTTATACTTGCACTTTTTATGTACAAGCTTGTCCATACATATCCTTTTCCTTTCTGTTGCTTCTCTTACTGTCTTAACACCACCATGTTTTGATGCTTTTAACCGGTTGTGAAGTTTTAATGCCCTACATGTTCATTTGATGCTATTAGTACTTTTGTCTCCAACACTGTCACCATTGCCATACTCTTCTTACACATCAATTCATTTTGCCCCTCTTCTCTTTCACACAGATATCTCATGGGTAACTTTAAGACTATCTGGGCTTTCTACTCCGTGGTTGAGTCACAATGATTTACGGTCATATTTGCACTAAAAGCTATAAAAGGTATCCCTGCCATGGTCAAAGCCTTTTGACATTCTCTACTCTCTTCATAGTGAGTAACTTGTTTTTCTCCAAAATCCCAGGAGTCTAGAAAGCAAAGGAGTGGCTCAGAACAGCTGACAAAGGACATCTATTGGGACATTAATTGTTCCCTAGTTTCTCCAGCCTTGATGCTGCTTTCTATATTTTTCCTCCACTGTAGTTTAAATAGATTATTTAGAACAAAAAGGGCACTCCTTTTTCTTAAGGAAAACAAAAAAACAAAAAAACAAAAAACAAGTGTCCCAGGGAAGCTGGTCCTAGTCGTTACTGTAAAGTTAATCCAAGACAGCCATCAAAAGAAACAAGAGCAAGAAAAACCCAAAGCTCGAACAAGAGAGGAAATTATAAAGATCAGAGCAGAAAAAAATGCAATTGAAATTAAGAAAACGATACAAAAAATAAATGAAACAAAGAGCTGGTTTTTTGAAAGAATAAATAAAATTGACAAACCCTTAGCTAATCTTATCAAAAAAAGGAAAGAAAAGGCTCAGATCCATGCAATTAGGAATGAAAAAGGCGAAGTCACAACAGATCCGAAAGAAATCCAGAGGATCATGAACACCTACTTTGAGAACCTGTACTCTAATAAAATGGAAAACACAGAAGAAATGGACAGATTTCTAGATACTTATGAATTACCAAAGTTGAACGAAGAAGATAAAAACATTTTAAACACCCCAATCACAATCAGTGAAATTGAAAATGTAATTAAAAACTTACCAACAAAGAAAAGCCCAGGCCCTGATGGATTCACTGCTGAATTTTACAAGACATTTAGAGAAGAACTACTACCATTACTCTTCAAACTTTTCAATGAAATTGAAAGAGAAGCTATACTTCCAAATTCATTCCTGGAAGCAAGTATCACTCTGATTCCCAAACCAGAGAAAGATACAACCAAAAAGGAGAACTACAGACCAATCTCCTTAATGAATATAGATGCAAAAATCCTTAATAAGATACTAGCAAACAGAATACAGAGGATTATTAAGAAGATCATCCATCATGACCAAGTCGGATTTATTCCAGAGATGCAAGGGTGGTTCAACATACGAAAGTCAGTGAATGTAATACATTATATTAACAAAGTCAAGGACAAAAACCATATGATCCTCTCAATAGATGCAGAAAAAGCATTTGATAAAATTCAACACCCATTCATGATAAAAACCCTGCAAAAAATTGGAATAGATGGTCTATACCTCAATTTAATAAAGGCTATTTATGAAAAACCATCAGCCAACATCATATTGAATGGCCAAAAACTGAAAACCTTCATGTTAAAATCAGGAACAAGACAAGGATGCCCACTATCGCCACTTCTCTTCAATATAGTTCTGGAAACATTAGCCACAGCAATTAGACAAGAGAAAGAAATTAAAGCAATAAAGATAGGAAAGGAAGAAGTTAAACTATCATTATTTGCTGATGATATGATACTCTACATTGAAGATCCAAAAAACTCCACCAAAAAACTTCTAGACTTAATTGACAGATTCAGTAAAGTATCTGGATACAAGGTGAATACCCAAAAATCAATAGCCTTTCTATACACAAATAACAGACAGACAGAAAGAGAAATAAGGGAAAAAATTCCTTTTACAATAGCATCCAAAAAAATGAAGTATCTAGGAATCAATCTAACAAAAGAAACAAAAGATCTCTACACTGAAAACTACAGCACTCTGAAAAAAGAAATCGAAGAGGATATAAAAAAATGGAAAGATATCCCCTGCTCCTGGGTAGGAAGAATCAACATAGTGAAAATGGCCATACTACCGAAACTGCTATATACATTCAATGCAATGCCAATTGAAATTCCAACACTATATTTCACAGAACTAGAAAAAAGAATCCAAAAATTCATTTGGAACCACAAGAGACCTAGAATAGCAAAAGCCATTATAGGCAACAGTCACATGGCACCAGGTGTAACAATTCCCAATTTGAAACTATACTACAAAGCCACTGTGATAAAATCAGCATGGTACTGGCAAAGAAATAGGCCTGAGGATCAATGGAACAGACTGGAAGACACAAAAACAAATGCAGATGTACTCAGCTACCTCATCTTCGACAAAGGAGCTCACCATCCTCAGTGGAGGAAAGATAGCCTCTTTAATAAATGGTGTTGGAAAAACTGGATATCAACCTGTCACAGATTAAAATTAGACCCTTATCTTTCGCCATGCACTAAATTAAAATCCAAATGGATTAAAGATCTAAATATTAAAACAGAAACATTAAACTTGCTGGAAAGTAAGTTAGGCAGAACTCTGGAAGACATTGGTATAGGAAAAGACTTTATGAACAAATCCTCAGTAGCACGGGAACTAGCAGAAAGAATCAACAACTGGGATCTCATCTTACTAAAAAGCTTCTGTACTTCAAAAGAAACCATTAGCAGAACTAAGAGACAATCTACAATGTGGGAAAAAATTTTTACCAGCTGTACCTCAGACAAAGGACTATTATCAAGGATATATAAAGAACTCAAAACAATCAGTCCCCCCAAATATAAAGACCCGATCCAAAAATGGGCATCCGAAATGAACAGACATTTCTCATACAAAGAAGTGAAAGCAGCAAGAAAATATATGAAAAAATGTTCCACATCACTGGTCATTCGAGAGATGCAGATGAAAACAACACTGAGATTCCACCTCACCCCACAAAGAATGGCTGCTATCAAGAAATCACACAATAACAAATGTTGGCGGGGTTGTGGGGAGAAAGGAACCCTCCTCCATTGTTGGTGGGAGTGCAGACTAGTGCAACCACTATGGAAATCAATATGGAGATACCTCAAAGAGCTTGGACTGGAGGTTCCATTTGACCCAGCCATCCCTCTGTTGGGTATCTTTCCAAGAGAACTAAAAGAATCATATCACAGAGAAGTATGTGCACCCATGTTTATAGCGGCACAGTTTGTAATAGCTAAATCTTGGAAACAACCTATTTGCCCATCCGTTGGAAACTGGATAAAGAAGTTGTGGTTTTTCTATAAAATGGAATATTACTCAGCCATAAAGAGCGAGAGAATAGATTCATTCATAGGAAAATGGATACATATTGAAGATATACTCCTAAGTGAAATAAATAAGTCCCACATGTGTAAATACCAAATAGTTTCCCTGGTGTGAATATTCTGCAACAATGCATAAGATTCTAATAAGATTACTGACATTTAGAAATGGGAGGAAAGGAGCTAAAGGTGTAGGGAAGGTGTGATACGTAGGGGAAGAACAAAAAGGGAAAAGAAAAAAATGTGAGAGAATGAAAAGATGAAAATAAAGTGTTTGTAGATGGGGAGGGGAGGAGGGGGTGAAGGGAGGGCAGAGGTAAGGGGAAAAAATGAGAATCAAGACTTGCCATGTAAAGGTACATGATCCCAACAATGAATGTAACTGTACTGTATCCCTAAATGTACCAATAAACTCAATAAAAAAAAAAAAAAGAAAAGAAACAGTAGATTTACCCCTCTGTAATTTCAGCAGAAGTACAAGAGCCTTCCTACCTATTCTCCGTGAATGGTGTTTACATTTTAGTTTTCTCTGCTTGGTCCACATTTGTCCTCTTATTTCCTTTCCTTCTTTTTCTAACATTCCTGTTGCTGAACTATCTTTATTCCCTCAACCGAGCAGACCTCTTTCATTTCTCCCTAGTCTGAACTGCTTTCCCAGCCATGATCCATCAGCTAGAATCCTCCCTGTCCTTCCATGCCTCACTCACCAGTGTTATTGACCATGAGCAACTTCTGCTAACCACCACGGTAAAAGTAAACTGTTTTTCGCTCATGCAATACCTAGTGGCATTTATTTTGTGGCACTATTATAACCTTGTCGCATCTTGACTTTATGATTATTTTGTATAATTTTTAAAAATTAGCTTCATAATATCCAATCTATTTAGTTTGTAAGTTCTTTGAAGATGAGTTCTGTGTCAAATTCATTTTTGTGTGGTTTTGACAACCTGGTTATAATGACATTAATGTACTAGAGGCACAGTTGTATTTCTAGAGGGGATAACATGACTGACTGAAATGTTTCACAGTGATGCATTCTTCTGATGGAATTTTTAACCTAACATTACTGAGAATTCCTCAGTCAGCAAAGAGGCAGTAGTGCATCATTCTGACACCCCTTTGAGGCATATGTTTATTCAGTGTCCACCCTCTTACAAGAAGATATTTTAATAAAAAAAGAAAATCTGTAGCTTGATTTTATGCTTAGCCAAGAAGTCTCTTCTGCAGTTCTAAAGAAAATCTCTGGCAAGCTCAATTACTCTACCAGAAATGCACTTCAAAGGCAAAAAGAATGCATTTCTTGTACAGAATTCCTGGATATGTTTGATCATTAGTCAGGGCAAGTAGTTTGGCTTGAGGTTATTTACTCAGCGGGAATAAGAAGTATAACATTGATTCAACCAAGAGGAGTGCCCTGTACCTTCCCCAAGCAGAATTTAATTTGATCTGTCAGAGAAGGTATAGAGGCTTGCTATGGAAATGAGTAAGATTTGGCTGACTTTTGAGCTTTTAAGAATGCTCTTTCCCCCACATGAATTTTTCAGGAATAATAATAACAGAGACACTTGGCATGAAGCAGTTGACTGTGAACCTGAGAATTTCACAGCAATATTTATCACTGAAGCAGTTTTTGTTTTCCTGAGTGTAAGCCAAGTACAGGTGGATAGTTTTTTGTTTTTTTAATAAAATACATGTAGGGGTTGTATGGTTTATATTTCTTTAATTTAGGAAGTGCTAAAAATATTTTTGATGCAGTCTAAAATATAATATGATTTTATTAGACTTTTAATTTTAAATATTTGGTAGAGAAATTTATTTTAAGAAAAATGACATTAAAATAACAACTATTTTAAAACTAAATACATATTTCATTTATGAAATATACTTGACACTTTTGGGGAGAGAATTTTCTCCTCACCTTTTGTTGTGAAATTTTCCACCACTATGACTTTTCATTAAATTTATTTCAGTTATAAAATGTGTGTTACCATTTAGCATATTCTTCAGCTAAAATAATTAGTAAAAATAATTCAAATATTCCATGCTTGATATTATTGCAGTTTTTAAAAAAACTTGGAGAAAGATAAACTGGTGTATTACCATATATATTTTATAATTATTCACCATGAATATTGCTGAGATATCTTCATTTTAAAAAAAGTAAAAAGAAAGCATTAGTGAATATTTCAACTGGTATATGTTACTTTAAAAGTAAAAGCAAAACTACTTCTGTAACATTAATTTTGAAAAGTTAATTCCCACATTCTAATGGGTGTATAATGAGTTTTCCTCATAGTAAACTGTAATGAGTTTACGAATGAACGTGCTGCCATATTTATGATAGAGGCTATGTAAATTGGATTGATGTTTACTTATGCATGCTTTTCATTTGGGAATATACTTAGAGACCATAAGCTTGCTGGAGAATTTGCTACAGGAGAGAAAATATCTGAAGAAGTCTTCTTGTCCCACAAGTAGCATTAAGGTAAAATTAACAAGAAATTGCAGTTATCTTTGATCATGATATTTTATTCCATTTTTATTCATTTTGAGGAAATGTTGCCTGTTTTTTGATGTTCAGCAGAGCAGTACAATGCAATACACAGAAGCATAATGTTGAATTTTCATAATAATGTTTGTGATGCAAATGAAGCGCACTTCAAAAAGTAGGTTGATTAGCATTTCTTGGTAAGATGACAATCCTCTCTTTTTTAAAAAAAATCTGTTCATTAGTTTTATCGGTGGATTACATATCTAGATTTCAAATTTGAAGTGCATAGTTTTTGCTTATAATTATAATGTGAATTTAAATTGTTTTAGATTGTGCATTTAAAACAATTCTTCTGTCACTGAATTACACTCTGAATTAATGAGCTGTTGTCACCTCAAAGCCCTTCGTTTTGAAATTCAGTCCGGTTTAAAGTGAACTTCAACCATTTCAGGCCAGCAGCTCATAGAAGGTTATAGGGTTAGTGAGCTCCAGCGGCTCCATGGCTCTCTTACGAGCATATTTCACTAAATTCTATTCTCAGAAAACATCATTCTTATGCAAGAAGAAGATGAGAAGCTGAATGTGGAAAAGTGCTATTTAAACAAAGGTTTTGATAATTGCTAATGAAGAGTGTTCTTTCATCCCACTAGGTACATTCAAGACTGGAGCTTTTACCTTTATTACCTTGAGAGATCTGAAAATAGATGGATATTTTTGTAAGGCTACTAATGTAGTGGAAACAATGCTCTTTTATGGCTTGTGCAACTCTTGGTTTTCATTCCATTTAATGGACTTCTAGGACTTTATGAAGAATTTACAGATACACCACACTCTTTTAAATATACTTTTGCATGCATATATTCTTAAATATAGGAACCTATTTAGGAAATTTTATCTGTCTCCCTGATTACCTCATAGAAATGACTAACATTTCTCTTCTGTATCTTCTCAAAGCAACTATGTCTCCACAATGAAGTAACATGGGAAAGCTTACCCTTGACTTTTAGATTACAATTTTTAGTAAACTAATAATTCCTTCTCTTAAAATAATATGCATTAATTCTATGAGTAGATTATATAAGCTGATATTTATCTTAAAAGCACACCTTGCTTTTTTCCTCTGCAGAGAATTTATGTATCTGAGGTCATTCCGTATAATTAGGACAGGCTGGCTCAAGGTGGTAAATTCGTAAGGATATGCCTCGCCTCATTCCCAGGAAGATATCACTCATCAATTACAGCACTTTCCTCACAGCCAGAATTCTACCTCACTAAGTCACAGTCTCCAAATTCTCAGTACCGTGATCCCAGCAATCCCTCCCTATATATTGGAGTTGGCAAATAATTTAAACGTATTTCCCAATTTTGGCCTGGTGAACCCTCTCTGCTATGGTTAGACCACTGGGGCAGATCTGCATAGGCCCATTCAATATTCAGCTTCCAGTGAGATGTTAGGATATTAAAATATGGGCATCTTTGAGTTGATGAAATGCTCAACCCTCTCCTATTCATTTCTTCTAGCTAATCATCTTAATCATCTACATTTCTTTCCACCAAGTTTATTCAGATCATCATCCTCTTGATCTCATCATTGTATCACCATGAAAAAGGAAAATATTTTCTAATGAATAAATTGGCATACTTGAATCAAATTTGTGTTGCTATTGAAACTCTAACTTTAGCACACTGATGCATTCTCATAGCACTGAGGAACAGAGTGTAGGTTTACCAGGCATTTTCTAAAGTCCTTGCTTAAACCCTGTCATAAAAGGTAGTAGCTTTTACTTCTAAAAAGCATGAGTAGCTTTTAGCAGCTAAAAACCTCATTGCCAATAAGCATAGGACCCTGGACTTTATTCTGGTATTACTATTGGATTGTAGTAAATTTGCATGTAAGAAATCAACAGAAGCTAAATCTTCTGTAACTATTGAAGATATCTATAGCTGGTAAATTTTAAAATCGGAGGATATTGGTATGTAAGTGACCTCAACATTGGAAAAGGAGATAAAGGAATTGAAGACAATTATGATATATACACGACTGTTTAAGTAAGAGACAAAAAATTGAGGAGAGGAAGCAGCTAAGCTAGATTTTGTAATTTCTAATATTTTTCACTATGGCCGTGATGTCAGAACCCTGAGTGAAGGGCTGTGTCATGAAATGCAGTGCAATATGTTGTTGGAAAATGAAGGCTTGCATTAATTTAAAAAAATATATATATATGTCTAGAAAAACACAAAGAAGCAAGTTGTCATTCAGATAAAAGGGTTAAAAAGAATGGCTCATTTTATTCATGAAATTTTAAATGGCTACATGAGTCACTTTTTGGATTTACAACTTCTTGAACATTTTGATTCCATTCTCCCTAAAGAGCCACCTATACTGGAGGTCGGACACCAGATAACAAATTAACCTTCCCCATGAATTTGTAGTCCCTAAGGAGATAGATTAGTTTAGTTGCTAATGAACTTTGGTCCCCAGCACAGAATAATTACAATGGAATATAAAAACAGCTTCAAGAGCATCAGGGAGATTTTTCCAAATTAAATTTAATCTCCACTCTCCCCATTTACAGGCCAGCTTATTAAAGTTGAGAGTTCTTGGTAGAGGGTTTCCATGGAGGGACAAAATTATATTTGAATAAATTAGGGTTAATTTGATTTAACAAACATTCAGTTTCATATGTGTGGGTTTAAGAGTTATAGAGATAGTAGGAAGAATATATATATGGGATTGCCCTTACATAAATTGGCCCAAGGGTCATGTACACAAAGATGTATAAGGTTAAAAGGTAAAATATGGCAAATGTTATCATGTAGACAGAAATAAAATAAAAATTTATGTTCATCATACAAGGTGTCTTTGCTTCTCATACTAACTCTTTTAAAATATTATAGCAATTCCCAGTTTATTGAAAACAAGTGAAATAAATCAGATACACAAGCTTAAGTATCATATGGTATCTCTTCTATGAGAAACCCACAGTATAAATAAAGAGCAAAATAAAAGGTAGAAAAAAGGAAGTAGGGAGCTAAATCTTTCCCCAAGGGAAAGGAGAAGAAGAGATGGAGAGAGGAAGGGTAGAGTATGGAAAAATGAATTAAAGTATGTTATGTGCATGTAGCAACTTCACATAAGGAATGTACACATTATGCCTTACCCACATGTAGTAATGAAGAATTTTAGAATGAAATAAAACTGTCATATGGCAGTATGGTTGGCAGAAAAGCCAGGATTTCATCCTAAGCCATTTGACTCCAACCATCCCACAATGCTTTACTGAGTGCTAGGGAGGGGCCAATAATAAAATATTTCATTGAAAAGGCAACATAAAAATGGGCCTTGAAAGATGGGTTCCATTTTAAAAAGGTGATCAAGCAAAGTGGGAGGGATTGGAGAAAGGAAAGCAGGGAAAAGAAAAAAATAAGAGAAAAGGACAGAAACAGAAATAAAGTCTCTCTGGACATGAGTGGAAATTTAAGCTTGAGGACGGATGAGATTTCAAATGGGAGAGAAGAGTTTGGGAAGAACATCTGAAAGTGAGTCCTGAAGAATGACTTCATGAGTGGAGGCAGAGATGAAAAGGAAGAAGAGGAGACAAGAAGTAGACAAGGACAGAACTGTAAGGTCACCTGGAGAGTGAGGTGTTCAAGAAACCAAGGCACAACTATTTATAAATCAATGAGAGGGGAACCACCATAGTCAGCATCTTGTGGAAAATAGGCACTGACCGATGCAACTCTGAGAACTTTTTTTGGTCTGAGATCCCTGAATAAGTTTATTTGGGTGATGGCAAGGTACAGGGGATAGAAAGAGTTATAGCAGGCATAGGTGAAGAGGAAGACAGGAAAGTAGATCACCCTTTCAAATAGTTTGATAGGAGAAGAAAAGGGACCAATAATATCACCTTTCCATATTCACAAGCCCAGGTAAGATCATTGTTCTGGAATTCCTATGATATTTGATAAGAGAACATGCTCTAGAGCTCAGTGTACAGTGCGTTCCAAAGACGTTGCAGTCCTCCAAGAAAAGCATCTTTTGGGGGAAGCAAGAAACGAAAACAGCATTTCCTTATGATCTGATGAATGCTGCTGCAGTGCAGGAAGGGTTAATAGTTTGTGAGAGTATCGTGTGCAAAGTGTGGGAACTCAGAGGCTTCTAGAGAAAATGGCAATTGGAATGACATATGAATAAGAATTATCCAAACAGATAATAAAACCCCTAAAAGGACTCAGAAGTCTGAAATAGCATGCCTGTTTAGTTAGCCACAGGAGGTGAGAGTCAAGCTAACATGGGGGTAATATGAGCTGTGAACTGTAGCTGGAGGGGCGACATACGTGGTCATAGAAGGACTTATATGGCACATCTGATTCTTGGACCTTCTTCTACAGAGAGCGGGTAGCTACACTAATGTGCTAATAGGAAGCAGTTTGATTGTTTTAGGTGTTTTTTGTCACTGGTGTGGACTGTGTGGGTAGGGATAAGTTTGGTAGAGAGGTCACTTTGTGATTTAAAACAACAGTCCAGGTAAGAAATCTTGACCTGAGGAAGTAGGTTTGGAGAAGACAGATAAAATTGGTCTTCATTAGTGACTGAAATTAGGAGTGGTAGACATTTGGGGCATAAGTGCCTCCTGGACTCTGTCTCAGTTCACTGGAAGTACTTTTATGGCCCACTGAATACCATCTTTCTTTCTAAATTGTGACAGTCATAGATGACTGAAAATTGAACATAGTCTGGAGACAGAAGACAAAGCTCTATAGAGTAAAAATGAAGAGAAAAAGATGTGAGGAAGCAATAAGGAGAAATGAAGAGGACCAGCAATTATTTGTTGTGGCAACCCATCACCTTTGGATTTCAGCTTTATAGCAATTTTTTTCCATTTCTTCCTTTTGTCATTACTAAATTCCTTTGGAATTGTGGATGTTTCTTTGGTGGTTACCATGGTTGACTGGAGAAAAGCTTCTGAAAAGTGAATTGTTGGAAGCACTGTGGTGGTATTGAAGTATTAGTTTAGATGTTTTGATTACACATCTATAAGGAGCAATGGAGATAAAACTTTAAGAGGAAAGGAGCTGAAAGTGGGAGAAATAGTAGTAATTTAGTAAATATGAAGATATGTGAAAGGAACCATTAAGCGTAAATATAGTTAAATGGACTCTACTTAGTGTTTCAGATAGATTCAAGCATATTTCTTGTTTGTTGAAGCAAGTGGGCAGTTTGTTCATTTGGCTGAAATCCTGGGGTTATAATAATAGGGTCAGAATTGGGGACTTAATATTTCTGCATCTCCCCTTTTTTTAACCTATCCCATGACCCCAGGATACTTTCAACCTCATTGTCACTCTATCTTTTTATCTTTGAGTTCAGGGAGCACCTTCAGAGATGGCTTTCCAGTACATGTGTCTGCCCCAGCAGAACACTAATCAGATATGAAGAATTACCTTTAACCCAAAAGGATCAGCTTCTTCCATAATTAAGAAAATTAGAAATGGTCATGAGGGAAGTAATAAAATGTGCCTATCTAATGCCTATTGTTGAAATTGTCTTATAAAAATTGGGTATTTGGAAGTACTGTTAATTACATAGTTGCATGATAATAGTTTTTAAATAGCTGGTATTGGTTTACTTAATCAATGACTTACCGAACCCTGGTGGCTGATGGACTTGGACTTAACACATTAAGTGTCTTACAAAGTGTGATTGGATGGGCTACCTACTGCCATTCTAGCACATGTTAGGTTGAGTTATTGAGTTACAACTTGAACTTATCCTACCCTTGATGAAATGGAAAGAAGATGGATTATATTTTATTCTTCAAGGTTAATTTAAAATAAAACCATAAAATTTTCATTTAGGAAACATTATATTGAATTCATGAAAGAATCCTGTTCTTATGCGGACTGAAATTTATACAGTGTTTAAGATGAGTGCTCTTTAGGGAAAAAAAATAGCTTATACAATCATGTATAAAGTGTTTATTTGCATTCAATCTTTCCATTATAGTGATAGAATTTTCAAAAATTTTTTAATAGTTGAGGAAAGTTTCTCTCCTTTTCAAAATTCTTTATTTACAATGACATGTACATTGTTAAAATCATAGTTAAATTTGGGGAAGTTTCTTTGGGTTTCTTTCACAACATGCTTCAAGATTTTAATTTTTTAAATTTGCTAGTACAGAGGCTAATCTTAAACACCTTTGGAATTGATTATATTCATTAACCAGCTTGTTACTCTGTTTCTCATTTTTACTAATTAAAAAAAAAAAAGTGACCACGCAGATACATTGCTGGGATCTCATCTAAGCCCTCAAAAGGAGCCTGGGGCCTGTGAGAGGTCTTAAAGCTTATACTCCTGTGTTTCATGCTAAAATCATCTTTGATCTGACAGCATCATAATTTTCCACTTAATCTTTCCAAACAGCATTATATTCCATAGTCTAAAGAAATAGCATAAACTTTCATACTTAGGTACAATAGGTCATTTGAGGAGAAAGTCAAACTTTCAGTGATCCTACCAAGGTTTTCCTTCTTTTAAATAAGGCATAGCCAATTTTTATCTCTTAGTTTAACCAGCATACAATGGCTTATTGTAAGACTATTATGTTAATATTAATGTCTTTGTGTCTATTACAAGCTTTAATTTATCCCTGATAGCCTGAAAACAGACTAAATGCTCTCCTTAAGAATATGAAAATATTTTTAAAGATACTATCTTTCATAGCATATCTTTTATAGTATACTGACTAAATTAGTTGGGGTTATCTAAAATAAAAGTAATTTTAACAATTGATATATAGTTAAATAAAAATATAGTATGTATAAACAATAATCTTGTACAGAACATCTTTAGTATGGTTAAATGTTATTTCTAAGTCTTAAAGTGGAGCTTGTTACTTAAGACAGATTGTGGGACAGATATTTAGATCCTATTGTACTCTATGGCTTTCTGTTAAATTGATCAAGACCCATTTCATTGCATTAAACATTAGTTTCTTTAAGAATGCCTAGCCTGCCGCCCCCATGTCTCCCACCACTTCTGCATATACAAATCTACCAACCTAATCATGTCACTTTTGATAAAATTTAATTTGGATTTTTCCCTAGTAAATGCTGCCGGTGGTAGTTAAACAAAATTTAATTTTTTTGAACAATCCACAAGATTCAATAGAGCTTAATTATCTGATTTGACTTGGTAAAATTTGGCAGAGAGTGTAGACATTTTAAGATACTTGACTTGCATAAAAGTATAGTAAAACAGGCCAGCATTCAAATCAAGGGGTAACGGCAAAAATCCTGTGCTAAAAGCTATTGGCATATTTGTTTAGAATTCTACAAAAACAAAGCTTGTCCTGTTGAATTTGCATGCACAATAAAAATTAAATTCTTTATTTTTATATTCTATTAAAACATAAAGTAAAACTATGAATAACTATGGAATCCACTTGTTAAGCAGCCATTTAGGTTGATGAAGTATTTTCTCAAACTTGATTTCTGGACCAGCGTTTCTTATTATTTAGAGTGGACATAAATAACCCAGGGATTTATGAAAGTATAAACTGTGATTTCTGTGACAGTATGTGCAATATTGCATTTCTAACAAACTTCTGAGCAAGGCCGGGCTACTGAGGACTGACCTTGAGTAGCAAGGATCTAGACCAGTGATGGTGAATCTTATAAAGTTTTCAATGATACGAGTAGCCTGTTTGTATCGGTAATGAGTGCCATAGGTTCACCACTACTGCTGCACCATGAAGTGAAAATGCTTGGTTTTGGACAGTGGCTGCTACCATCATCACTATAAGCGTGCTGATTATGATTTTTAAATAAAATCACTTCTCAACTAACATGAACTGGGTTCACATTACTTTATTTTTGTTTCCATTACAGAAGAAGAGTATTTATATTAGAGTCTTAGCCCATATTGCCCAGCATGAACAAAGCATAGCCAGAGTCATCTTTCTAGCAAATATTCTCTAAATCTTGTTACTTGCTCACTCAAAGTTTTTTCTTCCGAGCATCTCTTCTGATCCCTGTGACATTTTCCTGGTTGATTCTACAAACTATTGTCCCTAGTTTCAGGCTTATTTTCTTGATGAAAAAAAAAAAAAAAAACAGGCGCTCATCTCACTGTCCCCCGTATGGGCTGGTTTTATTCCTGAGTCCTGCCCACGTAGTCCTCTGTCCTAGAATGCTCCCGTCCGTTTCTTCCTGAATGCTCTTTCCTGCACTTGCAGGTGCTTATCATGACAGGTTTTTAGCATTGTTTGTATGGTTTGAGATAAACTGGGAGATGTTCTTCATCTTCATTGTGCTGCACTTTTACGAACACTAACGTTGTTGCCCATTAACTCTCAAGGCATGTTTTTTTTTTTTTTTTTTTTACTCTGTATCAAGAAAATTTCCATGGTTCAGTTTACACAGTGTGACAGTAGAATATTGCCTTAATACATATGCCTGGATATAACACCACAATTTAAAAACAGTCTTAATTTGTAAAGCTCTGAATTAAAAGCCAAAAAATTAATAGGTAAGTATTGTGAAAGTTTTGATTTAGAGAAAAGAAGGCAGTTAAACAATTAAATACTAATCTGAAGAAATTTTCACATCAGGTCAATAAAATTAAATATCAATAATTCACAATTAGTACCTCTGTTATTTAGTCAATAGTGAAAATGTTTTATATAATAGTCTCACTTGCAGAATCCTGAATAAAGGTGAGACAAGGTGCCAGTGACATGCTAAGCCTTTGGCCACCTTCATCTCTTGGGTTGTTTTCTCTACCAAACACCCTGGAGGGGGGTCTTTGAGGTGATAGAAAAATCTTCCTGTGTTACTTTATGATAGAAAAAAAAATGCAATCTGGGAGCACATTATGTGTTTCGGTTATTTAGGAGAATGGATAATCCTTATGCTCTGCAAATGTTACAGTTAAGGAGAGTGCAAAAATTCCAATAAAGTACCCCTCGACGTCCAAACTCAGGATTTTATTTTCTAACTACCTAAAGCTCTTGGTGTCAGTATATGTTTTCTTGTACTGATGTGCTCACTTGTCAGTGTTGCAAGGACAGGAGGCATATCATATTTCTCTAGGCAGAAAGATCGCAGCTTACACAGTGCGCTGGAGACAGCCTTGAGTCAAAAATCTCACTAGTCCACTTAGCAACTCTATGGCCACATACATGTTTTAAAACTACCTGAGCCCTAGTTTACTTATCTCTGAAGTGATAATAACGATATCCACCATAAATTATTGTTGTGGGGATTAGATGAATAAAATTAAAGTTTTAATTTAGAGGAAAAAAGACATGAAGTTATTAATTTAAAGGAATTAAACATAAAGTCAATGAGATTAATTACTTAATTAACATAAAAACATAAAAATATAGTACTATTTAAATATTACTATCAGACTATTTAAAAGAGCTTCAGTGCCTAGCAAGTAGGAAGCATTCTGTATATTAATTATTGCAGTAATCATGGTTACTGCTATGGATTAGAGAAAAAACAGAGCTGCATCTTTATAAATTATTGAATCCATGCAAAGTACATAAAATAGTGCCTTGTGTATATGCGCTCAATAAACATTAGTTGTTGTTATTGTTGGAGTTTCTAATTTCATCCAAATGCTATGCCTCAGCTAACAGCTCCAGTATACATTGCAACAAATATTCCAAGGAATAGAGGCAGTAAATATTTGTTGATTATGTATCTTTTATCTTATAGAACAATAATTAGACTATTGGAATGATATTTTTCTGAGAATTTATTTTTCTTTTCTAAACTACTCATCACTTTTCTTTTGTTGTTGAGGTGCTTTTAATGGCCAGTGCTTTTTCTTGCATTTATAATTCCATTTAGGAAATATAAGTGACTTTTACTTTTCCAAAGCACAATCTCAGCTGACCATTACTTAATTAGTCAGGTCTCTAAAAATCATCTATGGGTCTTACCTGTGTTACACCTTGGATGGTGGTTTCAAGTTTATAACTCTAGTCATTTTAAATTCTCTGAAGTACTAACTAGAAGAAAATACTGCGGTATATTAAATCAGGAAAGGAGTCTTTGGAGGTTACTTCTTCAGCATTTTGATTTTATAAATAAGGACACATGAGTTGCCTGTTGTCATCCAGCAAATGAGAGGCAAATCCCAGACAGCAGTCCTAAAAGGTATAACTAAAATTTGTGCTTAGTAATTTACACAAAGCATCCATTAATTTCAGATTGTTTTAAAAATAAAAATTAGGGTTAGAGGGCTGGGGATTTAGCTCAGTGGTTCCGCCGCCTGCCTGTCAAGTGCAAGGACCCAAGTTCAATCCCTGGTACCAACAAACAAACAAGCAAAACAACAACAAACAATTAGGGCTAGGGATATAGCGCAGAGGGACAGTGCTTACCTAGCATGCACAAGGCCCTGAGCCTCTCCCCAGCACTACTTCAGAGAGAGAGAGAGAGAGAGAGAGAGAGAAAGAAAAGAGAGAAGAGAAAAGAGAAGAAAGAAAGAAAAGGTCCTTGAAAAAATAGGCAAATTTGTGATAGGAAAAAATTCTTTTAACATATTTATTGTTTGCCTTCTAAATTGTACAAATTACTAGTATGTTTCAAATATGGCCTCAGATAAACTGAAATAGACATCTTCTTAATTATTGTCAAACACAGTATCTGTTATAAGGCTTTTAATGTTGAAGGTATAGAACAAATACCTTTGCAAAAAATTTATGCAAAAATCCCAATCTAGATGCTTTCCATATATATATATATGTATGTATGTATGTATGTATGTATGTATATATAAACATAGCAGTGCATGTGGTAATTCTACCCTCACTCTTCATCATTTCTTTGTGGAATGGGGTAGGAGGATTGATGAGAAGCAAAGAGCTTGATTTATAGTGGGAGCCGAGTGAGAACTCTCTCAAACCCTGAGAACTCTTTCAAAGCCTGTGGGCCTAAAAGCGGTGCAGCACCCCCTCCCTGCTGCACTCTGCTCTCTGTGATCTGGGACTCCTCATGTCTCTGTTTGCCTAATTGCAGCTTGTGCAGTTCCCTCCAGTTCCCACTGACCCCTTTGATGCTTTTCATCAAGTCCTCGCAAAGCAGCAGGGCAAAATGGGAAGGTAAGCAATCGCTTCACATAAAAGAGGGCAGCAAAACCCAGGTGGGTGCTCCTGCTGAGATGCTCCCTTCCAAGGCTGTGACTCCACAGCCTAAGAAAACACTGCCAGTGGTGCCAGCAAATGAAATTTACAGTCTTGTTAACCCAGAAGTCACAGCATCCATTCCACACTACAAAATAAATTTAACATGCCTGTATTTTTAAAAGAACATCATTTTCCCAGATCCTTCTTTTGGTATTCTAAAAGCTAAATTAGTCTCCCTCTCTAATTATGTCCTCATTCTAGAGGTTTTCAAATTTTTTGTTTTATTTATTTTTCTCAAGTCCACAGAGTCACCTTCTCTCTTTTACACACAAGGGCACCTAACAAAAGGCCAGGGTAGTGAACACAATTTACCCCCAGATAATTCACACAGGGAGTAGTTACAGTGTTGAGGAAACTGAGGCAGGTGTTGAGTCACTCAGAGAGGGACCATTAGCTGGTAGAAGCTGTTAACCCTCGTAGGCCTAAAGGGGCAACAGAAAGAATTTGTTACTGGTACTAGTGAAAGCTATAGCCACGAAGGACAGGGCCCACAGCAGAGCTGCTGTTCTCACCCTCGTCTATTCAGTGGAAACATAAGGAGGTAATTTAAACATATTTACGCTTGGGTTCCATCCCTGGGATTCTGGTTTAGGTGTTCTTTCAAGATTAAACAGAACAAAAAAAAAACAAAACTGCCCAAGTAATTGCAAATGCGGAACGAGGAGCTTGGTGATGCACTACACGTGGATTGCCCTCCTGTAGCCCATGTAGGAGAACTGAGGGCACAGAGCCTACAACCAAACCCACAAATGCCACCATCCCTTTTCTCCAAAGAAGTTAGAAGTAAGAACAAAGGGACACTTTCCCCATCAGGATAACTCACTATGCTCTTATGGGATTGAGCAGGGAAACCCTTCGAATGAAAACACCTTATAAGGTGCTAATGACATGTAGTACTTTATAGTGTTCTTCCAGCTATTACTTGCTCTAGTGCTGCTGGACAAGCAGAATACCAAGGTCCACTGAGACATACATACTTATCCTGCCATAATCCAAATTGCTGTTGGGAGCCATGGAATGCAGACTTGAAAAGTGAAATTAGATATCATGTTATTTTGGTGATACTGGTATTGAACCCACTTGTACTCAGTTGTATCTTTGGCCCTTATTTATCTATTTTTTTCTATCATCTATCTATCTATCTATCTGTCTTGAGACAGAGTCTCATTAAGTCATTAAACTGCCCAGGCTGGGCTTGAGGCTTGAATTTGAGGTCCTCCTGCCTCAGCCTCCCAGAGTGCTAGGATTACAGGTGAGACTTTAGAGATTATTTTGTTAAAAAGTGAATTGAGACAAGAGCAATGATCTCATCTATGCTTCCCATTTGACTGACAGATGACCTACTTCTAACAGGCAAAGAATTTTAGAAGAGGACCAATGAGAACATTAGTGTCGGCACACACACTTCAATGTGGGATTCTTCTAGAGAACCAATCCCTGACTGAAATAACAGCACAAATATGCTGATGTATATGCCTTTCTCTCTTTTCACACAGAAGATGGGCAGTGAGTATATATTTCGATTCACCTTGAAAGTACACCGATGTTTCTAATAAAGCACAGAATCTTCACTAGCCACTTGTACCAGTTTTAAAGAGACACAAACTATCACTTTCCTCTCTACCTCTTTCTTTTGCTATTGCCTCTCAGTTCACTATACACATGTAGGAAGAAAAATAGGATTCCTGAAGGGCAGCAACATTTCATAAGTGGCACTTGTAGCTTTGTATAATTCAGCGCATACCTGTGGCTTTGCAAAAGTAGGGCTTATACCTATGGGTTCTCGTCACATTGCAGGTTCCTTGTCTCTTCTGATTGCCTCCCAGATCACACTAATGTAAGCTGATACTATCACTATAGTTCAAAGGAGTACAGCGGGGCAGGGTTAGGGAATGCAGAAATAGTTCTTCTGGGAGTTGTGAATGTTACTTGATAACAAATGATTCAATCTGGATTATTTAAAATGTATATTACAAATAGTATTTTACCAGTATAGCAGTACTAAAGTATACTGGACTAGAGGCGAGAAGCTAGGAGTGAGAATAGAGATTCCTAGAAAAAAAAATATCTATTAGGAAAATATAAATTTCCAGACTAGGAAGAAGAAAAAAAAGACACATTAGGCTAAATATATAGAGTTAATAACACATATGAAGTATATAACATTTGTTACATACTAAGCATTTGCTAAGCAAGCCACATCAATTTTTGGCTTACAGTGATGTGATTAAATAGGAATTATTGTTTTCTGCATAGCATTGGTAAAAAAAAGCAAAGGCTCCAAGAGTTCAAGAAATTTGGCTGAGTTCATGTAGCTAGAAAGTAGCAAAGCTACGATCCAGACCCGGCTTTGCCCCAAGCACGCATAAGAGCTTGTAGATGTAGGCACAGATGACTGGTAGCCACCATGGCGGTCCTGAGCCTATTTGATTCATATCTGATCTTGTCCTTCTGCTGCCATGCTCTGTTTTATATGAGAGCAGACTTTGTAGGCTGCTTTTCCCAGCTTGTCACATCTGACTGCTAACTGGCGTGGGACAATGGAAGACAATGTCAGATTAGAAGACAGAAGGAGAGGCCAGGGAAGGATGTTTCCCTTTCGTTCTCTGTCTAGTGGTCTCTGTGCCTCTATTATGTAATCTCTGCTAAGGTTACAGTTTTCTTTATCACCAGGATCACCCTGTACTCTGGTGACACTGTCTCTTCTCTGAGTCTTTTTAGTGTCTTTTGTCTTTTCATAATTTATTGTTTCTACAAATGTTTGTTTCAAATCTTGTCTGATCATAAAACTGTTACCACTACTAATGATATTGAGTCCACCCTTAAATGTATTATATACCAAATTTGGATTCATACCCATGCGTCTATGCTCTCAATTCAGCTTTTTCAATGTTCATCTGAAATAAAGCTTCTTTTGATAACTGTAATTAAATATTATCTTATGATAATAAAGTGAGCTCAAATTCAACCTTGAGTTATGTGAGTTATGTGATATCACTTTCTTAAGACACTAAGTGATTTCTAGCAAGTTCTCAAAAAGATGTGCTTGCAATATTCAATTTTTAAGGATCTAGAGAGCAGTCATAATTTTTCCTTTCAAATTTCTTCTCTTTGTTAGTATATGTTTGCAGTGCGTAATGTTTATATTCCTTGTGTGAAGTTGATACACATGTATAACACATCTTAATTCCTTTTTTCATTTCCACTCTCACTCCTACTTCCTCTCTCCTTGCATCTCTTTACCTCTCCCTCTTTTAAAAAGATCTATCTCCCTACTTTCTATTATCTTTTATTTTTCTCATGTGAGACAAATCATGTGGTATTTAAGCTTGTGTATCTGATATATTTCCTTTAACTTTATGGGCTCAAGTTGTATCCATTTTCCTATGAACGACTCCAGTTTATCTTTTCTTATGGCAGGGGGGTAGTCCCTTGCATATAAATACTACATTTTCTTTATTTTCATTTGTTGATGAACATAGGGTGCTTTCGAGATTTAGCTATTATGAATTGTGCTGCTATAAACATTGTTGTACATAGATCACTCTGGTATGACATCTTTAAATCTTTATGGAAGATTCACAGAAGGAAAATAGCTGGGTCAAATGGAATTTTAGTTTTTTGGGGAATCCCCATACTGATTTCCACAGTGGTTATACTAGTTTACATTCCCACCAAGAATGGAGAAGGATTCCTCTCCTCTCCTTCTGCCTTACCAGCATTTGTTATTATTTGATTTCTTGATGATGACTCTTCTTTCTGGGATAAAAGAAAATCTCATTGTTGTTTTAATTTGCATTTCTGTAGTGGTCAACAATGTGATATTGATCATCAACCTTTCTTAAGTATATATAGAAGTTAATTTCCAAATAGTTCCATAATGTCTGGTACTTCTTTGACACAATTTGTTTAATCTTTAGTAGAATTCCTGACAAAGCATAGGCATGAAATAACTATGTACTGAATGAGTGAGTGAGTGAATGAATGAATGAATGAATAAAACAAGAGTGGAGGGACAGGGATTCAGCTCAGTCATTCTGCCAGCTACCAGGCAAGCGTAAGGTCCTGAGTTTGATCCTCAGTACCAAAAAAGAGAACAGCGGAATAAATTCTCTCATAGGCACACATACTATGCTATTATGCATTAGCTGTTTTTAAGAGGTCTCTCAATTAAGTGGGAAGAAGTTAAATTATCCTTCCATAGGTAAACTTTGCAGTATGGGATTTGGTTAGAAATATGGGCCACCGTAAGTGTCATCAGAGCAAAACTCAGATATTGACAATAAAGACCAATGAACCACTTTTTCTTTTCTTTTTACTTTTTTGGGTTTTTTTTGGTAGCGGAGATTGAACTCAGGACCTTAGCACCACTGGGCTAAGTCCCCAGCCCAAACCCCCCTTTCTTAATTGATAGCTTCTGAACTGTGCTCCCTTCAGCCTTTTGTCTGTCAATTGGCAGAAGATTCAGCAGGTAGACACACTCCATTGCGTGCTGAAATTAAAACACAGGTAATTTAATCTTCCCAGTGCTATAGATGATGATATTTTAAAGTTGCAGTTGAAACAGCAGCACAATTTCTGGGTGAGTAAGTCTTGGTGATTCATAATTTAGTAGATGACATGTTCAAATTTATTAAATTGACCTGAGCGTAAAAATTGTCAAAGAGAACAATTAATCTACAATGCTACAGATCTGTTCTTTCAAGAACAATACAATTCAATGATTGTTACATATTTGGCTATTTACTTCATAAAGCTTTTAAGTAAAACATGAGCCTTCCAGAATTAAAAATAGATGAATGAAAAATGATTCTGGTTTCTGACTGTAAATGGGAATGCGCTCCTGATGTTTATTTGGAGAGTGAGAAATTTTGTACATAGAATGAATCTTGGATAAATATTAATTTGCTTTAGGTTAAGGTGTTAATACAACCTTGTCAAGAAGAAAAACTCTGAAAAGTAGTTTGATCAAAGCTGTTTTTGAATAATAAAATTATCATCTCTCAAACCGTATCATATTTGTCGAAGAATAATTTCCCCTCAACCTGTAATTTCAAGGCTCTGTGATGTGGAAGCTGCCAGTGTTATGTAATTGAGAGCAATCTAACTTTAGTATTGTGTGCATTCTTTAAGAGCTGTGTTTGGGTGGCCCTACCTGATGCATTTCTAAAAAACCTCATTCTACTTGTAATTAAATGCCAACTTCTTGGAGAAACTTCATGAATCAAGACACAATTTTGATAACTATGTTGTAAATAATAGGATTGAGTGTGTGGTATTATTTTCTTTGGAGAGAAGAAATGCTTTTTATTTGTGTCTGATATATATGTGGACATAGATATACTCACTGTAAATTTTGAGCTATAATGATGGCAGTGTGAATTGCCTGGTATACTGGTACTTTTATCTATAGCTCAAGAACTCAAAATACACCAGGTGACACCCTCTTTAAAGTGTAAATGTTTTAGTTGAATATGTTTTAACTAGTACATTTTGAAAATGTACTATGAAAGTTTTTAGACTATAAAATAAACTGGATTCTAATAAATAAGATTTCTAGGTACAGGAAAGTTGCTACCGGAAGTGGGATTTCTATTTCTACATGTGCTTTTATTTAATAGGTTAGTCTATACCTTAACTTTTGACCAGCCTTCCATCTACATCTGTTTTGTTTATTTCTACCATTTATTATTATCTTATGACTTCCAGAGGTCATGACATTTCTAGGCAGTTTAATATATTCACATTTCTATCTCTCTTGTATTTTGAGGCCATTATTTTTCTTCCTAACCAAATAAAATGTCATAAAATTTCACTCAATAAAGTTTGGGAGGGCCAGGCAGCATTTCTGAGTGAGATACCAGTGTGTAAAGAACCTGAAGCCGTGTTGGCAGTCCACTTCATATCCCTGTTCAGTGACTGACCATTTATGTCTGTTGGCCATTTTCTGCTCTGTCTTGCCACATCTACCATTTAAGACACTCCCAGGCCATGCAGAATATTTCCTTAAGATTAAATGACAGAGAGGGTGATGGAGTAAAGGATTTTGCATTATCATCTAAATACAGAACAGGAAACACATTAAATTTAAATGTAAAAACATTTTTCTTATAAATACATTAGCCATTCTTTGCAACAGGGGCGTGATGACTAGCATTACCTTTTATTAGCCATATGGACAAGGTACACTGCTTGCCCATGTCTCCTAGTCCAGAGTTCCAGTTCCTATTCTTAGCAACTACAGAAGCAATAATTGTTATTTTATTTTATTTTATGTAAGACTTGAACTCTCAAGCCATACTCTAGGCTAGAGTCAGAGGCTCAGGTTTGCATGTCTGAACAGGATCATTCCAAATCTTTTCTCCCTGCCATATTTATCTTCATCAAGTGATCCTTGTTAACTGCTTTTTACATGCTTCAACATGAAGTACTCTTCTCTCTGATTTCTACTTTATACTTATCTTTTCTTGTCTTGTCCCTTTTGTACTGACAGGTGGACTGTGGGACCCTTGATTTTATACTTACTCCCATACATTCATTGTCTAACAAAATATGGCACTCTGTACATGCCAGAAAATATGTATTAAACTAATAAACATATGAATAATTTTTTTCCTAATGTTTACTGACAAACCATCCTGATTATTGCTTAAATATACAGAAAAAGGAAGAGTTTTTCATCAACCAGATTTAACATATGTCACATGTACTAGTAAATCCTAATGAATATGACCTTTGGGCTAATACAAGGAAAAGCATTCTACCAAGACATTAATAAAGGTTCTTCACGACAATATTAAGTTGACCTCTCTTTTAGAATGCTCAGATTGGTTCACTTGTGTTGACATTACCAGTTTCAAAATTCACACATAATGTGAAAACATATAGATTTTATGTTTGAGATGAACTTATTTTGCTTCAGTTAAACCATGGAAGAGAGAAACAGTAACTCAGAGATTGGAGAGGATGTGGGGTGAAATACTGTAATAATGTAGCTGCACTTGATTGAGAAATGAGTCTGCTCTCATGAAGAGATGACTCAGCACTGATAGAGAATATAATGAGGTTATATTATTCTTTTATCATAAATGGTCAGGTTAATTGTGGTATCTACTGAATGCAGCTAATTCAGAAGACAATTGGTTATTGTACTTCTTTGTTTTTATTTTTTAAGCAATTTGATGTTTTAATAGAATGTAGAAGCCCTAGTTCTTTTCATAAAATCTGATGATTAAAAACCAAGATGTGAAAATGATTTTAAATACACCTGAATTTGCAAATGGACAAAGGTCCTTGAGAGTCATTTTTACATTCTTTCAAAGCCTCCAGATATTTTTATGTGTGTCCTAAATTTATGTGTTTCCTTCTTAAATCTTAGTAGAAACTGAACTAAACAGTCCAACCCCTGACTCTTTTTTGGCCAGGTGCAAAATATGCATTGCATTTTTTACTTAGTATGATAAATATACAAGTTGTGAGTTGACTAGCGCAAAGTGGGGTAATAGATTTCTGTGACTTGTAGCAGGCTCAACTCTGTCTTAAGATACAAGATCAGTTTACTTGCAGTGTTGTGACAGAATCAAAGAAAGAAGCTTTGTATCATGTAGAAATGCTTCTCTCACCACTATGATATGAAAAGATATATATGTCTTTCTTCAACCCCAGTTTGGTTGTGAAGAGGCATGGCTGTATTTCATTTCCAATATAGGCTGTGATCACCTGGCATGCTAAAAAATTGCTTTTATCTTCTTCTGCTTTTTGTATGACAATTCAAAGAGCATTGTTTCTTCCTACTATTCATATCCTCATCTTCCATGGTGGCATAAGTGCCACAGAGTTAAAGCAAGGATGACAGTGATCAATGAATGCTGATTTGAATATAAAATCTATGGTCATTTGAAAGGGAAACCTTCAGGAGTCCATGTAATAAATCCCTGGGGAACTAAAGAGAGATGAACTGTGCCTAATTGCATCTGACATGACTAAAGAACATAGATCTCTCTGAAGAGTGTAAGGGTAGATTCCCTTAATCCTCTTCTCAACACTATTCAAAGTTTAGAATAGTTTGTGCATTCACCTAATCTATAGCTGTGTGGTCAAATTGCCCCCATCTTCCCTTTAATGGCTAATAATGAGAAGCCAAATTTATATTATGTAATTAAGGATTTTAAAGACAAACCGAAAAGAACTGATGAATGTATCCAATTCATAACTTGGAATGTCATGGCATTATTTTGCCTGAACTTGGCTTCAGAAAATAAATACAACTCCCACTATAACAAGGATATGTTTGCTGAACGAGCCAGCCTCTACTGCTGCCCAACCTGTGCACCTTTAAACACAACATTCTGTTTCTGCCAGGATGGTCCTGAAGGGCTGAAAAATTGTGTGGGTCCTCAGGACACTTGTCACAAGCCTATAAATGCTTTTCTGTGAATTCTTGTCAGAAAATCCAGGTGCAGAAAACATAGGTTTTTGTTGTTGTTGTTTTTACATTTTTTTAAATCACAAATGAGAGGATTTTGCAATGGAGAGGAAAATATTAATTGCCAGTAGGCCCCTTGTCAGAAAAATCTTCCACTTTCCTCCGGCTAAGATTATAGATTCATAGGCTTTGCAGCCAGTTAGTCTGGTGATTTTATAAATCCCTTTATCATGAGCTTGACCATACTAGATTTGACACAGTGAGGTGCCAAGCACTGAGTTCTAAACTCTACCATCTCTGTGGGTTTAACTGTCAAGCAATAAAAGGTGGTGAGTCTTCTCACCAACAAAGCACTTAACTGTCTTGTGCCTCAGTCTCCTCCTTTACAGAATGAACCTCACTGTTGCTATATCACAGATTTATTGCTGGGAATTGAATGAAGTTATGAGTTAACCAAACTAGCACCCCACATGTTATGGTTTGGGTCTAAAACCTCATGTGGACATAGGTGGGCCTTTTTCAAAGGTGGCTGAATCTAGAGTTTGTGATGCTGGGATGAAGGATATGTGATTACTAAATAGTATACTGATTGGTTTGGCACTGCCCTAATCCCAATAGCCTAGATACAATATAAAAGGGGCAGAAAGATACTATTTAGGTCCCTTATTGCTTTTGCTGCCATCTGGCAGCTGTGAACTTGTTTCTTCTCTGCAAGCCCTATCTACCACCTCACCCTGCCTTGGAGCCAGCTGATTATAGACTGAAACTTCTATAAACTGTGAGCTAAAGAAACCTTTCTTCCTTTAACTCTGGGTGTTGGGTATTTTGCCTCAGCAGTAAGAAAAGTAACTAAGACACCACACATGGCCTCCTCTGGAAATCAGCAGTAGCTTTCATGCAGTTCAGTTTGGAAAACAGGTAGTGAGAAGATGGGTCATACACTGACTTGATTCCTGTGCTGACAAGCTTTGAAATTCTCTCAAGCTTGTCCATGTTTTGGAACCATATTTTAGTGCAATTTCTGCTACTTAAGTTTGAGAGCTATGGGACATTCTTGAGAAGTTCTGGGTGAGATCCTCCTCCTCACCTGTTCCAAGTCTTGGTCAACAAAAGGAGCGAGAAAAGCTCCAGTAATTCTGAAGTTTTTATTGCTTAAATTACACTTACTGGCTTATCTGTTCCCATATTCCAAGGGATAGACTTATGCAATGTGAGCAAAAAATATGATGAATGTTCATTTTTTTTAAATTACACAAAAACACAGATTACCATTAATCCCCCTCCACAGTACTTCTCCTTGCTTCAAACATATTTGTTCATTATTTTTGCTACTTTCTGAAGCAGTTCGGGAAGTCCTCTTTTGTGAGTGTCTGTAGTTGCGCAGTTGTGGCTGCCTAGGTGTCCTGAATCCATTCAAACTGTGTATCTTTCATAATCATTTTGACTTTGTGAAAGAGCAAGAAATTACACAGTACCAGATAGGGCGAATAGAGTGGATGAGGACTAACCATAATGTTTTTACAAGCCTGCCTTTCCACTGGGTGGCATTTAGCAGAAGCATTCTCTCTATCTTTTATCATGCCTTATAAACATACTCATACAAGAAAACTCCCAGAACTGCTTTGGAAAGTGGCAAGAACATTGGGATAAATTTGTTTAAATCAAGGATGAATATTTTCAGGGGGATTCATGGTAATGTATCTTTAACTGTAATGATTTTTTTTAAAAAATTAAACATTCACTGTATATTTTGGTCACACTGTGTATATTTATATAATACTTATCATATGCCATGCTTTACATGTGTCAGCTCATTAAATGCTCATGACAATTTTAAAGGTGACTATTCTTATCTCTGTTTAGAGAAGAGGAAATTAAGAGACTTTAAGTAGCTTTTCCAAAGCACTATAGGGCCCTGTAGTTAAATGTCAGGATGAGGATTCAAGCTCAGACAGTCTTGCTTGTGAACCCAGAAATTTAGAGATTATGCCATACTGCCAGGTTATGTCTTGCTTCTGAATTGTGACTGACGTTCCAGACCTTAGCCCAGTCTCCAAAGCTTGGTGGGCACTCTGTAAATACTTGACAGGTAAATACATGAATGATGTTTTCAGGACTCCCCTAGTCCTTATGCTCTCATCAAACCTTTCTTCCTCTTTCTATTATCTCAGTGTTTGGAATTTTACATCCTCATTCTACTAGATATTTCTTTGTCTTTGTATGTGTCATCTTCCAACCAGAATATAAAAGATATTCTCCTGAAGGAAAAACCCATGTTTCATACCTATTACATAACTTCCACAAGAATAGCTGAATAATTAGCTCATGACACACAAAAATCTCTAAAATAACTTTGTAAGTAGATCAGAAACTTGGGTTGTTGAAACATATGAGATTTATTCCCTTTCTAATTCATCCCTTTTCTTTGTTCCTTTCTGCCAAATGATATTTGGTTGAATATTTTAAAGATTAAGACAATATGGCAAGCCATTTAAAGTAAAACATTTGACTAAGATCATCCTAAAGAAGCAGAAAGGTGTTTAGACTTCTAGATAAATACATCAAAATATTTGGATATTGACTCTGGTTCTAAGATATCAGGTCACAATAAATACATAAATAAATAAATAGATAGCTTACCTCCATTTTCTTAGGAAAAAGTAGCATTTAGCTTTTTCTTTGAAAACAGAATTGTTCTTTCATCTGGCATGGTGTTATACACCTGTAATCCCAGCACTAGGGAAACCAAAGCAGGTAATTTCCCTGAGTAGGGATAAGGCCAGACTGGACTATGTAGTGAGTTCAAGGACATCTTGAACTACATAGTGAGATATTGTCTCAAAAAACCCCCAAATAAATAAATAAATAAGTGGATAAATAAATATCGTTCCAGGAACTATACTCAAGTGAGCACATAGAGTCTATGATGGTGAATCCATGATGTGTTAGTGTATTTTTTTAAGACAACAGATGTCAATGTAGAGTTGTTTTCTTCTAACGTAAAACCTCATTTTCAGGTTTAATTGCATTGTTGGCACATTGCTATAAATAGTTGGTTTTGGGTGGCAGATTGGCACTCAGTCTATGGCACTCAGTCTCTAAATGGTTCACCATCACTGACCTTTGTAATAGATACAGTGTTACCAGCCCTATAGGTCCACACACTTAAGTTTGTTTGCTTGCCCCTGACCAAATCAAAAGAAGATTTTTCAAAGCTAAGCTCTGAAAGAAGAAATAGAGAGGGGGTCTCATCACCCAAATCAACCATCTCACTTCATACGGATGTATTCATCTTTTACCGCAAAGAAAGGGGGATACAGTGAGATAATAAATATATGTGGGCTTGTTCCATCCCTTCCTAGACCCAGACCTCTCCTTCCCTGTCCTTTGGACAGGAAACTGGACTTGATACCCTGCCACCATGACCTGCATGTTCTGTCCATTCATCTGGGTGAGGAGAAGTGGGGCGAGGTTTATGCCCTAGGCCCGAGGAATCCTGGAGAGGCCGTCTATTGAAAAAAAAATTAAACTTTTAAAGTTCCATTTACTTGTTCTGGTTACAATAGAAAATAAAATCCTGAATCACTATGTTATAGTATATAGAAGACAACTTTTGACCTCCAACATTGGCCTTAAATGTGGTGAGAATAGCCACTTCCGTATCATAGATAATGATGGCAATACTGCTTTCTTTTCCTTAAACCACTTACCTATTCATTGACCTGACATGTTTTTAAATACCATAAAGGAGTTAAACTCTCTATTATGTGTTGGGTATAAAAATGTACAACAACCTATTTCCTAAAAAGACTGTAATTACATTTAAGAAATGCTAGTAATTAATAGCTCAAATGGGTAAGTCTAAGTTAGCTGTGTGAAAAACCAAGAGACATAGCTAACCTTTCATAAGCTCCGGGCATATTTGTAATTTGAACATTATGTCTTCAGTGAGGGTGTGTTTTCTTCCTTTTCAATGAAAAGGGTAATTAGGATGATAATAGAAATAATACTTAGGCTTATAGAGCTGTTGGCTTACTAAGGTGATTTCTAACTCTGCAGTAAGCTAGTGGACTGATGTCAGCTTTAGAAGTCACTGGGAAAAGTCACACCTTTTCCCCCTAGGCTACCTCTTTCTCTAAAAAAACTACTTTAATCTCATCCACATTCCAGACCTGAATACCACCACTTAAAATGAACAGTGTGTATCCTAGTAAATTAAAATAAAAAGTAGCTCAAATAAAAGCAAAGAGTTGTTTGCTCTCTTTTCCCACCTGACTGCATCTGTCACATACATGTACTGGCTCCTGACATGAAGCTCTGATATTGATCTGGAACCTTATTGATTTCCAACTTAATATAGGAATGGTGTCTACCAATAACTTAGGCAGTTCCAGAGGCACTCACTTAATCTTCTTTTGTTCACTTACAAAATGAAAAGAATGTCTTTACTAGAGTAACTATTAAAGGGTTACCGTATACTGTACCCCAAGCTGAACTGTGGAATCTGATGAAATACATTTTTAAGCAAGCTCCTGGCTCTGATATATTAATTTGGGATTGGATTTCCTCCAGTGGTTCAAACAAAATGAAAGCATGATCTTAAAGTATTATATTTTGCTCCTTCTCTTGTTAATATGGATCAAAATTAACTCCTTCCAAGATCATCCCAAAATACCAATGCCCCATACTAAAGGGCACTCTATTTTCCTGTGACCTCCTCCTGAGTGTAAATAACTGTGGTTCTACAAGAACATAAAAAGTATGACAATGTCTCTTCTCATTGCCTTTCCTTTTTCTGGCTATCAGTAGTTGTTTAACAAACTACTCTAAAACGTATTAGCTTAAAAACGGCAGTGAGTTTTGCTCACAAATCTGCCCTTTGGTCAAGCCTTCCTTGAATGAGACATTTGTCTTCTTCCCTGTAGTGGCTCAGTTAGGCTGGAGAATCCACTTCAAATGTCTTCCACTAACATGGCAGTCACTACTTGGTTACAGAGAATACAAGTGGGCCTATTGTCTAGGGTCACTGATTCCTTGGACCCAACATACCAGAACCAGAAGGTGCCACTCTCTTTCAGCCTTGTTTAGTAGCTTCTTTGCCATTTTTTGGTTGGCCAAAGATGTCACAATTGATGCTGAAGCTTAAAAGGGGAGAATATAGGACCATACTTCTTATTGAGAGGAGTGTTAAAGAATTTGGCCATGTTTACCCTATCAGCTTTCATTAAGTGCTATCCATTTGCCCAAGACAGCAATTTAGGCTGCAACTATGACATTTTCTTATCTCTTATCATTGTTTAAATGACTCAGTGTAGAAGTACATCTATTTATTACATATCACTTATGATTATATAATCCATTCACATTATTTATATCATCTGTATATAAAAATCAATTAGTGAATCCTTCTAATTGGTCCCAGAATCTCTCCAGTTCTTGCAAGCATCCTCACCACTTTTCAAGTACACATATATCCCTCAACCCACTCCCATTTAGTCTCTGTCTCAGACTTGTTACTCCCTCTAATCCAGTCATGGTGATTTTGTTTTTAGTTATAAATCACATCACCGCCCTGATTAAAATTCCTCAAGTATCCTCCATAACTGTGCAGTACACCTTTGTTTGCACAGCTCAGAAGAACCTGTATAATTGGACCCTGCTTGATCTGCCTCTTCTTCTAACTGCATCTTTTTAATTTCTTTCTAAATCTTTGGATCTCAGGCTTCAACTTTACCAAAATCTTTATATTCTGTGAATGCCTTTGCTTCTTCTTATCTCCGGGTTTTGGTTCAGGCTGGTTTTTCTTTGAAATGTTCTTTCCTCCTCCCTTCCTTCTCACTGTCCCTCATTCTCTTTGCTGGGATCATTCATTTCTATTCTTCAGATTTAAAGTCAGTTTTCAGGGTCAGGGATTTAGCTCAGAGGTACCGCCCCCTGCCTCGCAAGGCCAAGGACCTCAGTTCGATCCCCGATTCTAAATAAATAAATAAATAAATAAATAAAATAAAATTAGTTTTCAACTGATCATTTCCTCTGTGAAGCATTTTATGACACCTCATTTATTCATTCACAAAATATTAATTAAATACCAATGATATGCCAGGTACTGCTATAGGCCCATGGATACTGTAGTGAGAAAAATAAATTTTTGTTATGGAATTTACTCTTCTAGATGAAAAAGTCAGAAAAGAAACAAGAAAATAGGCAAAATATGTAGTATGTGCAATAGTGCTAAGAGCTAAGTAGAAATAAATGAAGGAAACGGAGGGGAGGTAGGGTAAACTACAATACTGGAGAGCAGAGACATAGCAATCATTTTTTGGCCCAGTTCCTGGGAAGGTGTCACCTGACTCAGACTTGATTATGATTAGCAGGTGAGATAAGAGGCTGTCTGGGAGAACAACATTCCAGACAGAGGAAGCGAGCAAGAACAGAGGCTCAGAGATAGCTGTGGGCTACTGTGTTAAAGAATGCAAGGGTCAGAATGGTTATAGTGAACTAGAAGAAGAGCAAGGAGGGGAATTTAAGATCAGGAAGGTGATGAAGTCCTACCCCAGAAAGTCTTGCAGATCACTTAAGGACTTCACTGCTTGCCTTAATCAATGTGTGAGACAATGGGGAGAATTTGAGAGGAGGAGCAACTTGCTCTCATTTATAGTTTGAAGGATCTCCCTTCCTCCTCAGATCATCCCATATTGTCCCCTACTTCATTATAAAACTTTCACCACTGCTATAATTTATTTTTCTTCCTTTCTAATTCTGTATTTTGTGAGGAAAGGTGATCTGTTGAACTTGCTGATTAATATTTTATTCTCACCACCCAATCCAGTGCTCAAGAACCAGAGATTCTCAATGAACATATGTTTGATTGCATTGAAATAATGTGTAAATGAAAGCCTATCTCCACATTGATCTTTAAACTAATATCTTTTGGGCCAGGGGTTTAGCTCAGTGGCACCCACGCCTGCCTGGAAAGCACAAGGTCCTGAGTTTTATCCCTGGTACCAAAAATAAATAAATAAAAATTTAAAAAAACTAATATCTTTAATCCATCTTTAAGCTAAGAAACTCAGTTTTTGTTTCTCCTCTGTGGTCTCTAGTGGAGAATTTCACTGGCCATCTATAAAATCTAGATGTCACTGAGTTCTCCAAAAAGTTTTCCCATTGGTCCCTTTTTTACTTTAGCAGGGATACTTCATTTTGGGTCCACTGGGGCCATGATGAGGAGAGCAAGACCGAATTGCCAGAACAGCAGCATGCTTGTTACAAAATCATTTCCTCCTATGTCACAGTGTGTGTGCATGCATATGTGCATGTGTGTGTTTGTACAAGAACTTCATTACTCTTTCACACAAGTTTATCATTGTCTGCTATGTATGTAGCATTAGGATGGAGAGATCTTCTTCCTCAGTGGACTCATAATTCAGCAGAGGCTTCTGTTAGCAGGCTTCCCTATTCCATAACAAACTATACATATGAATCCACCTGTACAGAGAAAAGGTTTATTTCACTCACAGATTAGAAGATTCCAGCCTATGATCATTGCTTTGGGCCTATTTCAATACAGCACATCATGATGGGAACATGTGGAGAGCAAAGACAGAAAAGGTGAGGGTCCTGCAGTTCCCTTCAAAGGCTGCATCCAATGATCTATGAACCTCCCACAAGACCCCACCTCTCCAGGGTTCCACCAAGTCCCAATAGTGCCACCCTGAGGACCAAGAGTTTAACACATGGACCTTTGTGTGTTTTCAGTCCAAAGGATAGCAAGGCAACACAACTACAGAGCAGTGTACTAAGTAATCCAGTGGAGAAATAAGTACCTGTTTCAGGAAGTAAATAGAACAAAATATATTGGGTAGAAAAACATGCTAATACTGGTTATATGATTAGCATTTCTTGAACACCAGCTGGCACAATTGCTTCCTGACCAAAATGACATTCCTTATGTTTGGTTTGATGGGTAAGATCATAGAGTCCTATACTTGACTACCATTTGGGAATTACGTTTGACTTATTAAAACACAAAATATTTACGTTAAAGAAAACAAAACAAAAATGAAGACCTTATTCATGACTTTGGTTTAAATTATAATGGAAATAAGTCCCAGAGATACTGTGTCTTGCCAAAATTTGTATATGGGAAGAACAAAGAGGAAAATCAAGCTCCTGAGACTGGAACAAAATGATCATATTTTGTTATTTAAATGAAAAAGAATGACACTGTTCTCATTAGGAGTAGTTTGGAGTGAGTTAGTGGATAGTTTCTTTACTCATGGGTGCTTGCCTTACTGATGTGTTGGTTTCTTCCCATTTACTCAGTGTAGACAATGTTGTCAGTCCTGGTGCCTAAGTGTACTATGAGGACTTTATGTTGTCAATTTTGCTGCTTCCCTCACTGCAATGCAAGAGAAAGGATGTTTGGGAACTTGCCTCACCACCATGAGCACACTCACCACAGGTGTCCTCTTTGCTTCTCCTCCTACACCGTTTGAAGAGCAGGGCTTGTCTGTACTGCATCCGTCTTGTCAGACCCCAAGAAGAGAGCTGGTGTGCTGATCCTGGTGTATATAAAAGGTGTACACAAGTCAGATATACACACTTGTCTAAGTCTCCAGTTAGCTCCAGGATTAGTATTTGTAAAATTTTACCATCTATATGTATAGACTGACCCAGACAACAAGTGCTAGTGTTGTCTCTGTGCTATGCATATAGATACATACAACACTAAGTGAATAAAATTAACTTCAAGAGCACCTCCTGAATGGGAGAAATATTTGCACAATTACAGAGTGTCAACACAAGTAACTTATCCTGAATGGTTTTATTGTTGTGACTGTCATGGCTTTGACTTGGCTTGCTGTGCATGATAAACTTGAACCATATTTTGCCCTCAAGTTTTAAGGAAGTGCAATTTAAAACATCTATAGCAAAACAAATGAGCCACCCCAAATTAGATGCTTCTTTTCAGCAAATTATATGCAATTCTGTCCAATATGATAATATTGAGGGTCTCTAGAAGTCTCTTTATTAAATAATAATCTTTCTCTGTCTAGGATTTCACATCTTTTTTGAGATAAAAGCTATTTATCTACTTACTATTGAACAAAAGGCACTACTTCTGTGTTTTCTACATTATTACTACTGCATATGTTTACATAGGCAAACTTTAATGGCTTTACATTATTTTGTACTATGGAGACTTTTCTGCATACACATGTTAATAAGATCAGTTTCTATAGAATATCTTTAATTATACCTAAAGATAAAATCACAGGCAAACCTTTTCCATCTCACGCTATTATGTTGTTCACTATGCTTTGTTTATGTAAGAAGTGTTTATTCATTATGTACAGCAAGCCAGTAACTGGTGTAGTCACTACAGATACAACAGTGAATAAAATAGGAAGTGATTCTTGCCCTCATGAAATTTCTATTTTAGAAGAGGCGTGGAGCAGGAGATTTATATAATAAACAGTTACCAATGTTTAAATAATTTAGGTTATCTACCATACTGTGAATAGAGGAAAAAGTAAAGCAGATTAGGAAGGAAGTACATAGATTCCAGTATTAAATAGTAAATAATGGGGCCAGGAGCAGCCTTATTAAGAAGGAAAGATTTGAGCAAAGACTTGGGGAAGGTGAAAGTGAACCAAGCAAATAAACTGGGGAAAGATGTTTTATGCATAGGGATTGGTTGAAGCAAGCACACTGAGGTGGTAGCCTGAAGTGGCCAAGAAGTCATTGGACACTATTGTGTATAATGTCAAATGAGCAAAGGGCATATGAGTGCACTCAGAAAAGGGAGATGTTTAGTCAGATCATCAGGTGTGATCAGATCATTTAGAGCTTTGTAGGTTGTTGTGAGACATTCAAGTTTAATTCTGAGTGACATGAGAAGGCATTTGATTGAGATAAGGAGTAGCATAATTGCATTTAAATTTCTAAGAGATTAATTTGTCTTTTAGCCAGAATTAACTGTTTAGGGGAATAACATGGAATAGCAAGGAAAGAAAATGAACTACTGCAATAATCCAGAAGAGTGGTGTGGTTAGTTTGATCAAGATGGCAGATAACAGTAGAAATTAGTAAAATGAGTTCAGATTTTGTATATATTTTGAAGCTAGAGCCAACAGAGATAAGCTAAAAATGACTCCAAAGAACTGGAAGGATGGAATTTCTACAAGTTGATATGAAAATGGAAGTGGTCATCGAAGCATTTGAGTTTGGACATGTGAGTTTGGACATATCAAGTATTTGTCATTTGAGTTTGAACATATCAAGTTTGAGAAGACTATGAGATGTCCAACTGGATGATATATGGGGCAGATGATATATGTTGGCAGGAAATAAAATTTAAGAATTTTTTACAGCAAGTAGGTGATTGATATCTAAAGTGATGAGGATAGATGTAAACACCAAAGAAGAAGGTATAGATAGAAAAGAAGATTTGGGCCTGAGCCCTGGAGCATTCCACTATCAAGAATCAGGACATTGTGCAGGAACTAGATAAAGAGGCTAAGGAGGGGAGGCTGGGAAATGAAGCTAAGGAGAAAGGACTGTTGGTAAAGGAGGAAAGCCAAAAAAGGATGGTATCTTGTGAAGAAAGTGCTTTGAAGAAAAAATGAGCATAGTTTCAAATTCTGTTCAACGGTAAAGAAAACTGAGAAGTGAGACTGACCATGAGATTTAGCAGCATGGAAGTCTTGGGTAGATTGCTGATAGTAAGTTGAGTGGCATGATGAGGATAAATCCTCACTGGACAGACAGGGATTTTCTCTTGTCTTTTTTTTGTGTGTCATCATAGTAGTTTAAAAATCTATATGCAGACATTTGTTGACTATATTTTTAATGAATACTTTTGGGGAATTTTTTTTAATTCTTGGAAGATTTTCACTTATTTTATCTGGCCCTAACATTTTAAAACTGCCATGAATTTTAATTATCCTCAGATTTTGTTGTGAATAAAGCAGCCCAGAGAAGACATAAGAATTTTAGAAAATCATTAACTTATTTTTGAGCCATTAAGTTATATTTTAATACACTAGATATGGAAAAAAGTATTAGTACCTCGTTATGTCACATCTGAATGCCTTAAAGTGAGTCACATGTTCTTCTCAAAGTTTTTTTTTTTTTTTTATCTGTTGTGTATTCTTGGTGTCCCTAATGAGATATAAACCTTGAAGGAAGTAACTTGGCCTTCTGTTTTTTTTTATATATCTTTTATATTCAGGCATGTCTTGTACATAGTAGGTATGCAGTCGATATTTTTGGCTTAATTTTCTGTGCGTACTCTGTGTACTCTCATATGTAAACTTTATTCCATAATGGAAGAATAGTAGTAGAAAACAGAAAAGCCAACGACTAACACTGCTAGAACTTATAGCCTTTAAGGACACAGACTTGAGAAATTTAATAAGGGAAGAATAATATAGGCAACAATAAAAGATAGACTCATGATTAGTGACCAAATAAAATCTGTAGATAGTATTTGTTTAAAAGATTGAACTCAAAATATTCTAGTCTAATTGAAGAAAAATATAACTAAGAAATTATTCCTATATTGCTCTCTCATATGCTCCTCTCCTCACCAATAATAACATGAAAATATGTTTACAGAAAAGTCAGTTAATATTTTATCATGGGAATTTCTTCTTACCTATTCAGTTATTTAAACATCATTTCCAGGGGAAGTAAATGAAAAAAGAATTAAGTTATGCTATGTACATGTACCAACACCCTACAATGAATGTAGTCATTGTGTCCTGCAAACATATACTCATAAAAATAAAATTTTTTAAATAAAATCAGTTCCACTAGATGCAGAATATTCTATCAAATGACTGTACCATAATCTGCTTAGATATTCTCTTGGATTGAATTTTAGATTGGTATTTTTTTCTTTTCCATTTTATATCAAACTAAAATGAAAAGACTTGTAGCCTTGTCTTTGTGTATAGTCAAAAGTTATTTCTGTATATTAAAATTCTAATGACACTGACATACATAGAAATTTTTTTTAATATTTTAGTGAAAAACATAAAACTTTAGCATCTTATCCATACCGGTCAAGAGCATTAATTATATGGCTCATCAGTATTAAGTATGTTCACTTTGTTGTGATACTGAGCTCTAAGACTTTTTCATTTATAAAGCCAAAACTCCACTTTTCACCTTTTTAGCCCCTGGTAACCACAATACTACTTTCTTGACTACTAATTCTATTACTTTAGATGTCTTGTGTGACTGAAATGATACAATGTTTTCTTCTGGTGACTGGTATTTCACTAGGCATAATGCCCTCAAGGTTTATCCATGTTATCCCATATGGGAAGATTTCAGGATCATATGGAAATTCTGGGTTTAATATTTTTTGAGGAACTGCCATACTATTTTCCATACTGGCTGCACAATTTTTCATTTCCAAAAAGGTTCCAATTTACCTGCCTTTTCACCAACACTAGATACCATCTGCTTTGTTTTTTTTTTCTTTAATCCTCATCCTGATGTAGGTGGCATTCAGAAAGCTTTTGAAAATTCTTGTGCTTTTAGGATATTTGTGTATAAAATTATAATATCATATTTGCCTTGGTATTTTATCTCATTTATTTGACAAATAAAAAATAATTTATATTTATTTGACTAAGATTTTATACTTTTTACAAGCCTATTGGCTATTTATATTTTTTCTTTTATGAATTAAGAGTTTATCATCTCTATACATTTTTCTGCTGGGTTTCCTGCTTGTTTCTTATTGATTTGTAAGACCTATTGCTATATAAAATATATTATCCTTTTTGTCTCAAATTTTTTATAAACATTAATCTCACATTTCCTATACATTTTAATTTTTCTTATTGTTGTTTTTTGCTTCTATATTACTCATAGATTCAAACTTGTATTCTAATCCACATTTATGCCTACTTTTCTATGAAGAAAGGTTATTCTTTTTTTTTTTTTTATTGAGTTTATTGGTACATTTAGGGATACAGTACAGTTACATTCATTGTTGGGATCATGTACCTTTACATGGCAAGTCTTGATTCTCATTTTTTCCCCTTACCTCTGCCCTCCCTTCACCCCCTCCTCCCCTCTCCATCT
>NW_022900919.1:32088566-32101829 GCF_012274545.1 Fukomys damarensis | reverse complement strand
ACAGTACAGTTACATTCATTGTTGGGATCATGTACCTTTACATGGCAAGTCTTGATTCTCATTTTTTCCCCTTACCTCTGCCCTCCCTTCACCCCCTCCTCCCCTCCCCATCTACAAACACTTTATTTTCATCTTTTCATTCTCTCACATTTTTTTCTTTTCCCTTTTTGTTCTTCCCCTACGTATCACACCTTCCCTACACCTTTAGCTCCTAAGAAAGGTTATTCTTAATAGTCAAACATTCATTACTTTTCTCCTAGTGTTTTATTTTTATCAAATTTACTAAATAAGGGCTTAATAAATATCAAATTTTACTATTATTTTCCTCAAATCATTTGATTTTTAATTTGAAAACTATTCTAATGTCTTCAAATAGAAAAACATAGCAAGACATGAACTGTTTATTAAGAACTAATTCATATTAACACTTTGCCATGTTAATTTCACATATTGTGTGATGTACTCAAAAAGTTTATTTCTTTTTACCCATCCAGAGTCTATTTCCTCTCCCTCCACCTTGGCATCTGCTATCAAACATTGGTTCATAATTTTTTTCTGTCTGCATTTTTATGTTTTGCTGTGTATATATAGTAGTAGACATACTATAGTATTTTTATAATTCTTTAATTCATATAAGTAACATTCTCTTATATCTCTGAAATGTGTGTTTATTCTTGAGATGTAGCCATATTGATATATATGAATCATTCTTTTTAACAACCAAGTAGTCTTCTGATTTGTAAATACTAATAATGTATTTATCTATTCTCCTACTGATTGCTAATATAAGTTGTGACCATCTTTTTTTCTGTTGAGAATTCTGTAGGAGCAGCCTCACATGTGTCTCCTTCTGCAAGTTTGTGTTTTCCTAGGCAGGTAGACACCTAAATGGGGAATTCCTGGATTGTGTGTAAAGCATACTTGTATTTTTTCTCGAAGCTATCAAATGGATCTCAAAGTAACTTTGAGCAAACTAACTAATGTCTTTAGTTCTCATTTATATTGTTTAGATAATATGGGAAATGATGTTTTCCCTAGGTTGAGGATTAAATGTGACAATGGGTGCAGTGCTGTAAAAGTTACTGGTAACAGCACGAATCAACCTGGAGGATATTATGTGAAGTGAAATAAGCCGGGAATAGCAAAACCACTTACTGCAAGACTTCTCTTACCTGTGGAATCTAAAAAAGCCAAGCTCATGGAAACAGAGTAGAATTGTGGCTGTGAGGGCCTGGAGTATCAGAGCAATAGTGTGTTGTTGATAAATAATACGAAGAAAAAATTGACAGAAGGTGGGGGAGAGACAGAGACAGAGAGAGAGAGAGACAGAGAGACAGAGAGAGACAGAGACAGAGACAAAGAGAAACAGAGAGAGACCTGGTAAATAGTAAGCGTCCAATAGGGGATGATCATATTTATATACTCTTCTGCTTTGACATTTGTTACTGACTGCTTTTGAACAAGGTTGATTTTCTCGAAGGGATATTTAAGAATGTAATAAAACACCAATTTTTGTTTTATGAATATATTAACAACATCCAACCTCTTGTCATTTGAGGAGAGTTCTCCATTTAAATTAGTATTCTTGGAATGCATCTTGCTGTTTACCAGTATGAATGATGAGACATACCTATGAACCAGAGTTATAATAAAGAAAATAGAAGACAACAAAATGGATGTGACAAATTTTCAAGCATGCTATTAAACGGTTGGTAACTGATTGACCTCAATCAGGTGTGACAAGAGCCTAGATAACATTCAGAAGTCCAGAGACATAAGTTTAAGAATATAGAGGTTCTACAACAGAAAGTGGAATGGCAGAGTTTAAAGTGGTTTGGAAAAAAGAGGGGTCAGGTTTTAGACATGGAGATTTAAAGGGTATATCCAGTTAGTGTCAAAGAGCATTGGCTGGAGCTCAGAAAAGTGGTCTAAGTTAAACTAGATTTGAAAATATATGGTAAGAGACCTATTTAAAGCAAAAAGCTTGAAGAGAATAAGTCTAAAGGCCTGTGCATTGGGAAGTACCTATCAAAAATAGAAGGAAAAATCTTGTTCTGGAGTTAAATTTTTCCTTTATCCTTTAGCATCTCTACATTTAGGCTTACTTGATTACAGAACATGAGTTATGGCTTTGCCGTCTGGTTCCAGTTTGGGAGCTGAGTATTCTTGTAGTGTGTGAGTATCCCTGGAAGAGAAGATTTGGCTGCAAGTGTGTAGTGGTTGGGAGGAAAAGAGGGCCTAATTGCCACTCTCTAAAAAATTCATGCAAATAACACCCAGTAAAAGTAAAAACACATAGTAATAGTACAGGAAGGAAAATTCAGGGGGGAGATTTTTTTGTGAGAATAACACACAAGAAGGGTAAAACAAAAATATGTGAACATGGGCCAGGGATTTAGCTCAGTGGTCCCACCGCCTGCCTCACAAGTGCAAGGTCCTGAGCTCGATCCCCTGTACCCCCCAAAAAATATATATGAACATGTATGGGACTAATGTACACTAACTTCCTAAGAATGTTTACCTCTGATGGAATGGGTATACAGCTACCTTACCCTTTGCCAGATCTTCCATGTTTTATTAGAAAATAAATGTTAAATGTGAGTTGTGATTACCTTAGGTTAGGCTTCTTTCAGTTTGAGTATTTTACAATTAAGTGTTTTAAATAAGAGTCAAAAGATTTAGGAAAATAACCTTAGAAAATAAAGACAGAATATTTTAAATATTAGTAAATTCCAAATAGCTTTAAGCTTGTAGCTCAATACTATTCTCTTTAACACAAGAAATTGAAAATGAGAGTTAATTAGACCAATGTCTGGTGAGAACCTACTTGCTACTAATTTTTTAAAAGGAGGAATTTGTTTTAAACTATTTGCCATAAATTAGTTGTATCATTACTTTAAAAAATAAGTTAGAAAAAAATAAAATAAGTTAGAATATCTTCTCCAATTTTTGAATGTATTATTTAGCAGCGCAACTACAGTTTTGAAAGGTTAGTGAATTTCTTTCCCCATTTATCTATCTGCAACAGTTCATGAACTCAGACCTTTTTTCTTCAATACTTTCCTTTTGAGCAACTTATTCTCATCCTCTTATCACCCAAAGGACTAAAACTTCAGAAGGTTTCCCTTATATGGATTAAGGTAAATGAGTTTCCACAGAAAAAGTGACATCAAGCATTGATCTGATTGAGTAAAGTGATTCTTACCCGTTATATGGCATTTGCTGCTTCCTGTAAATTGATGCAAACTTCATTAAAGAAAATGACAGATGGCATATGGCTGTAGGCAATATGCCAGTCTACATGATGAATCCCACCATATTCAAGTCCAGGATAAACAATGTTTTTAATCACCTTTTAAAAAGCTGTTACATCGAATTTTAATTTTTTTTTCTACTGTTACCAGGTAATTATAAATATGTAGCTAGTCCTTGTTAGTATAAAAAAACAAAAAAAACAAAAAACTAAGTATGTTAAATGGTGGCAACAGACAGGAGTTTGGTTTGGGTTTACACCCTGGGGTAGATGGTCCAATGAAATTTTATGGCCCTAAACAGATCATATTGACCCCTGGACAATATTACAATAGGCTGCCTACAGAGACTGAGTTCCTCCACTCCTCTAGAATTGTCTGGAATATTACTTTGAGAATCAGAAGGCCTGGGGGTGTAAAAACTGATTATGAGATTTTTCTTAGCTTGACAAGGAAAGCAGGTTTGTGAAGCAGATGCTGGCTATGGACTGACTGCAGACAGGTTTCAATCACAGAGTCTTGTCGTATCACATTCCTTTTGAAGGTGGGCGTCTACTGAAATTGAATTTTAAGGCGATAATTACAGTCCTATCAATTTCTGAGATTCACTTCATGATTCATTTTTTTAAGAAGTTAAAAAAATCCTCACCAATTAGTTTTTGTAATAATGTGCTTTTCTAGCCAGCTTTGTATGCAGAACTTGGTCCTATAAAAATATATCTTATATATATTTAATGGTCTCCAAATATGATACATAAGGAATAAAAATGATTTAGTAAGTTCTCATAGAAAACAGAACTAGATCTCCGTTCAGTACATAGAATTTATATAGTTTTAGTGATTCATATCAGGCTTCTTTTTTTCAAACAACAGAAATTGCCTCTGGCTAATTTAAATAGAAGAGTGTGTTAAAGACTAGTCACTGAATAGGTAGAAATACGAGAGAAGCAAGCAGGGACTGGGACTGTAATGTTTTAGTCCATTCAGGCTGCCCTAACAGAATACCGTAGAATGGGTGGCTTATAAATCACAAAAATTTATTCATAATTTCAGAGGAAATTCAAGGTGAACACACTGGAAGATGCGGTGTATGGTTAGGGCTTCCCCATAAATGACTATCTTCGTACTGTACTCTTAAATGAAGCGAATATTTTTTCCAGTTTCTTTTATAAGGGCACAAATCTGACTTACCCTGCCTCTAAATGCCATCACCTTGGAGATTAGGACTTCAACAGATTGATTTAGTGGTTCCAGAGAAGAATCCAGACATACAGTCTTCAGCATATGACAAGACAGGAAAACATATAGCCAACATTATTTCATGTCATAGTCTAGTTAATGCATTCATTGCTGGCCTCACATCCACTGGGTGCTTTGGCCATGCTGGGATTTTCATACTGCCAAAGATAATCTCTCAACTATTCTTTCATCTTTGCATTGTTCTCTAGAGCAGGAACTTTTGAGCAACTGAGTTTAGGCCAAGTTTATTCTTCAGTTATCTGATCCATTAGCTTCCTAGTGAGGTGGAAGCCCCTGCCTGCCAGAGAGCCCAGGTAGAGAAGCATTCCTACCAAATAGGAAGTAGTTACATTGTTGGATTTCCAAAGACCAGACAGGAAAAACAGAGCTACAGGACAATGAAAAGTCTACATTAATAATACCAATGTTAATATCCTTTATCCCAACATTTGATCTTTGATTTGGCCTATCTCAGAATTCTTTCTAACACAGTTATGATAGAGCACAATTACTACTCTTGAACTGCATGTTAACCTCTTTTTCCTGCACATATTTTTAATATTTTCAAGTTTAGGATAAGGCAGGCATAGGCCTTATGTCACAATCCATCATTTCTCCTAGCTTATTTGCCATAGTTTTCCAATTAATAGATTTTTACACAGGACTTAAATATTAGTTTTCCAGGACTTGTATGATAAAGTATCATGAATTAAGTGGACTAAATAGCAAAACTTGCTGTATATGGTGGCACATGCCTGTAATTCCAGCTACTCCACAGGAAGAGACAGGCAAACTGTAAATTTTAACATGTCTTGCAATTTAAAAAGATTTTGTCTCAAAAATTTTTTTAAAGGCTGAGGTTGGATTTAATCCCCAGTGCAACAGAAAAATAACACCAACAACTTACTGTCTCACAGTTCTAAGGCCTTGAAGCCTAAGATCAAGGTATTGGATTAGGTCCTTCTGAGAGTTATGAGAAAGAATCTGTTCGAAACCTCTTCTCCAGAGAATTATGGGTTGCTAACAGTCTTTGGCATTCCTTGTCTTATAGAAAAATCACCCTGAACCTTGCACAGTATTCTCCCTGCTTGCACATTTGTGTCCAAATATCCTTTTATAACAGTAGCAGCAGTCATATCGTATTAAGGTCTATTCTAATGTCTTCACTAAACCTGATTACTTCTGCAAAATTCCTGTATCCAAAAGAGGTCATATATTGAAGTACTGGAGGTTAGAATTCCAACCTATATTATGGGGGGGGGCATAATTCAACTATAACAACTTCTTAAAAAGACCATTTCATAAACAACTTCTTAAAAAGTTCTGGAAAAAAGAGGGTGGGGGGGAAGAAAGAGAAACCCAAAATCAAACCAAAACAAAACAAAACCCCAAAGTAACTTTAAGCCAAGGAATATATAATTGGTCAGACTTGGTGGGCCATCAGTATTTTATACATAGCTAAAATTCAGAGGTAAAATGGACAAAATGGTTTTTTAGAGTGCCTAAGGTATTAGTAGATAACTTTTAATAGGTCAAGAAAATTTCCTTTTATTTCTAAAATTTTTTCTTGTTGAATATTTTTAGTGTGAAAGCCTGCTGCTAAATTTTTGTCACTTTTTCTGCATCTGTTGAGATGTTCCTGTGCTTTTGTCCTTTTTTTCTATTAATGTGATATAACACAGTGATTGCTTTTCATATATTGAACCAATTTTGAATTCAAGGATGGATAATTAATCATAGTTATACTTATTTTTGTAAGCTGCTGGCATTATTTTGCTAGGAAATTGTTCAGGATTTTTGCAGCTTTGTTGACCTGGGACTTTGGTCTGTAGTTTTCTTATGATGCCTTTATATAATTTTAGTTTCATAGAATGAGCATGAAGTGTTTCCTCTTATTATTTATTGGAAATGCTTTTGATGGATTGGTGATGATTTTTTTTTTTCAAATATGGACCAGATGTTACCAGTAGAAGCCATCTAGGCCTGAGTTTTTCTTTGTGGGAAGCATTTGGATTATTACTTCAATATCTCTGTTATAGTCCTATTTAGATTTTCTATTCCTTCCTGAGTTAATTTAATAATTTGTGTCATTCTAGAATTTTTTTTTTCATTTCATCTCAATTATCTAATTTGTAGACATTCAAATGCTCATAATGTTCTTTTGTTTCTGTAAGGTTAGCAGTAATGTCTCCACTTTCATTTTCTTGATATTTTCAAATAACTTATATTGATTTTGTGACTTTCTTTTGTTATTTTCTATTTTATTTCTTTCTGTTTAAATCTTAATTTCCTTTATTCTTGGTTTTGAATCATCTTGATCTTCTTTTTCTTGTTTCCTATACTCTTTGTGAATATTATGAAAATTAGAAAATTTAGAAGAATTCTAATTTCTTCTAATAAATCTTTAATTATTGCAAAATACTAATGTAATGATCATCAGGCCAATTTAATAGTCACCATTTATTTAAATGGATAATTTAGTCTGAAGGAAAATACTTAATGGCATATGTGGATATAGTCAAAACTTTTGATTTTTAATTATCATTCCAATGACTCTGCTAGAAGATAGTATTATACAAGATAGAAAATAGTATATAATTGGATGAGCTTGTTCCAAGTATTTATATATTATGAGATATGTTTAAAATAGCCTTAGAATTTAAAAAACAATCATTGACCCCCAAATAAATATCATAATTATTTTATAATATTTAAGGATATCAAAGCCAAAACTCAGGTCTATGCCAACTGTCTGTGATGGTTTCTCTATCTTCAGTGGTAGCGAACCTTAAAGCTTTGAATAGTAACGAACAGCTCTCTGCAGCATGTGTGCCATAGGTTTGCCACCACTGTTGACCTTATGCTCCCTGGCTCATGGGACTGGGTAACCCAGAACTTAAAGTACTTATGGCTACAGAATTGAATGTCTGTCAGTTTGGTTACCAGTTTTTTTCATTTGACTGTGGTCAAAATTGGAAAACTCCCCTTCAGATGGTTTTACTGGAAAATATAATCTTAAAGTATATGTCAAAACTTTTATTCTAAGTTGGTCTAAAAATGATACAATGAAACTTGTTCTAAACAGCCCAATAGTAGATACATTCCTGAAAAGGTAATTTTAAATCCAGCTGCAGTAATCAGAATCATTAACATTTACAGATTCTTCAAATTTCATATTTAATGAAAATATTAAAAGGCCTTTTACAAAAATATGCTTTTGTAAATGCCAAACAACTTATATTTAATTATTTTAGGAAAAAAATTCTAAGTAAAAATTTCCTAAAGAAACCACAACTATACTTACTTGTTTTACTTTTGAAATTCATGATTATGAATTGGGTTTTCAAGTAAAGAACAGCTCCTGTTTACTTTCGCTTCTGGTAAGTAATATCTGCAAGCTACTCTTGGCTGGCAGACAACAGGTGATAGGCCAGCCACTTTGCTCCTTGCATCACTGATTTCAAAGTGAAACAAGACTTGGCATCATATAACCATGTTCTGTGTTCTTTTTAAATAGTCTTGCTCTGTAGACTTTCAGAAAACTAGCATATGCCCTCTCCTTACCACAAAGTTGAGAAAAGGGTGTTTTTCAGGGAATATAAAGTCAGATTAGTACTATAGGTCATACTGAGAAGTGAGAATCAATTTGTGGTCAGAGTGGCTAAAGACTCAATGTCCAAGAACAGAGGACAGGTTGGGTGGCTAGGACATACTGAGAAAATTGAAAAATTTGGGACTTTACAGTCAGGAGGGCACAGCAGTGATGACAAGGAGAACATGAACTCTAATGCCTGTCAGAAAACAGAGTTGAATCCTAAAAGAAAAAGCTGAAAAGGACTCAAGGAATACCACAAGGCCAACATGAAAACTGAACACAGTACATAAATGGAAATGCAAAAGCTGAAGAGATAAAAGAGGAATGAAAGGGAAATGCAGAGGTTGCCATGCAGAAAAGAACAGAGAAACAGTAAAACAAGTAGAGATTAAAGGTGACACTTTTGCTCTTCTGTGAACAAAACCCATACAGGGAAAGAAGAAAACTGTGAGTAAAGGAAAGGAGACCTGAAGACTTCCTACTCAATTTGTTTGAAGAAAACAAAAACAAGCAGAGATAAGCATATTAAAGACCAGCAACAAGGCTGACATGATTTAGCTAACCTTGGTGACAGAATTCTAATCAACTCCTAATGAGAACTGACTATTAATAACATATATTATGCCTGAAATTAATTTAAATACACACTTGAATTTTTTATAGTTTACCAGTAGTATAATTTGGTTATTATTTCTAAACTCCATTTAAAAATATTATTTAAATGATGTTAGGAATAAAAATTGAGAAAAATGGTAACACTTAGTCTATTGAAAAGTTTCTATATATTTTAGGATAATATGTGATGCTATATCAACTCCCCTATTACAGCAGCCTAATACAATAGTTTTATTAACGGGCCAATGTGGGTCAGTGTTCCTGATTCAGGAAAAGTTAGGATACATAGGAAGAGAGGCTAATGGAGGCTTTACAACTATCAGTGTTGTACATCTGACCAAAGGTTAAAGCATGAAGGAACAAGTGTAAAATACCTTCCTTCTTTCTGAACTCTCCTCGTCAGGATTTCATTTTAGGACTACATTAAACTACAAAAGAAAACTGGAACATAGTTCACCCAAATGCCCAGATTAAAAGGAGAGAAATATTTTCATGAATATCAAGAAGTTTCTGCCTGGTATAGATGATTTTTTTGACTTATATGAGGGATTGTGATACCATGTATACCTCTGTCAAAGACCCTCTGTGTCTGGGTTCTGAGTAGACCTCTAAATGGGTTACAGCATTGGAAGTCAGCATACATCTTGTAAGTATAGCCACAATGGACTACACCAGAGAGTCAAAGTTTCATTTTGTTTCTTTTTTTTGTTTTTTTTTGTTTGGTACCAGGGATTGAGAACTCGGGTCCTTGTGCTTGCAAGGCAGGAGGCAGAACCACTGAGCTAAATCCCTGGCCCAGTCAAAGGTTTTTGAAGGCATACATTTCTTTTAATTTTTCTTGTATTCTAATCTATCATTTTATGACTCATATATAAGTAGGAAGTATCAATGTATATATCATGATATAATTGCAATATTCATTGATTTTACCCATATAAAATAACTGACATATTAAGATGAAATATTTGGCAGGTTATTGTGCTTAGAATAATATGTTCCAAATGCAACTGAAATATACATGTGCTTACGTGTGTGCATAAATATGTTATATATGTTAAATTAGTGTATATATGCATCCTTACATCTCAGTTAATTTGTATATACAATAGGAAGAATGATATAAATTTGTCAGATTAGGTTGTTTTAAATAAGAAAGTGCAATTATATATGTAAGGCACTTCACATGGGATCTGGCACATAGGACACAATGGTATTTATTATGTACACCATACACCTAGTGGAAAGCTCCACATGATCATAAGGCCCCATAACATGTAAACAAATAAATACACATAGACCCAAAAATATATAGAACGTGAGCTGCCTACTGAAGTTTAGTAGCTTCACATATTCATTCATTCATCCCTTTAATAAACATTGCTAGAACATTAATATATATTTACTCTGAGCTCTGGCATGCACAAAGAATTACTAAGGCAGCTTCACTGTTGTTGAAGGGTTTGTTGTCCAATTCTGAGGACCAAACAGTCATAATACAGAGTGACATTTGTATAGGAGAAATATTAAAGAGTGATACATGATTTTTAAATAAGGAAAATTACACCTAGGATGAGAGATATTTAAATGTTTTGGATATTTAAAAGTTCTTGAGACTTAAACTGGTTCCAAAATCAATATTTCAAGAAGAGGATAGAGGAAAGAGAGACATTCAGTTTAGAAAGAATAATATGAGATAGCAGGAAAAAGCACAGGATATTTTCAGGCAAAATTGAGAAATAAGCAAAGAATATTATGAGGTCAAATTGGAAATCCACCACATTAAAATAATACTAAAGAGTGGGATGTGGTGACACATATGTGTAATCCCAGCACCTGGGAGGCTGAGGCAGGAGGATCACCATGAGTTCAAGGCCAGCCTCAACTACAGAGTGAGATGCTACCTCAAAAAACAAAAATAAAAACAAACAAAAACTAAAGAGTTTGGATTTATCCTGTAAACAAGGAGTGAGAAAAGAAAAGGTAAGAAACGAAGGTAAGCAAGGAAAAGAATTTTGAGCAGAATGACCTCTATGTTGTTGAATATTTTACTTGACTTTCTATACCATCTGTCTTCCCTGCATAGCAAATGGATGGGAGTAATAATATCCCTTCCTGCCCTAACACTCCAGGAGGCTCCTCTTCATTTTACATCCTCTGGAGTCACTGTAGTGACACATCCGTTCTCTTTGTTAGCCCCTCCCCAGTGCCACTTACCTAGGATATTCCCTATAATGATGTTATATCCTTTGGACTCTTCTCAGCTGTCCTGTCTTTCATCATCTGTAATGGGGACATGAGTTATATTTCCTATTACCCAGATTTCCCACTTCCTGAACACTCTGTCAGCTACGATTGAGCCTCTCCTAGTCATTACCTTACATCTCTGGTGACAGCATGAGCAGATGACTCACTCTTGCACTCTGCTCATATAGTTGCTTCTCTGTTGATGTTTTTTAATCACCTGGTACTTGTGCTGTTGCCAAAGCATGGAAGTGAAATATCAAACACACAGGAATTAGCTAGGGAAAAGTGATATCTTTATAAGAAAAAATTTGTATTGCCACATGTGGAGTATAAATGGGAGGAAATTCCCCTTTTCCTTATTAAAGTTGGAATGATAGTTATATCTGCATTTTTCTCAAGTCAGCAGAAGCAGTGATGATTTGAATGCAGCACTTATGAATAGTTTGCTTCTCTTTTGATGAACAAGGTTAGCAAATGTATCAACCAGTCTACTAAGAAAAACAGATTTTTTAAAGAGTAAATACATAGAATGTCAAAATAATATTAAATAATACTCTTTTCAAATCAACATCAGCATCCAGATTTATGTTTTCTAAAATAACAAGAATATCCTTGATTCTAAGAATACTGTATTATTCCTAAGTGTTATCAGGACTTAAAACTGCATCATTGATCTGAAGTACTCTTTAATCCTCTCAACCCCTCTGTCTCTTGTGATAGGCTGTAGTGTTTTTTTAACTACTTCAGTAAACATTTTTGGGGTACTGTGGAAAAGAAATAAATGCAAGTCTATAGGAAGTCTTTGGAAAGGAGGCTGTTCACAAAAAACAGAATTGTATGCGCTGTGGTAAGTGCTAAAATAGAGCTCAGTCTGTGATTGGGGGGAAATGAGTGGTCTCAGATGTTCTGGGGATTCACTGGGAAGGCGATTCATAAACTATGCCTTGAAAAGTACACTAGTGTTTGTTAAATCAAAATTAGAAAAAGGATAACCCAGGATAAGGAACAGACTATTCAAAGACAGAGTAAAGATGGGATGGTGCAAAAGTAACTGTGATTTGAGAGTGGCTATGAGGTGACGGGTAGTAAAGGGAAATGGGAGAAACTGGCAGGGACTAGATGATAAAGGACTTTGCCCATCTAACCAAGGAGTCTGGACTTCCCCTGATAATTCCCTGTGATTTGTTGCTTGTTTCATTTTTGTTTCTCATGTATTATTCAGGGAGCTCTTTCCTCTTTAGGCATTTGCAGAAAGAAAGCTCAAGTCCTGCTTTTAGAAAAAGCAGAAAAAGCACACACACAGTCATTTCTGTATACAGTCAGATCCATGAACTCGGAACCCAAGTTATAAACCATTCCTAAAGGTCACTGGAAACCATTGACTGCTACTATACAGGGGATGTATTTTCAGAGCGAATCTTTGCAAAATGCAGAGAATGTATTAGAAGGGATAGTTAGGAGAAATGATTTATTATATATTTGAGCCAACAAATGAAGATCTGCAATAAGATGGTAGCAACTGTTTTTTTTTTTTTTTTTTTAAATCTGGGTCCTGTTTCCTGTGTGTCAATCTGCCTAGTGAGGGCACACCATGACACACCATGACAGGAGGCACATGTGTGTGAACTGGTATTCCTTACTAAAGTGTTGATTTCACGTATAAATGAAACTTCATGAGGAATTCAGAAGGCATGATTAGTGTGAAGGTCTGTAGATTGTACCGTTGCAAATACAGGGAAGCAGGTGAAAACAGATACCAAAGTTGAAGATGATAATAACAATAATTTAAAAAATTCTGTGTTGTTGCATAGAAATGATGGATTTAATACAATGAGGGAGAATAGAGAACAGTTAGAAGTGCCAGCCTGGAGGTTTGGTGAGATTTGCTCCTTCTCTCAGGGTTTTAAGCCTGATATCTGTTGTTTACTGCTGGTTCCTGTTGGAACCAGATTTATGACTGGTTCAGCCACTCACAGAAAAGAATTTTTAACAGTAAGAACTTGTGCAGGGCTTTGAATCAGGTTAAGTGAAGAAGGGAGAAAATGGTAAATTTTAAAGAACCATTTGATGGATATTATCAGGCCACAAATTTGACATTATTAGATCTGTTAGGCTTATCTTCAGTTTCAAACCACCTAAGGTTGGGTAAATTTTTACTTGAAGTAGAAGTCTGAGCGGGGTGTGGTGGCGCATGCCTGTAATACCAGTACTCGGGAGGCTGAGGCAGGAGGACCACTGGGAGTTCGAGACCAGCCTGGGCTACATAGTGAGTTCCAGATCAATCTCAACTACATAGTGAGACCCTGTCTCAAAAAAACA
>NW_022900919.1:32071024-32088370 GCF_012274545.1 Fukomys damarensis | reverse complement strand
TATACTTTAAAGAGACAGAAGAAGTAAGATAACCTATATAGACCACCTGTATAGATTCCTCTGCAGAGAAGTTAAATAATTAAATTATTTCTTTAGGTTTCCTAAGAAACCTGCTAGTTCTAGCTAGTGAATGCTCTATTCTGATTCTCAAAACTTCTGTTGATTTTACTAATCTTTTAGACAGAAATTTGAAAATCTTTGTTTTACAACTTTGTTTTGTCTGAGCTAACTTTTTTTCATTCTTCAATTATATATGGTGAAAGGACAAAATGTAAGATTGCATTATGGCCACTTTAAAAAGTACAGCTTCATTGGGAATTAAAAAAGTAATTACATTTTCTAGGACTAACTGCTTTATTCTACTGCCTAGTACAGAGACAGCTCAAATGTAGATTCTTGAGCATGCATTTTTGTTTTTTTTGAGAACCTCTGGAATTCTAGCCGGATAATGAGAATCACTTAGCCTCATCAAAGTTTCACTGATCTCTTTTCTGTACTTCAGAGATTAAATGAGACTCTTTGGAGAATGGTGAAGTTTGAAAGGGGGACTTCAGAGGTCACTTAATCTAACTACTTCATTTTATAGGCCTCAACTATTCATTTTAAGTTTGGTGTGCTCAGAAACTGATGATCACATTTTTCCCTCTATTCTTATATTATAGTTGAAAGAATCTAAGCCATGCACTTCTCACCTACATATTAATATAAACCCGAGTGCAGAGATATTGGCATTCTACAGTACTGCAGTACCTCAAGGGGGCTGTAATTAATGTGTGCGAGAAAAACAATGCAAGAAAATGAATTTAAAGAACATACTGAAACAATTTTCTTCTGGATTTCCAAAATAAATAAAGAAAAAAGGGAATTACTGTCAAGCTTTGTGGAAACATGAAGAATTCCAGCAGAAAGGAAATTTGTTGCGAGACCAAGAAGGGACTGGTAATAATAGCTGGTTAGAATCAAAAGCCTCTTTTAAACTGAGGCCTCCTGCACCATTTGTTGGAGCTCTGTGGTCCCTCATCTATACATTAAGCATTTCACATGGGTGTCACTCTAATTATTGGCCAGAGTTTGGTCTCAGCCTATTGACTGCTCTTTCTTTCTGGTAACTTGGTTTTTCAGTCAGTACCCCACTAGGCTTTCCTTTATCTCTTCTCTTTATCCTTTTTTTTTTTTTATTCTGAGCTTGTTAGGTGAATCTAGAGTATAGAATATATAATGGAATGCATATCACTTGATGTGAATTCCCCAGAGTAAAGTCTTTCCAACTTTTTGTCTACAACCTATAATAAGAATTCCATCTTATATCCAACCTTATATGCATATGTGATTGGAAAGTACTTCATGAAAAGATACCATGTGTGATATATTCTGTTGCTTTTGGTTCTTTTCTACATTATGTTATTTATTTGAGGAGGAAAAAGTAAGCACTTAACACTCAATGAAGAAAACCATTTGATCCTGTTTCAGTAACAATGAGTGTGCATCACAAGATGAAGTCTTCAAGACTATTTGCAAAACTCACTGCAACAATAAATCTTGAGGCTTACCTCTGACTTAATAAATCAGAGTCCATACCAGCAGCTCATAACTAATTCCCCATTGAGCTTTTAAAGTTAAAAAGTCATCCCATTGGGTGAGCTCAGTGGTAAAGTGCTTGCCCCACATGCACAAGTCTCTGGGTTCAATCTCTACTCATGGTGGGAGAAACAAAAAACCAGACTTTAATATTGTGTATTCACAGGAAGATATCTCTTTTGCTAAGTGATATATTTTTTTGTGTGTGTGTCCAGAACCAGAGCAAAAGTTCAGATCTCTGGTTTTCTCTTTCTTGTTGACTGAGAATTGACTATCAATTCAAAAGGTGCCAGAAACATTGAGAATTTAATATTTTATTATACTGTCAAGTGGTATTCTAAATGCATTGTATTAATTAAACCACACAGCAATGTTTTGTTCATGGTACCCTTCATCTATTTTGCAAACAGGTAAACTAAGAACTTGGAATATTAAAGGAAATTATGAAACTAGGATTCAAATCTTAGCTTTATGACTCTAGAGACCATAGTCTTTGTCTTCAGTTCTCTCTAGTTCTTCATTCATCTTAAAATAGAGGTGGTGAATTAGCTGTGCTTTGCACTGTCTTAGATTATTTTGTTAACTTACAGTATGCTGTAGGAAGATAAATTATGGGCCATTTGGTTCCTTCTCTTACTGACTTCTCCACCAGTACTTCTGGGAACATGACAATCACTTTCCTCCAATTTTTATTAGTGTTAAGGAAGAAGGGAGGTAGTGGTTTTCTGCTGTTCTCTTTTCATTGGCTCATTGCCTCCATCACTTCCATCACCTCAGTAGCCAATTATCTATAATTTTCAAACCTACAATATAGCTTAAATACTTTATAGAAAACTTAATACTCAGTGATTTTCTACCATATAAAAAATCCTCTTAAAGATTATTAAATTCATTATATCTAAATATCCAAATGATTGTGACATTACATATGATTCTGACAATACAGAGAAGTAATTTAAAGTATAATTTTAGGATTAAATGGCCTCCAAAAAATGTTACTAAGGAAACTTTATTAAGTTGCTGCTTAGGGCATGTCAGCTCATCTCCAAGGGAGTTTTGTAGCATTTCCCTCCAACACATACCAAGGCAAAAGGAGACTAATAGTGAAGGATTAAACTCTGAAGGATAACTTCAGGGATATAGCATCAAAGCTAAAGTGTTTCTTTGGACCAAAAAAAAAAAAAAATGGCAATCTCTGGTCAGATGGATCAACCTATGTGAAGATCCAAAAGAATGAAAAGCAATGTGGTCTTTGGGAGCTAACAATGAGTGAAAGGTTGGAAAAAGACTGAATTGATTTGTGAAGTTATTGACAAGTGTGTAAGTTCGGTTTCTTCTTTCACCACTTCACTCAACTGTCTATGGAAGTAACTTGTCAGGTGGTTCTATCTGTATTTCCAGGTTAAGGAAGTTCTTGTAGATAGACCCCAGCTTTTCAGCTACCAACACCAGCAGTTGGCTCACATACATAAAATATCTAGAAAGTCCTCCTGCTCTTCAGTTAGGAAATAAAGGTGAAAATAAGGGCTGTGATAGCAAAGGTTGTATATGTGTACGTGTGTGTAAGTATATGCATGCATGTGTGCACATATGAGACAGAAGAGACTAAGACATAAAATTAAATGGAAATGCTGCAATTTTGTTTTTTCTCCTTATTCTTCACTTAGTATGTTTTTGTCCTAGTCCTTGAACCAATAAGCTCTTCATTTACTTTGATATTATAATGATTAAAGAACTACTCTGACTTATGTCTAGACAATATATCTCAGAAGTTTCAAATATTTCTATTGACTATTTTTACTTTTTCTGAACATATAAACAATTCCATATCAAACTAACCCTTTATGGGCTTTTCTACCTGCCCCATCCCCACCTTTATCTGGCACTGCCATTCATAATATTTCTTCATATTTATTTGGTATCCCAGTTAAATTCACCCTGATAGAGTACTGTACTCTTTTGTTTGATTATCCTAAGAAACTATAAAAGAGCAATTAGAGACCTATTCACACATATCAGTATTGGAAGATTTTCAGACTGACTTGATGTTTGACAAGTTTCACTTTATAATACTTTATAAAAATAAAAGGACATCTCCTTCTCTAAATCTATGTGACATTTGATTTGTAAAAGATACAGTTTCTCTTCTGGTGTTGGTGGCATAAGCTTTCAGACTCATCCATGCTGTCATACTCACCCAAAAGTTATTTTCCTAAGGCACATCATATTTCATGTTGTATTGGTCACTTTTGCACATACTGAAGAAAACAAAAAGGGGATCTCTTTCTTTTAAATTTAATTTATATACTATGAACGGGATAGAAAATGTAAGAATGTAATACTCTTACAAGAACAGATCTAAAATGGCAATTGATCAGAATGAGTTTTAAAAAGAATCCCATTTTATGTCATATAAGCAATAAGGCAGTCATGACTGGATTGAAATTAAAATGCTACATTTATAAAATCTCTCTTTATGCTTACTTGAAAGCCACAAAGATGTGAGGCTGTGTGCTGTTGCAGAAAGTCTTCTGCATGCAGATCTGTGCAATTTGTAAATTTAGGTATAAGAAAATGTAACAATAACGTCGAATTGTATTTAGCTATTAGCTTTATAAGTTTTGAGTAAAGTGGAAACATAAATTATGTCAATGAAATCAATATAGACTCTAATGTTATTTTTGGTGTCTTCAAAAGACTGTCACCAAATGAACATACTGTGTCAAAATGGAAACCCCAAATAAGAGAAATGTGGGAAGAAGTTCAAGGAACAGAAACTATTTGGGACAGATGATTTGAATGTCTTCCAAAACCTTCGAGAAGCATTAAGCTCAAGCTCAGCCCTTTATCTTTGACAAATACCACACCATGTATCTGCTTGTTATTTTGTGGTCCCGTTGCTCCTGTCAGCTTGTTAAATGGAACTCAGGCTTCAGTCAGGAGATGATAATGTGGTAATCTTTGTGCTCTGCTTGCCTCGGCATCCAGAGGAGCGGCTGTGCCTGACTGTATGAGGCCGCCCAGTGCCAAAGGTAACCACTGGCAGCTGGGCTGATGGAAAACAGTCTGCACCAACAGATTGAAAATGTTCTTTTCAGATCTTTAGATTGGAACTTGAGCTTTACTTTTAAAAGTTTTATGTCCACAGCACGGATCACAAAATAAATTACTAAACCAATTGCTTTGGGAGCCTCCAAGCTGTGACATTAAAGTGGCTGCAAGTCATCATTCTTGATGAAACTTGAAGGAGCAGCCTCAGAACTGTTGTCCATCAGAAGGAAGTACCCCTCCTCCACATCTACCGGTCTGCAGATCTGTGGTAAATAGATCTCATTTATAAGCATTTATTTTTCAAGACAGAAAAAGAGAACTGTGCATTCTTAAATTCAGATGTCTTTCAAATTAATCAGAGGAAAAAGGTTACCCTTTTAAACGGAATTGTTTATTCCCATTGAGTGGAAGTGCAAGATCCAGTTTCTTTTCTATGTTGATGTTCCTATCCTGCAGGGCCCACCTTATCCTCCCAGCAGAAAGTGAGAATAAAGCATGCAAAAGCAGCATCATAAAGTGCAGGGCAGTTGCTCCCAAGTGGGTCAGAGCTCCTTTCTCCTTTTTAGCTGGGGGCTGACCTCAGCAATCAGAACTCTCCATTTACAGTACACTAAGAATGCTGAGTCCTGATAAAGTGAAAGATGTCTTGTACCCTAAACACCTCAGAGACTCTATCAGACCCCTGGGTAAGGTTGAAGGGATAAGAATTTCATAAGTAAAAATAGAACTTTGGAAGAGAAAAATTTGGTTTTTGCCAATTACTAATGTCAATGTGAACTAAGCTAGTTACTTAGACCTCTGGCCCTCTAATTATTCATTTGTAAAACAAAAGTGATCATTTATGGGTTGTTGGAAATATATAAACAAGATAATCTTAGGGGTGAAGTTTTAATGTGTGCAACTTTGAAAAAACAGTAAATGATACATGAGTTTATAAATGACAGATATGGCATACAACAATGAACGTTAGCTGTGAGAAATGGAGATGGTGGGTATATGAGCACTATATAATTCTTTTAGCTTTTTTGTGTTTTAAAATAATCAAGAAGAAGATATTTAGAAGGATAAGTCTTTAAAAAATAAATGTGATTTCTGTGCTGACCACTTGTAGTTAGATTCGAAAATGTAGGCACGTGACTTTACTGAACCTGCAAAGTGTCTTTTTCATAGACCACTATGAGCCTAGCTAAGATTTAGGGATTCTGTTTCTAAGGAAGAAGAGCTATATGGGAGGAAATTAGGAGTCCGGATTAATCACCCGCACTTAATTTTTCCTGGGTACATCTTTAGTGCTAAATAACAAATGGTGGCCATTACTATTAAGGAAGGAAGAGAATAATTACACTTTTCTACACCAGGATGGAGGACTCTAACTAGTGTTCTAATCTTTCCCTGGGTTACCCACCCTTCTTATTTCTTTCATCCCTGTTCAGCTGGTTTTACTTTTCTGAGGCAGCATTTTACTCCACCCTCTATTGTATATCTTTGATTCTCTCCAGAACCCCTCCCAGTGGAGCCTCATGTTAGCTTTTGTGTGACACAGGGGTCTCCCTTCTTCTATGTATTTAAGCTTAAAATGTTTCCTCATGGCAGAATTATTGAGACTTAAAAGTCTCGATATTGTTAAGTCTTTGAAACTGCTGCTATGAAGTCAGCTGATTGTTCCATTATTGGTCCCATATGAAGGAGTTCTCTTGTCTCTGGTTTCTCAATACTGCCTCCTTGGTGGGCATTTCCTGTGAAGAATCCTCTATGATGGAGTAGGCCCTTGGCCATTGATTTCCATCCAAGGAATTCCCTCCACTTGCCTGTGTGAGAACTTCTCTGTGAAAGGGGACCAGGAGCCCTAAGGAAAACCAATACAGAGTGGGCAGAGGGAGAGGAACCTGCAAGACAAAATGAAACAAAAACAAAACAACAAAGAAGTAACAACAAAAACAAAATAGAGAACAGGTAGCTCATGAGGGAAGAGGTAAACCAATTTGGTAAAGCATCTAGAAAGGTCAAAGGGAAAAATAAAGTCAGAAATGTCTGACTAGGAGTATCCAATGCTACTCAGTCTCTAAAGAAGACAGTTGTCTTTTGGTTGTTGATGATTTTAACAAAGAACATTTCAGAGGAGTAGTGAGGACAGAAGTCCAGTTTTGATGGGATGAAGATGACAGAAAGGCAAGGGAGAGAAGATAAGAATTGTGAGGGAATCAATAGCAAAGGGAGGAGAGGTCACAATGGCAGGATCTAGGGAATGTTCCTATGATGACAAAGAGCCCAACATAATTGAATGCTAATGAGAAGGAACCAAAAGAGGCAGAAGTTAAAATACAGTAGAGAGAGAAAAATAACTGTCAGAGAAGGTTATTTGGAAAGTAAGGCAAAGAAAACCTAGACATCCAGAGAAGGGATGAGCCTTGAGTAGAAGAATCCTCTTGCATTGTGCTGAAAGGGCAGAAGGTATGGTGCAGTCCTGCTGTGGTACAGCCAGAATAGAGTAGAATTATTACCCCTCCTTATGCAGTTAATGTGTTTCTCTAAAGTTGGGCTGTGGTCATATCACCTTGGATCATTATTTTCTGGGGTTGATTAGCAAATGACAAACATTTTCTTATAGCAGCTCCTGCTAAGCAATGTCTCCTGTTTCCTGTAGTATACATTTCTGAAACCTAGTTCAAGTCCTAGCATTTATTTCCATTAAATCCCATCCTATTAGATTTATATTATGTTTCCCATTTGTCAAGATCTTTTCATATTTTAATTGAACTCACAACATAATGCTGATGTATTTCAGCCTTGTGTCACCCACACATTAAAGTATCAGCTATATATCTTCATCCAAAGTACTGTCTTTAGCTTTCTTTTATTTTTATTTCATTAAACACTCTGCATTCTTTATCCCCAGGGACTCAAAGAATTAGACTCGATGCTTTGATGATAACTGATAAAGCCTTTCATCCTGAGGAACCTTCCCAAATTGGATTAAGTGTATTCATTTGTGGTTTGTGGTGTTTATGTTTTAGGAGACAGGGATGTGAAAACTCTCTCTCTCTCTCTGTCTCTCTCTCTCTCTCTGTTCATTCTCACAAATAGATGGATACTGTCATTTTTCAAGGCTTGTCCATCTGGAATGCATCACAGACACATTGCTGGGAAAGTAAAAGTTCCAGAAAAAGCCTCATGTTTTTTTCCCCTGGACCTGTGAAATTGAGTGGCCTACTTTCTTCATGTTGTTGTAAATTCACAGGAGTGTAATATAAGCTACACTTTTAACCATTTGGTACAGCTTATGATTGAATAATGCTTCCTGCCAGACATGTTTTTCCTTATCACTTACCTTTTCTCTAATTTCAGCAATGGGCAGTTGCCAATTATGGAAGTCACTGCTATTGTTCAACCTCTTTTAACCACATCTAGTTACCAAAAGCAAATCTATCTGCTACTTTGAAAACCTGTTAAACAAACATGCAATTTATTCCTGCCTCCTTGCAAGGAACCAAGGAACATGGCTACATACTTTCTGCTTGCATTGCTTTGGAACCGCTAGCACCTTTCTCTAATTTGAATCAAAATCTGTGTGTTCCTTTGCAATCAGTCATTTAACTCTTCTGGCTGAATCCATTGCAGGCACTCATATCTTTTAGACTGTCAGCGTTCCAGGGAATTCAGGAAAACAACAGAAACAAACACTGGTCCCAAATTAAGCCAGATAGAAAGAAACTTCAATGAATGATGACTTAAAATAACAAGAAAAATAAAACATCAAAATAAATAGAAAATATTGTGAGGATCAACCTAACCTGACCACATTAGTGCTTCGTTTACCTTCCTTTCTTAGAGAAAATCAAAGATTCTCCTAAGAGCCATTATTAGTAGTCAGCTTCCTGACTTCCACAGAACTTACTGAATCTCCTCCTCCCATCCAGCCCCCAGCAGGTGAGCACACTTGGGATGGGGATCACTGCTGGCCAATATTTCCTAGTGATTTCTCTGCATCTCTAACAGCCAGCATCCCTGCAAATCTTTTCCCTTTGCTGAAATATGATGGACAAATTAATTCCCTTTTGGGTTAACCCCAGCCTGGTTCCCCTCAGCTGCTATAGGTTGTGGGACAGAGAAGTTGGCATCTTTCCTAGAAAACTAAATAGATTTTCTTCTTTGTGAAGGTGCTCAACTTTCTCTTGCCCCAGGCTTAAAATACAGGTCCAGTCTTTAATTTAGCTTTCCTTGTGTGAATAATTAGGGCTCAACAAGATAATAGTAGGTTAGCATAAATCATTACAGAGGCGCTCCAAATATAAAACAGAAGCATTCCACAGTAAATCTGAGTTTATCTAATGTTTCCTAAATATTAAGTAGGCCATAGAGTGTTCTTTTTAGAAAACCCTTTAACCAGATATTTTTAGAGATTGTTTATTATTTATTATAATTTTATTTAAAAATTTTCTCAGATTTTAATTGTGCTGTCTCAGTTCTCTCATTTAGTTTTTATTTTTAAAATAATTCATTGAAGAGAGAACTTTTGTACATATATAGACTTAGAATATATGAGGCATTCATTACTTATATAAAACACGCAGGTGAATATTTTCTAATTTTGCAGGTACCTTCCAGTATGCATTTTAAGCCTATTATTGCAGTTATATACAATGAAGGTGCTATTGAGTATATTGAATATTCCTACCATTCTTCCTAACTCTTAAATTTTCTCTAAAATGAGGCTGTATTATAATGAATACAATCAGTAAAAATAGGGTGGCTATATGTAGTCAGAATGTGAGGAAATTACTTTGTTCTTTTATTATAGAATATTTTATAGGTATTTTCCCACTCTTGTAATTTGCAGAAGTCACTTGGTCTTTAGGCTTAAAAATAATAATTTAGCCCTGGCATTAACACTCCAGGAATTCAGGCAAAAAATATATATGTATCACAACTTTGGTTAGCAATAAATATACAATAGGAAATACAATTGTAAAGAGTGTGGGTCATTTTCCTTCTACCATAACTATTTTTACATAAAGGAACTCCCCCACCCCAGTAGTAATGAATCAATTCTGTTCTGTGACATGCATTTCTTGTCTATTTGATCTGTGTTTTGGATGTTTAAGGGACATATTGGCATTAGAGACAATGCAGTTATTTCCCATGACATTTAAAAAATCCATTTCTGTGTTATGTATTCCAATCTAGTGAAAATTAGATCTGCTCTATTTAGATTTGGCATCCAACACTTGTTGGCCATGGCATCTGATGTAATTTTAAACTGCTTGTGTACATTTAGGAGGAGATTGATTTACAGCAGTCTTTGCTTGAGACAAGCACAATTTAAACTAATTCGTATTGATCAGAAACATTTAAGTTTTGTTTTGAAAATTCTCAAGAAGAGAGCACTTTGGATACATGTGAGCCATCCTAAGCTTTATTGTCATATACATAAAAGCAATGAACTTTTAACCCTTACCCTTCTTTGCCATGGGATCTTTGTCACTAGATACCTAAAGGCTAATTCCTTCTCCACATGCTTGGTGTCTACCCAGATGTTAGAATATATGCTGTTTACAAATAGCAGCATAAATAAAATATCTAGATCATTCCACAGGCTACAATTTTATGATTAAGGCTAAGATATGCTTTGTGTCAAGGATAATTTTTTGGTAAATTGTAACCAGGATAGAGTTTAGAGAATGACAACAGAAATAGCAGAATGCCTCATAAGATAGTCAAATGAAAAAAGTACTTGCACACACATTTCCATGTTAGTACATAATATAAACTATGAATTGAATTTTGTAAGTGTACAAATCATTGTGTGCAGTTTGTGAGGATGTCTAGTAATACATCAGCATTCTTTAAGATGACCAAATTGCAGTAGATTCTTTAACCAAGTCTTTGAGCATTTGAAGTTGTTCTAATTGTTCAAATGATAGTATAACCTTGTCAGAACTGTTCAAAATGAAGTTAGAGAGAACTAGGTTCCAGATTCTAGCAATGTTTGTGGTTACCTTTTTATTTTCCAAGTTTGACACATTTTTAATGTGCAAATAAAAGGGTCAATAGTACAGATAAAATTACTTTATAAATACCTACAGCAAGTCCCCTAAAAAAGATGTGAATTTAACTCTTTCAGCACAAGAGCCTATCCCTTCCCAAGAGTGTAACATTTCAGAGAGCTTCCTGGGAAGAGCCCTTCAGAATCAAAGCAAGAGCATTCCCATCTCTCTAATATTTGGACAAATCTTTCAATGTTTCACAATTTCTGGTTTTCTCATTTTCTTAATACTGGAGAAATCTACATTTTAGGTATTATGTGTGCTTTGACAAACAAAGGTACTTTCTACATAGGCTAGGGCTGAGTACTTTTCACTTTTTCCTCAATATCTCTTACCACTCTTTAGTTGTATAGTTATTTCTATTTGGATGTTTTAACAATGTAGGTATTTCTAAAATGATTATACTAAGATAAATGCATAGCTTCTTAGCTGTCCCTAATTTAGACCAGCACTAGTAAGTTGGACTTGATAAATGCTAAGTTAGAGAATACTGTAGAATTCAGTAAATCAGTTTTTAGATCTCATATTTTAACTTACATCTAGAAAACAGTGGCATTTTCCCCCATATATTTCTGGATGCTGCTAAACTATGAAGCTAGACAGAAACTTGTTTCATCAACTTTTTTTAGATTTTAACTTTCTGCAGGTGCTCTGTGTCTACTGAATCTTCACCTTTGTTTGAGCCCAGATGGGCCCTTGGTATCCACAGAGAAAAATCACAAAAATTCATATACAATGACTGCAGCTGATTTTTATCAGCATAGATGATAGCAGAGTAAAAATTTATCCATCTGGGCCAGGTAATCCATTTTCCTGGAAAATCACTAAACTACATTCCTAATAACACAGTCACTGAGATAATTTCCTTTTACTGAATAATTTAATCATTCAGTAAAGATTTTTAAAACCTGGGGATATTTTCAACATATGGTTTAAGGACATAATATTAAATATGAGTTATCAACAGTTTCAATACAATCTAAGTAAATTAACTTAATTCCTAAGTGTTACAAATATAAACAATATTTATCTAAGGAAGGACACTTCTACATAGTTTTTGCTTTCTACATTAGAGTTAGAAACTGAAGAGTAAAAGCTTTTCCTTGTCATTGCCTTATAGCGCTGGTCACCCATTTTCAATTGCCAGTGGCAAATTCTCTTTGACACAGTTGAATGTTCAGCCCACATGAAGTTTCTTCACATAGGCTCCTCCCTCACTGTCTGTTCCTTTCCAGACACTTGTGCTCTTCTGTCATTGCCCCTTTAATATAAAAGAGCTCCAGGGTTTAGTCCTTGAGCGATTTCTATCAACATTTACTTGGTCATCTCAGCTAGATTCAAGGCTTTCTATACCTGTAAATCACACATTTGTATATCCTACCCAGCCTTTTCTGAACTTCAGTCTTGTACATCCAACGACCTGTTCAGTGTCTCCACCAGGATTTCTAATAAGTATCTAAAATTTATCATCTCAAAAACTGACTTTCTTATTTAATGCCACGCTTAAAAAAAAAAAATGCACATCTTCTCCTCAGGTTTCTGCATTTTCCTTTATGGTAACCTCATCCTTCCATTCAAGCCAAAATTGTTGGTGTCTTCCTTCACTATCCTCTTTCTTTTACTTTCTACCTTCAGTCTCAGAGAATCTTGTCAGTGTTACCTTCATCATCTGACCCTGTCTTGTTCATGTCGCTTCGCTTTCCCTTCCTGGTACCTCATCATTGTCATCATCAGGATGTTTCCTTACATTTCTACTGTGTCTAAACTCCTAATTTCCTCCCTACTTTTCCCTTGCCTTGCTCTATGCTATCCCTAACATTACAGCTGGAGTGATTCTTAAAAGGAAAAAAACACCTATATTATCTGATCATGTTACTTGCCTACTTCTAACCTTCGAATGACTCTGCAATTTTATTCAAAGTCAAGTTCTTACAAAATCCACAAGGCCCTGCCTCATTTGCCTGTTTGTCATCACCTTAGTGAGATTTTTACTTAAAATCACCTTTGTATTCTTCATTTCCTTTCTTTATGTTCTCCATACTTTGTTGCCATCTGACATACCATATGTCTCAGTCAGTTGGGCTGCTAAAACAAAAGTACCATAAACTGAGTGGCTTGTGCAACAGAAATTTATTTCTCATAGTTCTGAAGGCTGAATGTCTTAAGATCAGGATTCCAGGACTTCTGGTGAGGTCCCTCTTGCAAGTCTGTAGATGGCCATCTCCTTGCTATGTTCTCACATGGTGAGAAGGCAGAGAGACCTCTAGCCTCTTCCTCTTCTTTTTTTTTGTACTGGGGATTGAACTCAGGTCCTTGTGCTTGCAAGGCAGGCCACCGAACCGCTGAGCTAAATCCCCAGTCTTCTTCCTCTTCTAATAAGAACATCAGTGCCATCATAGGGGCACTACCCTCATGACTTTACCAAAAGCTAATTGCTCCTCAAAGGCCCACTTCCTATTGCCATCTCATTATGGGTTAGAGTTTAAACATATAAATTTGGAGAAGACACAAATATGCATATCAAAACACCACACACTGCCTTATTTTATCTGTTGTTTATCTCCACCACTGGAAGGTGTGCTTCATGAGTTAAGAGATGTTTTTTATATTCAGTACTCTGTCTTCTAGCATTTAGCGACTAAGCTGTCAATAGTATTATTTTAGTTAATTAATGGGTTACCGTAGAAAATGATTAAAATTTGATCTTAGCTAATAGTTCTTCTTTGATTGATTCTTTTTTTTCCCAATCTTCATTTAATTTGGAGATATAAATTGTAGAGATTCTAACAAAAAGTAATCTGAAGAGTCAGAGCCAAACAGGGAGGGGTATGATAGTCTCTCACAGAGGTAAACATCTAGAAACCATGGAAAGGGAGGAAGTTGTTTCTGAATTACTATAGAACACATTAATTTTCTCCAAGATGTAATAGTAACTTAAAGTTCTTCAGGAGGGAATAGTATCTGAGAATTATCTTTAATTCTGGGTTGATCTCACACAATTGGATTTCTTTTTCCTTGCATACTTACTCCAGTGGTCTATCCTGTTGAAATATCCAAGATTATGTGACTGCATGGGCCCCCAGGACCCCTCTTAATTACAGTTTATCTCCTTCAGGGTGTCTTGGGCTACAGAGGAAAGAGAAGATTAATCATACAAGTTGAAAAATTATTCATTTTACATTTCTCTGCAATTTTTCTATCAATGTTCAGTCTGAGATTACTGCTGGTTATTAAAAAAATAATTTTCAGTAGGAGGGAGTGAAGGGAGGGCAGGGACAAGGGGAAAAAATGAGAACCAAGACCTGTCATATAAGGATACAGGATCCCAATGATGAATGTAACTGTGCTGTATACCTGGGATGTACCAATAAACTCAATGTGAAAAAAAAAATAATTTTCAGACTGGGATTTGGCTCAGTGGTTCTGCTGCCTACCTTGCAAGAACAAGGGCCCGAGTTCGATCACTGGTACCAAAATATAATAACAATGATAATAATAATTTTCAACTTATGAGAAAATTATCTTTGGGTTTCTTATCTCAAATACTCTAGACCATGATGAGCAAATTATACTTAGATTATATCTTTCATTCAAGAATTACAGAACTGTTTTAAACTATTTTCATTTTCTGAAATTGGTTTGTGACAAAAATCATACTTTGAAAAATATGAAACATAAAAAATGTAAAAATCTGGATATGTTGAAGTAAAGTTAAGTACCACAGATACAAAGAATATAAGCAATAAGAAAGGAGTAAGAATGATATGATTGTGAACCAGGAAAGGGCAGATGAGACCATTTATCAAAAAATCTGTGGAGATAAGAAGTTTAAACAATCATCCTTAGCTGTGTAGCACTTAGATATAAATCAGGATACCGTGATGGGGTAGGAAAAACTCAAGCAAATATCCTGTTGATGTTATCTCCTTATTAGATTCAGCAGACACTATTACCTGGACTGAAATCTGAGACTTAGTCTCTCATCTGAACCGAAGTACATGAAAACAGAAATGCTACTATATTTTCTATCACCCATTTTGCCCTTGTTTTGTTGGTATTAATAAAACAGGTATAAGAGAATGAGAAAAGTAGAAAAGAAAGCAGCAGATCTAATAAACATAATCAGAATGCTTTCTGTATATCCAGTTGCCTTACCTCCCCATATTCTGATGTTTAAAGTTGTATATTTCTCCTTATTTATATACAATGTATTGGCAAAACGTTTTTCTTATTGACTTCTGCTCCTGAGGTAGGTGGTTGGCACTAATCATTATTTCTTTGAGGCCATCTTTAAAGATAATTTGTTTTTCTATTCTATAGTCACCCAGAGATGGTCTCTAGTGTTGTTCTTTCTGCTATTGTTTGGAGTTTTTGGTGTTTTTTTTTTTTTACCCTTTTATTTTAATTCCAATTCAGTGTTAGATAAAAGGTAATGACTCTGGTTGAACTTGTGCACTTTTTCAAATGTTTTTCTTTATACTGTTTAGTGTTTGTACAACACTATGGTGCTATTGCGTTAACTAATCCAGGATCAAAGAAAATACTTTTCTGTCCCAGACTGATCTTAGCTTCAGAAATTAATCTGTCTTACATGTTGATTACTCATCTGTTACATCTGATCATCAGGATGTTATAATGCAGATCCAGGGCATTGTCTAAGGTTGTGATTTACTCATTAAATGCTACCTTTTAAATGACTATTACATATTTTTTATTTCTTCCCATTGGTTCTTCCTAAGACATTATCCTTGCAATGGAAAAATTTCCTCCTTTGGAAGTTGAAAGAATACACAGAGAAGGTTAACTTGCAAAGTTTTCTATTTTGAGGGTCTTATAGTATTTTATCTCTTAAAAATCTCAGTCTTCGTGGATTTGTGACTCAAGTATAGTATGTTGTTTGCCAGTTTTCCTTCTCCAGACAGTATGGCAACATTCTCTACTGGGTCCACATGGCCTTTTACATTTATTACATAACAATATTTAAATTTGTACCTTAAATGATATCCTTAAAACAAAGTGCCTTGATGCATCCCATCAGAAGAGATGCAGCAGGAGAAACACAGAATGAGATTTATCAGTTCTCTAATTCACTAGGAATTATACATGGTGAGGCTAATGAAAATGGCTTTGGAAACAGACATTTTTGGGTTTTGGTCTTCTCCCAAAGACACATTAATTGCTTAAATTTGATCAAGTTACTTAGCTTTTTTTAACATGTCTTCTGTTGAGAAAATGATATACTATATTTGAATTAGTAAGTCACCTGGGACTCTTGACATCTTATTAGATGTTAATTTTCTTTTTCCCCCTTTCTCCTGTTCCCATCTTCAAACTTCTGCCTGAATTCAGACTTTTCTATGGGTAGCACTAGGGCATTTTTATCTTTTTTGTTAATTAAGAAGTATCTGAAGAAGACTTTTTAAAAATAGGAAAGAGTATATTTGAGTGCTTAAGCAGCACCAGAAAATTAAGTGAAACATCAAACCCAGTATACTCATCAAAAGGAGCTTAATTAAATAAATAGGAATGAGAGTAGAGTATCACAGGAGACTGGAATCACAGCCAAACCAAAGTTTTGAATATGATGTTAACTCTTCCAATTGCCTTGTATTTTTTTTCCTGAGTTATAATAAAGTTCTCGTTTGCTGTATCGTGTATTATCATCTGTATGTGGGCTAGAAAAGGGAAAAAAGACAAAAACAATGGCTAATTATAAAAGTTTACTTGAAAAATTCTGGATGGTTCAAGAAATAAAATTAACTGCCTTACCAGATTGACGATAATTACATTGGGCTTTCGGTGATTCCAGTGAATATGTGTTTCTAAGAAAATACACAAACATTTTCAGTTCGCCTTTTGCATTATTGTGGAAGAAAAACTTCTAGTACTCAATTAGTCATACAATTTAAATATATACTCTCAGTAGAAGCTTGTTGTTATGCCTCATGTTTAGATGTTCCCCCAAAGTTTCATGCTTTTTCAGAGATGGCTGAATGTACAGTGTGTGATTAATTTGTGGTGGGCCTAGGCCCAAAGGCACTATGCTTAAGGGCATAAGTGTTACCTGGCCCCTAAGTAGTCTGAATAAGATAAAAGGGGTAGAGAGACTGCCATTAAGTTCCTTTGTTTCTTTTGCTGCTTCTGTTGCCATAAACTGTTATCCCTCAGTCACCCTGCCTTGGAGCCAGCCGATTATGGCCTGAAATCTTTAAGAACTGTAAGCCAAATAAACATTTTCCCCTTCAATTTTGGGTGTTGGGTATTTTGTCTCAGCAACAACAGAAAAGTAAATCACACAATTGTCTTCTCTGAACCATTTAAAACTGTCTAAATGTATACTGACGTATAGGTAAGAGATTAAACTTTACCAAAAACTTTGTTCAAAGGAAAAGGAAACAAATCAAAATGAGTGGCAGCTCACTATCCTAGACTGGGAAAATCAAGAAGCAGAGAAAAAGAAGACTGTTGCATGTCATCAGCGCTCTTGATTACATACTACAAAATCCACTTTGTATAGTTTAAACAGTGAATACAACAGCCAGGCATGACAATGTCCAGCCATAAATGAAAGGGGGTTCGCGTGCCCTTTCGGGTGCCCCTTCCCAATTAGGCCACTCACGCACCGAGAGGTCCGGCAGGAGATCTTTATTGTAGGGAGGCGAGCAGGAGGCAG
>NW_022900919.1:32011524-32070849 GCF_012274545.1 Fukomys damarensis | reverse complement strand
AGGAAGAAGAAGCAGAAGGAGAGAAGAGAACAAAGAAAGGAAGGTCCTTTTATCAGTTTTGGGGTGGGCTATTGCTTATTTATGAGGAGTGAGTTACTTTTAACCTATCACAGGCCAGATTGCTTTTATGGGCCCAGTCCTGCAAACACAGGTTTCAACTTTCCTGGACCACTGTGGCCTTGGGGGAGAGGGAAACCAGAGATAAGGGCATGAGGTCATTTTAGGAGCCAAGATGTACCAGGAGAATGCAGCCTGTGAGGCGGCGTCACAGCATACTTTAACATGATCGATTCTCTAACAATAAAACTAGAATATCCTAACAGAAACGCCACCCACATCTTATCACACATGACATTAAGGTCTTGGTACAGCTCTTCAAAAGAACCAGGTACTCTTCTTCAGCCATACTTTCTCAAAGAGAAAGCCTGTCATCTGGCTAATATTTCATATGTTTCCTTTTACCTTCAAGGTTCGCATACTTGGGTAGGCTTGGTGGATCCACATTACATGCTAGCTCCACAGGAACCTGGGAAATGGAATTTTAATTTTTTGCTTTGTGTAGTATAGTAATAAAAGTAAAGTAGAAGTGTGTTGAAAGGGAAGGATATTGGAAGGGTGTTGACAAGCTGATGGACCTACTTGTCAGTGTTTGCTTTCCATGGAGTTGGACTGAAAGGTGTTATAGATATTGCAGTGCTATATTTGATTCTTATGCATTATTTTAAAAATGCAAGTTCACCTGAACAGAACTGACATTTATTTGATGAGCAGTCTCTAAGGTCTAGAGATATTTGCTTATTTTTGTTTATTCCTTCCCTTGGACACAAGTTTTTATAAAAATAGACATGTAGGACTTGTGTAGTCCAGAAATCTATGTTGAAGGCATATATCTTTCATAAGTTACTTTTTAATGTTTGTGAAAATGGTTTGGAATGAACAAAGTGGTCCTTTAGTATAAGAACTACTGATATTTAATGAAATATTAATTTAACTGTAAATGTGCAAAACAGACAAATGGGCATACCATTGTTTCAGATGTTATAGTTTTACTTTATTAAAGAATGGCTGAAGAAATACTTCCATTTATTTTTTTTTATTTTATCCTTATCTAGACTACTTTGTCTAAGTCCTATGGATGGCACAATTTTTATTTTATTTTGTGTATTTAAACTAGTTTCTGTAGAAAATAGACATTTTAAATCAACAGTAATTATAGAAAAGAGGTAACAAGGCACTTGCTGCTTGTAAAAGATAATAATTTTCTCTAAAATTTGCATGTTGATTTGAATATATATTTATTTAAAACAAATATTTATTTCATGCTAGGAACTGTATTAAGTGCTTTATGAGTGGTAACTCATTTAATCCTCATCACCTATAAAAGAGGCATTATTACTATTATTATTATTATCATTATTTTCACTTAGCAGTTAAGAAAACAGGTCAGGAACTCAGCAATTAAATAAAATCTAAATTTACATAACTTTTTGGATAAGGTCTTGTTCAAAATTTGAAGTTATGAAAGCTAATAATGCGTCATTATCTGTGGCAATAAGGATAGAAAAGGCATGGATAATTAAAATGCTATCATTGGCTCTTCTAATTGCATTACTTGCATTTAACACAGAATTAAAACATTATAATCTTTAAACTTTCTATTGGAAACTACAAAACCTTTATCCAATGTCTCAACATCTCAAACTTTTATTTGATATCATAATCCACTGATAAACAGGGAGCTGGGATCCAAGTCCAGGTCATCTGGCCTGCAGAGCCCCTGCTTGTGTGCACTTTCAGCATGCTGGATGGCTTAACAAGGTGGGTGAATGCAGAAAACTTGCCATCTGACTAGCCATCTGTCTGCCCTCTGGCTTTCCCAAGATATCCAAGATTTTTTTTTTTATATATAAAATGGACATAGATCTTTGATGAGGCCGGATTTGTACTGAGAACAAACCATGAGACTAGTACTCCTAAGCACATTCCAAAGCAATATAAGTGGGTCAGTCACATTGTCATTAGTTTTTTTTTGTAAGCAGATACTAAGTCATAATACTGTCCAACTTCAGCCCATCTTCCCATTACATTTAGATTTTTAGATCAGTTCATCAGAAGACAAATGACACATTAAAATTAGAAAAAATCAGAAAGTTTTAATGAAGGAATGCTGGAGGGAATCATGTAAATTAGGGCCTGAAACCAGCCAGAAGAGAGACTTCTAAGAGAGAGTGCTGAGGCTATACTTGGCTCCCCTCCTCTTCCTTCTTGGATACTGGCAAGGGAGATCATTGGTGTATCACTGCCCTGGTGGTTTTAGGGGCAAAAACGGAGGTCAACCTGAGTTGGCCAAATGTGTGATACTTGGTATCATTTTACCAATCCTGTCTTTCATACACATGCTCCTCCCTTCAAAACAGGATTTCTTGTTCTTCTACTGAATTTTTTTTTTATTCATTAAATTAATTGGTACACTTTAGGTATACAATGTCCCATTGAAATTCTTAATCTTCTTGAAAAACCACTTACTAGTCCAATTATTTAAACACAGGATGTTTTAGTTATTTGTTGCTTAGCCAAATACCCAACACCCAAAGTTAAAGGAGGAAAGGTTTATTTGGCTCACAGTTTGTAGAGGTTTCAGTTTATAGATGGCTCCAAAGCAGGATGGCAGGGAAGAGGGTGATCCTAGAGGAGAAGCAGTTCATGGCAGGTAGAAGGTAGCAAGGCAGCCAGCAGCAAAGCACCAAAGCAGCAAGTGATCACAACTGTCCTCTTTCTGTCCCTTATATTTTATCCAGGCTACCTGCCCAGGTAGCACTCTACTCCCAGAACTATAAGAAAAAAAAAAAATCAGTGGAGTAATTTAGTAACCATACACCTTTGATCCCAGCATCACACAAATTTAATCCAACCATCATACTCTCTAGATCCAGCCACCTCAGAAAAGCTCCATCTATGACCACATGAGGCTTTGAGGGGATAACACAGGATGACCAAAAATTGTATATTTGTATTAAGATAATGTAAGAGGAAATATAAAAACAATAATTTCATCAAATTTATTCAATATGAGAATTGACTGGTTGAAATGATACCTACCTGAGCAATATGCCCTAGAATGTAAACAGATCCTGCCCGAGTGATGCTCAGGGTAAACTAAGTGTTTAATGTTATGGAGATTCTGGAAATACAAACCACCAACAGCAAATGTTATTTATTTATCTATTTATTTTTAATTTAATTGGGGGTCATAGCATTCCAGCCTGAGGAAGTCTTTTTGAATTCTGGTTCCATTATCCAGCACAGGGATACTCAAATGTAGCAGCAAAATCTCAGAATGTCCTGGCAAGGTTTTTTGGAGCCCTGGTTTTGCAACCCTTCCCTGGAAGTTGAGTCTTATATGAGGCTTAGAAATACATATATGTGTTCTTCATTGTTTTTAATTTCCCAGACAACTCTAACATAGCCAATCAAACCCAAGCAGCTGAGATTCCTTAGTAATAACAGCTTCCATGTGAGACATGCACTAAACATCTTGTTAGAGCTTGTCTTTGTGCAGAAATTCAGGGATATCCTCTCCTAACTAGACTTGGAAGTGTGGAGTGGAATTGCCTAGGGAGATTTTCCTAACTTCATTCCCCTACCCTGGTTTCCGTGCTTCCCACTAAAACCCTCTTACTGTCAGTGCACTGCTATCATTGAAAAGAGCATGTTGGATCCTCTAGTCTTCCCCCACCAAAACTGTACTAAGCATCCTGGATCCATCAGTAATATTTTTATATGTGATTGTTTGATTTGCTTTGAATTAATCTCACAATTCACATTTCTTAATGTTGTTTAAAAAAATATTGTGGAAGACTGTAAATACTTTCCTGAATTTGAATAACATTCATCTAACATAGCATTCACCAACCCACCCTCCCTTCCTCTCTTTCACAAGTACTAATTGTTCTGGAGGCCAAAAATGTTCTAGGATTTAGGAATGCCACAGTGAGCAAAGCAGATGAGATCTCTGCACTCTTGAAGTTACCTTCCAGTGAGGGAGACAGACATTCAGGAAGTAAGTATAAAGAAAATTGCAAAAATATTTTTAGTGAGTATGTATATGTGCTGTGAAAGAAATAAGTGGAGGGAACTCAGTGGGGGTTGGGGATACTTTGGGGAAGATCTCTCACAAGTTGATTCAGGAGTTGGAGACCGAAGGTCAAGAAGAAGCTAGTCTTGCACAGATCCAGGGGAAGAATTTCTAAACGGAGGAAATAGTAAGCACAAATGTCCTGAGATAGGAAAGAAACTTTAGTCTTTCAAATGAGACATAGGCCATTTCAGGGTGATTTGTCTTTACTGAGTCTCTGATGACTAGTAAAAAAATACTAGATCATATAAACCACCTCCTCAAAAACCTATTGAAAATGTTTTTACTTTCCTGCAAGCTTTTGGTCAATCTGTGTTTCTGTAATTAATAGAATAGAATGCGTAAGTACACAAAACTTTGGGCAATCCAAAGCCATACTGGTAAATATTTTTACCTTACTCCTCCACAGGCTGATGCAGCTTATTTTATAATTTCAATGGCCCTCTTCACAAAAAGAATACAAAAATTCCAAATAAAAAATTGCTAGGACTCGGTCACAAAGAAGAATAAACTTGAGACATTTCTAGGTAAGTGGTGGTATCTTGGCACCATACACTTATACAAGATGAATCAGACACGTTTAAATATTGTACTGTGTCTCTGATGTAAGAAATGGAAAGGGAGAATAAGGGCCAAAATGTATACTAGATATTGGAAAATAGGAAGAAAATATTCAAATAAGAAGGGGGATAATGAAGGGAGGGAAATGGAAGGAAGGAAAAAGAAAATAAAAGAGAATAAAAGAAAAAATGGAAATAAAGCTTCTGTGAATGAGGAAGAGGGGTTGAAAGAAGAGGAAGGGATTGGAGGAAAAAGAAGAATGAAGATATATCATGCACAGGTATAAATTCCCTAGGTTGAATGTGGTCATTGTGTATATCTGAAATGTACCAATAAAATAACTTTTTCAGAATTTCTGGGGCCCCTCTCATGCAAGTGAAAGGCCCAGAAACTTTAGGCTGAATGACTTCATGGTATTCACCCATGTCTAGCAGCTCTCTGCAGTCAACAGAGCAAGAGCAACTTTGACTCATTACACAGAAAGCACAGCAGGAAGGAGACCTAGCAGATCCCATGACTTTGAGGACCATAGAGCTCCGGAGCTGTGGAGAAGCCTCTTCTTCAGTGAAGGCCACAGAATCTACCCTCTTCTCCATCCCTGCTTGTCAGGGGGAGTGGAGAAGAAAACTAGATCAGATCTAACCATGCAGGCATTGTGGCAATCAGTAACTTAGATCACGAGGAAATATGCTACAGAAAAAAAGATGTAGCCTGCCGTTCTCTAGTATGTAAGAAGCTACTGAAGGAAGTTTTCAGCAAGCAAAAGATACAAGGTCAAGTAAACAAATAAGAAACAGCACCAACTGGGAAGCACAGGGTGGAGACTGAGGCCGTGAAGTAGGCTGCAGAGGTGGAGGTTGGTGGTAGAGTGGAGGAGGATGCCAACGTGATAAGGTGGAGGCAAGAGAGATGGGAAGGCAGGAGGGAGTGAGTGAAAGCAGAAGAGGTAGTGCAGGAGGAAGTGCTTCATTTCATAATTAGTTCTGTCCTTGGAAAACTACTCTCATGAACCACACAGAATCAAATAATCATCTCACATTAACAAAGCAAAGACTTTATCACAATCTAAACTTCTGCCTAGATTGGCACAGAGTAAGGCAGAGAAACTGGTTATGGTTTGGGGTACATTATTTGCAGGCAATAATAATGAGGTGGTGGTTTGGGGCTTGGTTTTGTTTTCTTTTGCAGTATTGGGAATCAAATCCAGGCCCTCATGGATGTTAAGCAAATACTCTACCTCTACTAGCTATACCACTAGTCCCAATAATTAAATGCTTTGTAATTAGCATCCACATCCTAATTCTCTGTTTTCCATAACAGTGCATTATTTTCTTACTCTTATAGACTACCAAATGTCACTTATTAAATAACTAACATCATTTTTATGAGTTTAAAATATTTTCATCATATACCTTAAATACCGTATATTACTTAAAAAGGTTGTTTTAAGTATCAGTTTGGTAAGATTTCTATGTAGTTATGAATCAGAATAGTCACTGTCCTCCCTCCCTCTCTCATTTTCAACTTCTTCTCACCTTCCTCCTCTTTGGCTTCTTCCTCCTTTTCCCTCATGCTCCTCTTTTTCTTTTCCTCCTTCACTTCATCCTCCTTCTTTTCCTTCTAGTATTTGAGTGTACTCTGAGTTATATGGTCTTGATGAAGCCCAAACCAAACAGAACTAGTGGTCAGGGAGACATTTCCCTTAGAAATTGTTCTTCCTTTCATGATGTGTAACAAGTCTAATGGCTGCAAAAGGTATGTGTCAACATTGGTTATGACTTTAGAAATCTGAATGTTGCACTTTGCATGAGAGCTCAAAATTGTCGTGAGCTCTTGAATGTAATTTTTGAGAGGTTTATTGTTTGCTAAGGTGTGATTCTTGACTGTATATCACATTTTAACTTTATGTAGATGAGCCTCTGATGGTAGAAAGAACATGCAGCTATTTTGTGTTTGTTTCTGACTGAATTTCTGGCTCTATCTCTCCACAATGGCTGCTACTCTTTTAAAAATGAAATAGTTTCAAAAGAAGGACCGCCATTTCCTTGCCAGTGCAGAATCCAGTGTAGGGGTGTTCAACATGCTAATTAATTCCAACCTCAACTACTTTCCTGCTGTTTCAAAGGCTGGCAGATTGTATTCATCACCTGAGTGACAGCTGTTTCTAACCAGTTTCCCCCGAAAAGAAATAAAGAAATTAAATAAACCTTTTGCATGTTAATCACTGACATTCTGAAGTGACAGTTGAAAAGTGCTCAAAGTGTAAGTCTAAAATAGACTTGAAAGATTTTGTCTACATGAACCAGTTGTTGAATTTTGACTTAATATTTGTGAAGTGTAGAGAGAAAGGGTGGCAGGTATCTGATGAGACCGGACTATCACAAGTGAGGATGAAGAGACTTTAAATACATTAAATGTCTACATTTAAGAAATAGATTTTTTATGCAAGTTGTTTAATGTGAATGTTTTTTGTTTGCTTTTCACCCATTGGTCTTTTTTTTTTTTTTTTTTTTTTTTTTTTTTAAAAAAGGAGAGATCACTTGGATCCTTGTGCTTGTGAGGCAAGTGGCAGCACCACCGAGCTAAATCCGCAGCCCAGCGCAACTCAATATGCAGATAGAAAAAGAAAGTTTTTTATAAGATATTTTTCCGCTAGGTCTTATTCAATGTATTTAAGCATTTTATAATAATAGCTAATAATCTTATTGTTTACAATCCCAAAGGTATTCTCTGTCCAAATAGACTTCATTTCTCTAGTAACTTCAATTTCTACTATTTACAATAATAACTTGGTTAAGAGGATTGGCTGATTCCTCCTTAGCAAGATAAATATTGTAAGAAGAATATTTTCTGGTATAATAACATGCATACAGTACAATTTTGGAAAGGATTGTTTGAACTTCACAGCTAACTAACATCTGGATATTAATAGTAGATTATGTTCTTTGATATATTCAAAGGCACTTACCACTAAATGTTCTCTTCTATCTGTTCCTGGCTTTCCATAATGTTCCAGGTCAGAAATTCTATATCCATGCAGAGCATGAATGCCTTGATGATTTAAGTTGCGTAGATGATGCTCATTTTTGAGGATATATTCTTTTTTCTTTTCTGAAGATTATTATCATTGAGTAATTTCATTGTCATATAACAAAACTGACCTCTTCTGGTGCCTAGTTTTATTAATTTTATCATTTATATAGAATTATATAATCATTGTCACGATTGAGTAGTTTTATCATCCCCACAAACATCCTCGACTGTAAATTAAATGCTGTCTTCACCTTTAATCCCTGAGACAGTGTTTTCTTAATATTAAAATATAAAGAAGGAAGAAAGAAAGACAATAAGGAAAAGCAAAGAGGATGAAGAAGAAAAAAGAAGAGGAAGGACAGAAAGGGAAAGGAAATGGAAGAGACCCTGAGTTGGCCGAATGAGGTAGTCAGCAAACTCTCATTAAGGATCTTATGTGTTGCCTATGATAGTAACCTCAGTTCATGGTTTCCTTTTTTTATATGCAAAAAGATAAAATTGTTAAAATAATATTTGTAATCATCCTCAAAATTGGACGTTATGCACTAGTGCCTTGGCAGAATTAGCCCCACTGACACCTTCTGTTGGCCTGTCCTGCCAATTCTAGGATTGTTTGTTATTAATTTGGCAGCAATCCCACCTCTCTGGGCTGCACCACAGGGGAAAAACCAAGAGCCACACACTTTAGTATTCTCTTTCCTTTATCATACTGATTCCGGATTGCCAGTAAGAGGACCTGGGATAGGACCTTAGAAGCTGAAGAGGAGCACAGTCATTTGCAGCCAAATATGAGGGCAAATAATGGGATTTCTGGTCTCATGAAAACCATTCACTTGCTTGCTGCAGCCTCTGACCACCTGTGGGATCTTTCCAGGCCCTTCCAGGACAACCTCCTATAATCCTTGAGAACTACCACTTGGCCATTGCTTCAGGTTGAGGTTTCTGAATCTGCCTCCTTGTTCTCTGCTTGCCCTTCCCAGAACTTTCACCATGACATCTCTGACCTTTATCTTTACCTTTACCTTTCCAAATCTGGACTGCAAAACCATATTTTAAAATAAATTTTGTATTTGGTGCCAGCATTTAAAATTTGGGAGATTTCTCTGTGAAGTTATAAATGCCATTTTTCCTTTGAAAAAAAAAATTGGGAAACCTTGGCCCAGTATTCCATGCTGGAAGACCATAAATTACCTGTACCCTGAAGGGAGCTGTCCCTTTTAAAGAGGAGTATGACTGTAACCTAGCCTACCTCACTCATTATAATATCTTCCTAGACTTTGTAGACTTTGCATTTGTTCTTTCCCTCTCTAAATGATATCACTTTGGGCCAAGGATTTAGCTCAGTGGTTCTGCCACCTGCCTCACAAATGCAAGGTCCCAAGTTTGATCCCTGGTACAAAAAAAAAAAAAAAAATTACTTTAGTGCTCACTTCAGCAGCACGTATACTAAAATAATATCACTTTAAGAATATTTACTTCAATAATTATTTATTAAAAGCTTACCAACTGCATTGCTATTTCTTAGGAACTCCTGGGAGATGGAGATGAGTAAGAATACTGTGTAAGTCAGCTCCCCATTAGTATGCCATAATACCTGAGACAATCAATTTAGAAGGAGGAAAAACTCATCTTGGCTCATAGTTTCAGAGGTTTCAGTCCATAGTCACCTGTCCCTGTAGCTGTGAACCTTTGGTGGCGCAGTTTGTTATAACAGAAGCCCATGTGATGGTGACTGGGAAGCAAAGAGAGACTGGAGGACCCAAGATACCCTCAAGGGCACACTCCCTTCCTGATGGCCTTCTTCTAGCTACACCCATCTGCTGAAGGTTCCACCTCTCCACTGGCACCTCTGGCTGGGGATCAAGCCCTTAGCACAAAAGTCTTGGGGGAAATTTTATATCCAATCTATATCAGCAATCCAGTGACTGTAGGGAGCTTAGGACAGTAAACTGAGGGAGACAACTCAAGCACGTGACTGCACTGTCTGAATGAAATATGTGTGTGGAATGATGCTTTTGTCAAATCAGAAACTCAGCAGCTCACTGTGTCAGTACTTTTAAACCACTCAAATAGATTTTTATGGGAGTTTACTTTTCATTGATTCTCCAGTTATTATTAATTTTAAATGCTTTTTGGCTGATTGAGGATTTCATGAAATAAATACTTATTGAAAATTTTAGAATAAATGCAAATTTTTTTTCTTTGCAAACAAGGCTTCAAAATATATTTGTTTAGAAATCTCAAATGTAGGCCCAGGAATGTAGCTCAGTGGCACCGCGCCTGCCTGGCAAGAACAAGGTCCTTAATTCAATCCCCAGTACCAAAAAAAAAAAATAGAAATATCAAATTTTTGTTTATTTTCTTTCACAATTGATATCTAAACATCATTTTTGTGTTTGGTAACAAGGCTGATTAAACTCAAGACCGTGTACTTGCAAGGCAGATGCAGCACCACTGAGCTAAATTCCTGGCCCTATTTGTATATTTTAATAAAAATGTTTTGGTAAAAATTACACTTGAGCCCGGCGTGGTGGCGCACGCCTGTAATCCCAGCACTCAGGAGGCTGAGGCAGGAGGATCGCTGTGAGTTCGAGACCAGCCTGGGCTACATAGTGAGTTCCAGGTCAGTCTCAACTACATAGTGAGACCCTGTCTCAAAAAAACAAAAAAAAAAAAGGGCCAGGGATTTAGCTCAGCAGTTCGGTGGCCTGCCTTGCAAGCGCAAGGACCCGAGTTCAATCCCTGGTACCAAACAAACAAACAAACAAAAAAACAACCCCCAAAAATTACACCTGAAATGTTTTTCTAAATATTGTCCAGAGGACTCAGTTTAGGTATAGAAATCATATTCAGGTTAATTATAGGTAAAAAGGAATCTATGTTTCTCATCTTAGCATTGCTTTAAATATATAAATATATATTTAAATATATATATATATTTCCTTTCTTCCTTTTCTTCTACTAGCAGGTGCTGCAATCACTGAGCTAAATCCCTGGCACCAATAGTACATAATTTTTGGACCAGGGATTTTACTTTATGTTTTATGAACTAAAATAAAAATATGTTAATAAGTCATTGTTTGTTATAAGGTCAAAATCTGTTTAATCATCAAATAATTTATTAGATATCAATTAGAGGAATCAATTTAGAGGAATGAACACAAATGCTTCACGGTGGTAGACAAAAATAGAACATTCCATATAGGAATTTGTAAATAGTTCTTTTAAAAATTATTGTTTTAATCACTTTCACTAGGTTGGATTTCCTTTAACTGGAAAGAGTAGATCTAAATTTTATTTGTATTTGTTTGTTTGTTTGTTTATTTGTTTTTTGAGACAAGGTCTCACTTTTAAGGAAGAATGAACTTGAACTAACTATATAACCCAGACTGTTCTTGATCTTGCAATCCTTCTGCCTCAACCTCCAGAGTGCTGGGATGACCAATCATGTGCCACCATGTCTAGCTTAGACGCAAATTTATATTCTCCCCAATTACAGATAAAAGTATGGATAATGTGTACTTGAGATGTATGTATGATATGTGTAGGAGTATGTATGTACATACATATAGACATACATGTTTTGGTGGAGACAAAGAAGAAATGTATCTGGGCAACTCAAACACTGTGTGATCTATCTGCTCTCTTCCATATGGCCAGATACATGGCCACAAGACCTTTGATTAACCAATTTCTTGTCTCCTAAATATCCAAATGTTTCTGAAAGAAGGGCATATCCTAGAGTGGGGGTTGTAAGGGTTTGGAGTGTGAGGTGTCTTCTGTAGCAGCTCCAGGATTCACAAAATACCCTGGGAAGTAGCCACACAGTCCTATAGAAGAGGCTTGTATCAGTTAAATATATATACCTCTTTAAAAAGTACATTTTACTCTACAATGATGTCTCTTGCACAGTTAGAGGCAGAACAGCAAAGTGAAGATACAAGACACATTGGGAAGGCTGGCATGGATTAGATTTCTGTTCATGTCCCTGATTGTATGCCCTTGCATATATTCTGAAAATTTCCTAAGCCTCAGTTTATCTTCTACAACTGAAGTTGCCAATATTATCTACCTCACAAAGGTGTTGTGATAATTTGAGTATAGAGTTCAGTACTATGGTTGATTTATAATAAACTCATGGTAACTAATAGTAATATTGATACTAAAGCATTTTTTCTGGGACAGTGATGCTCAATTGTGTGCTCATCAGAATCACCTGGAGGACTTGTTATAAAGCAATTTGCTGGATCCTAATTGCAGGATTGTGATTTAGGAAGTCTGAAGAGAGCCAAAGGATTGCATTTCTGATAAGCTCCCAGTTCATTCTGCTGCTGGCTCTAGGAACATGCTTTGGAACTTCAGACCTACACATTTAGACTCTAGACTATTTGTCTTGGGTAGAGAAGATTGCAGTTTGGTTATGCACCACAGTGAAAGATCAGAAGATTAAATCCTTCAGCCTGGGCCAGTGCTTCTAAAGCTAAGATCTCCATGGCTCAGAACTGGCCCAAGGTCTGTTGATCAAGGTGAAAAACAATAGGAGTTCTGTGTTTGCTTAGATCTCTGTCATGTATTTGGAGAGATCTATATGTATAGCATTTAACATCTCTCCAGAAATTCCTTTCTTGTTTTTCACGTACGGAGCCTTCACGAAGCAGTTCAGTCATCTGCCCATACCAGCACTTTTCTTTCCTTGCTTGAGGGTATCTCAGGACTGTCGCAAGCTGCTTCAATCATACCTGCCTTTGGCTCAGGGCAAATACTGCATCTCTGTGTCCCCCATCATGTTGATTTTATCTGCTTGAGTAATATTAACTTTTCTGTGGCTGATTTTCAGAAGAGAATCCTTTTTCTTGGATTTTGAACAGAGTAAGGTTTGGGGTTAGCTAAGCAAACAGTGCACAAACACTCGAAGGGAATGCAGAATGACTGGAACAAATATTGTCATTCCTTCACATTTAGTTACACCTACCGTCCTCACCTTGGTGGCACACTATCCTAATCAGTTCCTAAATTAACTATGAACTCTCCTCAAATACCATTTGCTTATTTGAGCTTCAAACCTGGGTGGCATTTATTGTTTATTATTGTGACAGGTCTTTGCTACATACTTTATCTATAGCATCTCCTTTGATCTTTTCATGAGTTTCTGGTCTGGGAAGTACGGTGGCAAAGGTACTCACACCAGAACCATTATAACTGTTCCCAGGAGCTCTTTTGGAAACACAGAGCATCCTCAGCCCAACTTGCGGTAGGTAATCCAATCTGCTCCCCTGAACATAGGGCAGGACCAGTTACAGAGAATTATGGGTGGTAGGACTAATGGTTAGGAGACCGTAAGAGGACAAAGAGTAAGTAGGGTTTGGGGAAAATTTGGAAAGATGAGGGCTTAGAGATGTTATGTACTTTGATCAATGTAGAACATTTACAGAATGAAACATGTAGTATTGTGATCCAAGGATCATTTGATACAAATTACAGTCAAGTCAATAGAGTATATCTTCCTCTTAGGAACCTGCAAAACAGGTTGATATTATTGCAAAACAGATTATGTATATAATCAATACAATCTTTTTATATAATGAGTAGATAAAAAGGTCAATAGTCAGTTCTTTTTTTTTTTTTTTCCTCTGTTGTTTGTTTTGGTATCAGGGATCAAACTCAGGACTTTGCGCTTGCGAATCAGGAGGCAGAACCACTGAGCTAAATCCCCAGCCCAGTAGTCAGTTCCTTCTAGGTGATACATGTATGTTTCATTTACATAGCTGCTCAGCAATGAGTACAACTATCAAATTTTTTATTTAGGGACTTGGTTTTTCTCTGTTTCCTGCCACATATTTAACCAAGTCCATAATATTCACAAGTTTCGGAAAGATTCTTTTTCTTTCTTTTCAACAAGAATTTAACTGAGCTTAAAGAAGAAACTGACTTTTCAAAAATAATCTTTATATATCTAAGTTTGAAATTTTTAACTCTAATTAAGTTCAGCATAGAAATGATATATCATAATTTAGTGGAAGAAATTTGCCTTTAGAATAAGAGTGTTATTTTAGCTATTGCAAAGCATCATCTTTCTGAAGAACTTCTCACTTTCAAAAGCAGGGTTTTATTATTGAATTTCCTATAAATGTTCAAATCCGATTCTTAGGTTAAAAGTCACAATTTAAATGGATCCAATGGATTTTCAGAAATAGTTTATAATATTATATTAGGCACTACCTATTTCAATTAAAATATTAAGCTAAGAGTGAGTACTAGTGCTGATGACTGGGCAAGCTAATTGCCTCATGAACTGGTCTCCTTTTGGAACATATTCTCTTACTTATGATAATAGACTTTACTAGCTCGTTTATTATATATGTGTGTAAATATATATATATATGTGTGTGTGTGTATATATATATATATATGTGTGTGTGTGTGTATATATATATATATATATGCCTTCAGTATGACAAGGACTTTGCTTCTATTATGTTTATTTCTTAATCTTACAGTTTACCAAGCAGTTGCAGTATCATTGTCCTGTAACCAGCACTTAACACAGTATCTCTAAGCTTCTCGGGAGTCCTGTTTTTTTTTTAAATTATTGTTACATTTTTGTTACAATTTCTCCTTTACCTTGTTTAACTAAAGCTCATAGAGGGGAAATCACAGAATTAGCTGTGATTGCAATTCAAATACATTTAAAAACAAATACAGTATTTTTCTATGTTTGCTTGCATTTTTTCCTTCTTGAGCATCTGTGCTGTTGTCTATATATATAGTCATCTCAACTGGTCTTTTGGTAGTCAGAATCAGGCTGAATGGCTTCTAGTATCTTAACTTATAAAAATCTAATTCTTGAGAACTTGAGCTGGGATAATATCAGAGTCAGGTTTCCATTAAAGTAGAAGACTCCAAGGATATGAGCCATATTAGCTGGGTTCTGTCATCCTAGGTTACTAGAGTGGCTCATCCTGAGTTTTCAGATTCACATTGTCTTCAGATACTGGTTGCTTTGTAGAGACCACATCATCATTCTGTGGTCCAAGGTAGATACTTTTACCAATTCCTTCTACTGTGGACCATTTCAAGTAGTTTTAAGTAAGCCTAAGGGAATGATTACAGATCAGGAGCCCAGATTTCAGAAACAAACCAACAAAACCTGAATCTAGGATTCATAGGATTTGGGAAGACAAGGATTATGGAATCTTTCTTCAAGGTAAGGATGACTCCTCTATCAACAACAATCTAATCTCACCAACAAACTAGCCAGCCCACAGTGGGTACGACCAAGCACGGGCAAGACAACACTGTGTGTTACTTTGATCAACATAATTTTATTAGGGAGATACCTGCTCAGCACCAAGGAACTTCAGAGAAATAAGTTCCAAGAATATCCCCTGGGCTATCTGAGGACCTCCTAGTATCCATTAAATGACACCTGAATTTTGGCAGCGTGTACCTCTGACATACCTGGAAACATTTCTTTAGTCCGTGAGCTGTTGCAGAGCCTCTTTTAGGGCTAATGTTTCAGTAGGAGACTTGAATGCAGGAGACTTTTCTGTTCAGAGTACAAACCTTAAACCCAGAATCATTGATTGAATCTGCGTACCATGGTTAATCAGCTGGGGAATGAGACCTGAGCATGTGGATTTGAGGGAGAGAGCCTAAACGTATGGCAGTGAACTGTGATCCTTATGGTGGGCCAGAATGGGAGTGTGGCTGCTATCATGGAATTCTGGGAGCAGGTATCAGATTCCCATGTATAAAGTTGCCAAAGATCAAAAGCCAAGTCCCCAGCAATACTCATTCTTTGTTCAGGCATGGTGGCTCTTATATCTCGAGTATTTCCTTTGCTCAATTAGCAATAACTATCTGGAGCACCTTGGTAAGGATTCTGAAGCCTTGTATCAGCTCGGTGAAAAAGGATATTGTGCTTGATTAATAATGTGTGTCACAGGCAGGAGGCAAAAGAGGAGTGCAGCACATGTACCACGATTGTCATTTCTGGTCACATTCTGGGGCTATTGCACCAGGACTCTGAGGACATCACTGACCCCAGAGAATGGGTAAGGCAAACACAAATAATGTGAGTCAGCAACGCATTTCTCCATTTCAGCTATTTCAGATCACTTTCATATTTTTTAAATTCGTAAAATAATGACTGGTCTTCTGTGATGAGAGCCCTTTGGGCTTCCTTAGAGGAAACCCTTTGACTTAGCCCCACCCCCACCCCTTCCCTGCCTTTATCACCCAAAGTACCTTATCTGCACCCATCTCTCTCCCATGTTTTTCCCTTGGCAATGGATACAGTATTCTCTCTCCCCTTGGTGGTGGCTTCCTCCATTCTTTCCTCCAGACCTACTGTAATTTTAAACAGTTGATGTGGAGAAATACGGTTTGCTTGGAAATGTTCTCTCGCTCCCAGAGGCCTCTCGTGCACCTTGCTGCCCTCCCTCTGACTGTGACTTAACAAGTGGGAATGTTTTTCACAAATTACTATTTTTCTTTGTTTCAAATTAATTTTACTCTGTCATCAAGCTATCAGATTACAGCCCCAATTCTAAGAAATTGTGTGTAGAATTTGCATGATTTTGTAAAATACAGACAAAAGAAATGAAAATTCAGCTTCCTGGTTCCCGCCACTTGCTGAGCATATCTCACTCGGGTCTGATTTTGTTTGATTACATGAGTTCTTGGTCAAATATAGAGAATTTGGGTATAATGTTTCCATCTAATAGTTCGAATGAACTATAGGTTAGATTTATTGTTTAAATTGTGTTCTAGTGTATTTTAAGTGCTAAGGGTTTTGCTCTGAAAGAAGTTTTGAATATTATAATATTTCCAGTTTATTCGAAGATAAGATTGGGGGGGCTGTGGTTATATTTTCTGAACTTGCTCTGTTCCAAGTTGATCGTATGTAGAAAACAACATATTAATATTTAAATGCCTAATTTCAGTACTGTCTTCCTTCAAAAACAGCCCACATATTAGTATTAATTAAAAGGTTTTTGTGCTTACCTGTGTAACCTTTACCGAGTTTTATAGTATTTGCTAGATCTATCACTATATAGCATTAGTAGTACATTTTTTACATCCTGCAGATATATATTAATCTTTTTACTGTAAGCTAGTCACCTGAAAATGATTTTTCAAAACTCTGAGTCTTCCCAAAGAGGGAAGTGTAAGAGCCAATATTAAAATACTTCTTTTTGAAGGAATGTTACTGCTAAAATAAAATAATAGAAAGTGTTCTTCTTACATATTTCTTTGAGACAGAGGGAAAGGAAAACATCTTTGCTGTTTGTTTCCTTTAACATATGGAGATAGACTGGCAATAAGAAAGGACACAACCCAAAATTACTTTTTTTTCTCAGAAAGGCTGGAGAAATGTGTCCTTTACAAGGAGAAAGCACAGTATCGGGTGGTATATGGCAACATTTTAATAAGAAACAAAATTCTTTATTGACATTTAATAAATAATAAATCAGCAAAATTAATTGATGAAACAGATAAATTGGACCTCTAAGTCAAGAACTTACTGGGTTCAATGGCCAGTTTTAGGACAGCTTTGACCTTTCCATAATGTGTAAAGGGCCCCCCTCTCCTGAAAAGTTATGCCCATAAAGAATAAGCTCTAATTGCGGGGGACGGGCTTTGTTTCACTTATCAGATGTGTAGTTGGAGAGTTGTAGCATCCTGTCACACAAAATTCTTTCAAGAAAATAGCTAGCAAGGTTAGAACACAGTTCTGAGGACAAGATCCTCTTTTAATTTCTAAAGGAATAATTGTTGCTTCTAGTTTTCCAAATTGCAAATTAGGAGACTAGAAAGGAATTCCATGTTAGTTCACTGATCTCTCTGGTCAGCCAATCCGTAAGCAGAATTATTTGCCTACCATGTATCTGGCACACAATGGAGAAGTGTATAAAAGTTTCCATTTCACTGTTTACAAGAAGAGTGAGTTATCCTTGAAAGTGCATTACACTGGTACTTCTTTAATTTGATTAACGCACTTGGATCCCCAGTCTTAGAGTGGAAGATACACAAATATTAGTATTCAGAATGCTAATGGGGTCATTAAAGTATTGAAGTTTCCTTTTTTTTTTCTGTTTTGTTACATGACACACAGTACATTGATGTTAAAACAAGTTTATAATAATGATATTGATGAGTAAAATCAAACTTTCTAAATGAAAGTCTGTAACTGTGATAGTTTATATGCCAATCTGCATCATATTTTTGGTTTAAATTTGAAGATCAAGAGCTCCTTTTTGGCCATCTTTGGACATCAAATGGAACTTGAAGATACAAGGTGTCTTATACTCCACATTTATTGATTCTAAGCATGAATCTTTGGAAAAACTAATTATAAAACAGAAAAAGCATTAAGTTGAACATCATCAAATCTCCTTTCACCTTAGTTTTCTAATCTGTAAAATGGAAATTAAATTGTCTACATAGAAGTTACAATTGCCCTCAGTTTTGCCCTTCTCTTCCTGTCCATGTTTAATGTCCTAGGGCCTACCCACCCCATTACTCACCATATGGTTTACCTTGCTCGTCTATCTATAAAGTAATTCATTGTGGCTACATTAAGTGAACAAGTGGAATAGCCAGTGTGGGAGGTGTGCTTTACTTCTTCAGGGCCTGTTGACATGTGAATCGTGCCACTTACCCACCAGCACCTCTGTTCCCCAGCTATGCACTGAAATCTCCCACTTGGGATTTATTACTTTTTATCTCACAGAGTTTCTAACTCTGAGGTCCCTAACTGCAATCTAGTATGATTTCTTAGATTTTTATCAATGCCTGGGCCTGGGATAGAGTGGGCCCCCAAATTTTGAACTGGACCTCCGAAGAATAGAAGGCAAGAGGAACAGGACCTTGTCTGAGTCAGATAAAGGAAAGTTCTTGGGGAAGTAGCAAGATCCATAATCCTTTATTTCAGACATTTATCTAGAAATTTCATGATGTAACTGACCACATGTAGAGATCTTAGAATTTTTTAAAATATGCTTTTCTGAAAAGAAAAAAAAAAATCTTACCAGTTAGCTGAAATGTAGCTTTTAGCTACTTTTTAGTAACTTGGTAATTTATGTGAAGCATTTTTTCATTTAGATTGTCTCATTGCTTTTACATAACACTGTAATTGGAAATATAGACTAGCGTTTACTCATAATAATAGTGTGAGACTTAAGGAAGAAGGGGGAGAAAGCCTTGCTTACTTGCCCTATAACCTAGTGCTTACCCCTGAGCTTTACTTAACATGGCAGGTGGTTACGAACTGCTGCTTGTGACATCTCTTGCAATGTAATTTCACTACTCAATGACAAATGCTTCTGACAAATGAAAACTTGGCATTATTCTAAAACAGAAAAAGAATAAATGTAATTCAGATATGGGATAATAAAAAGGGCCTCTCCAAACATGTCAAATAAATTAGACCCCTAAGGAGGGACCAAATTACAAATGGCAAAGATAAAATGGAATAGATTTTTTTCCTCTCCTAGCTTTGTTTGTGTTGCTGTCAGTTGTCAGATTAAATTAATACTCTTGGAAGTAGTCCTATTGCCATGCTACCTTGTGCTGTTGTTTTTAGTAGTTTGAACTGTTTGTGCTAATTGAATAACTATCTGGAATAGTTAATTGGGGGTGATGCTGGTTAGTTGTGATTGAGGACCTAAGCAAGTTAATTGTAGATTGTCGGTCCAGAAAAGGGCTTTTTTGAGTTTTTGCTAAATTCATGAGTTAGTTATTTGTAAATGACAAAATTTTACTGTGAGGTAATTGTTGAAAGGGAAAGGTAGCTCCATATTTAATTTGGGGACAGTCAGAAATGTGAGCACTGTGTTGTTGGACACAGAGAAATAGGAGTGAAGTCAAGTGAGACTAGACAGACACCCTTCCATATCAGTGTGCAGTCAGGCACACCCTACTATCAGGCTTTTTGCTACCTGCACTATTATTTTTCTGTAAGCTAATTTAATTTTTTTTGTTTTGCTTATCTTTGATTTATGTAAATTAATCATGATTTTGAGGTTTGATGTTTATTTTTCACATACAACAAAATATAATTATGGATAAGTTGTTTTTTTATTTTTCTTTAAAATGTGAAAAATAATAGTCTGTACCATTTGAAAATGCTCCCATATTTTGGGATGTATTTATGTGCTTATATATGTACTATTATTGACTATTTATTTTTATAACTGCTGAAAGTTTGTGTTTTTATTTGTTTGCTTGTTTGTTTTACTTTTTGCAATACTTGGGATCAGACCCAGGGCCTGACATGTACTAGGAAAGGCACTCTACCACTGAGCTATATATGCAGCCCTTCATTATTTTATTTTGAGATAAGGACTCAATAAGTTGGTCAGGCTGAATTTGAATTTCCCATCCTTCTGCCTCTGTCTTCTAAGTAGTTGGTATTACAAGTGTACACTCTGTATGTGTGTGTGTGTGTGTGTGTGTGTGTGTGTGTGCTTTCTGAAGCATTGATTTTCCTCTCCATTTGTTAAAATAAGAAACGTATTTGAATATGAGATGGGTGCACACAATTTGTGTAGTTGTTTGCTGACATGTTGTGGAATTATAATAGTGACTAGGAATTATAACAGGTACAGTGCGAAACACTGTATGGAAGAGGCTTCTTGTGGCAGTGATGAAAGGTGAGGCTGAGAGCAGAACCAGCTGGCCTGGTAAGGCTCATTCCAGGCAGTCTTGGTGGCAAATAGCAACTCTGATCAATGGGTAGTGGCTGCCTAGTGCGGGTGTGGAGAACTTTGAGGCTGGGTGCAGGCTTGGTGGGGAGGAGCACAACCACTAATAGTGATGTCTGCCCCAGGCTGGAAAGAGGCAGAGGTAGTAAGTATGACAGGGATTAACCATTCATCCCTCTACTTGGGACAGCGTCATGGTGTGGCAACTCTCTATCACTTTACGTGGAAATGAACACTGTTTTTAGATCCTTGGACCACTGAATTTTTTTGGACCTACTTAATATTTCTATCTTTATTCTCTTGTGATTTGATGGGTACAAAATTTTACTGTGCATCTAATATCAACCATAATAAACAGTTTGATTAATTCTTCTATTGCTTTCTCTGGTTTTAGTCTGACATTTCACACTTGTTTTTTTTTTGGTTTTTGAGGCAGGGTTTCACTGTATAGTTGAAACTGACCTGGAACTCACTATGTAGCCCAGGCAAGCCTGGAACTCACAGTGATCCTCCTGCCTCAGCCTCCCAAGTGCTGGGATTACAGGCATGTGCCACCACGGCCAGTGGTTGACATTCACTCTTTTCTACCACTGTTATTTCTAAGGTTTATTCAGTGCTTGAACTCAAGACTACACAGTGACTTTGGGACTATCTGGATCTCTTTGGATTTTTGTACTGAAACTGACGCGGAACTCAGCCACTTACTTTCCTATTTTGCTAATGTGTGTGTTACTTTTTGTAAATCCAAACTCTCAGCCCACTGAGAACACAGAGGATGCAAGAATTTATGTAGTTTAAATGTTCATTTTTATGTACATGGCATTAGAAATATAATGAGGTGGCTTATAAATAAGGAAAAATAGCTTTTAAGAGCACGAGGTTTTAGGCAATGGTTCAGGAAAATTCCAGGGAGGTCCAGATTTTCAAATATACAAGTAGAGAGGAGATATGACACTGTCTTTTTACTCTTTCCCTTCAAACTTTTTCTTTCTATTTTGCTTCCAGAGGTGGATGAGAAAAAAAGGGTTGAGCTGGCAGATTCTACTTTAGCTTAAACTGGGAAACCAAGGTTTGCATTTTTAAAACAAGTTTTGACACTCCCTTCCAAGCTCAGTTCTATGTAAGAGCTAAATTTTTTCTTCTTCAGCACTGCACCCACCCTTAGTGCTTATAGAAAACCTGCTGATTAGCCAGATTCTACTCTTGGTTCCCCATGCCCAGACACTACCTATCAATATCTCAAACTAATATTCAATCAATCTGGCCCCAGTACAGGCCAGGGATTTAGCTCAGTGGTGCTGCCGCCTGCCTCGCAAGCACAAGGACCTGAGTTCAACCTCTGGTACCAAACAAAACAAAAAATTGGCCCCAGTAACAATTCTTATACTTTGTCCAATAAGCAATTTTGCATGCTTCATCGAAACAAGCAGTGGTTCTTACATTTGACTATGCATAAGAATCACCACAGGGTTTAATAAAACACAGATTTCTGGGTCCCACCCTAAGATTTCAAATTAGGTAGACCTTGGGTGGGACGTGAGAATTTGCATTTTGAACAAATTCTTGGTTGTTGACCTGCTACTCTGCGCACCACACCCCAGAGCCCTTGCAAAATGTTGCCCTACTTCATTACAAGCCTCACCCTTCCGAGGCTGAAGTTATGTACATCTTGGGCTAGTTATCCTCCAAATGATCTCTGTTTATCCAAACAGTTGCTTGCAACATGTGCAAAACTCTAAAGGTAAAAAGTGTATTAGAGTTTTCAGCAGTGATCTTCTGGTACTACTTCTTTGTTTTCACCACTCCTCCCAGCTCCTGCTTTCCATCCAGCCCTCCCTTCTACCACTTTTATGTCTTCTTTCCCCACTCTACAAATACCAGCTAACCAACAAACAGAAACTCAGCATTCAAAGAGCCAAAAGTGCAAGGAGATAAAAATGCCTTGAATTGCAGTACTAGAGAGATACACATCTCCAGAGGCCTCATTTCTCATAGAAACCATTGGAACCATTTCCCTAGGTTTATGCAATGGGTGGCCCTGTTGATCTGTATTATTTGGCAACAACCTATAGCAGCAAAAAATCTTCTTTGTGAGCACTGTTGCATTTCCTTAGTTGGGCTGACAGGATAAATAACTACACCTCTTTGAGAATCCACAATTAAAATAGAGTTTCCGGCTCCTTGGCTGCCCTCAAAATTTTCAGACTTGTGGAAAATCTATTTGTAATACCTGATTTACCAAAAGGTAGCCTTAGGCCTATTCCAGTTGAGACACTCTATAACCCCACCTTCAGTGGGAAAGACTCAGACTATCTCATTTACTCTTGGGAAACCTTCCTGTCCCACCCAAAGGAGTATGTGTCATAATTTCCTTCCCAAAGAGACTGAGAGTAATTCCAGAAGAGAGCAGAAGACTAGGGGTCATCCCATGCTTTCCTCAGGATTTCAGACTCAGTTTGAATTAGCCAGCTCAATTTACACATCAGTCCTATTCCTTTCATAGCCCTCTGGGCTTTCTCTACACCCTTGGCTCAGAAACCAGCTTCCCAATCCAGCTAGTTCTCACCCTTCCTTATTCAGCTTGTGTTGAAATGAGCACCACAGAATATACAACTCCAAAAAGCTTTGTTATGTCAATGGGAGAGAAAGTAACAAATAATTTTCCCCAATGGAAGGTTCCCTAACCATCCTGCTCATAGGCTTGACGGGGTGGGGATGGTGGGGGTGGTGGTAGGTACTATGTGTTTTTGCTTTGAAATACAGTATGACTGTTTTCTGCTAAATCCCCTTTCATGGTCAACTTTGATAGCATGTCTATGCTTTAGACAATAATGACAAAGAGGGTTGGTTTTGGGTTTTTTTTTCTATTAGAAAAAATTAATATGCTGCAATCTGTCTACTATATTCTGTGCCTTTTTTCACCAAAAGTTTTATTTAAAAGGTAAGTTCTTAGTCTAGTTCTCACTGTGACAGATAAAAAGTCCTCTCATTGTCTCCCCTTTGTGAATAATTCAAGGGAAGACCAACTTAGTAGTTTTTCATTATTCCTAGTGTACTAGGAATAAAATTCTAAGTAGAATATAGAACACTGCTTATAGATGGTGCTTTTTACCTTTTTCTTTGGTTGGAGCTTCTTCTGTGACACTTGAGTGGTGTCACATTAGTTTAGTTACTCCTCTTCATCTATTAATACAAATTGAAGACTAGAAATTGAGGCTTCGGGAAGGGTGAATTGCCAATAAAATAAGTCTTCACTCACATTTCTGCCCACTTGATTTCTTTTCTGAGAGGGTGCGTTAGAGCCGTGCTAGTCTTGCTAAAAACTGCTGAATTTTATTTCACATTAATAACACCTGGCATCTTTATGTGCTAAGGATAAATTAAGCACTCTGTGAATGCAGAGTAGACATAGGTTTCACTGTGATGTAGCTTTTTCTACACTCATTATATATATAGAGAGAAATCTGTGTTGGGGGAGTAGAATGCAACTGTTCAAAACATATTAAATAGCTTCGTCCATTTTGCTGATTTTAGGTAAAGGCAGCAGTTTTCTAACAAGTTAATATAGATACTAAGACTATTAGAGGAGAAATGGCCCTTGAAAACCACTTAGTCCAAAAACTTCATGTTGCAAAAATCAAGAACAAAAATAATTATTTGAGAAATCATTAAATATTTCCTGTGAATCTGGTCACAGTCAAAACTAGAATGCAAGACGTAGACACCCAATCCAGGGCACTTTCTGACATACCTTGTTGGTCTTCAAATAATGAACAAATTATCCAAATACATGAATACTTATATAATTGTACAAAGTTTTGAGTTGCTATTTTAAAATTTTAAAGGCTTCTAAGATAGTGAGTCTTCCATACTCTAAAAAATGATTTACTTTGAGAGCATAGACTTACAAAATTGGGAAAAATAATTCACATTTTTAGCAAATATATCTCTTACCTCGGGCCACAGGACAGTTGAACAAAAAATTAGCAACTGCACAATAGCACTAAATTTTAGACTGGATTCAAATTGAGATAATTTTAAAAACTGATCTCTTCCTTCTCCTTCTCTTTCTTCCTCCTTGTAAAGGATCCTCACCAGGACCTTACATAGCAATTAGTTATTAGTCTTCCCTATCCTATAGCTGATTTCCAATTTATTGTCTTTTCTGACCTTGACACATTTGAAGAGTACTGGTCAGTCATTTTGTCTAAAGCCGCTCATTTTCACTTTGATAAATTTTATGGTTCAATTAAGTTATACACATTTTGAAAATTGAGAAGTTTCAGGGCTGGGGATTTAGCTCAGTGGTTCCAGCACCTGCCACGCAAGTGCAAGGACCAAAGTTCAATCCCCGGTACCAAAAAATAGAGAGAAGCTTCTATAATTTATATCTTAGCTTAGTGGACAATAAGTTTTTTTCTTTCTTAGTTATATATTTTATGATCCATGGTGCCCTAGAATCACTGAATGTAATGTGTGTGTACAAATATCCACATATATCAATATATTCTGTGTCTTCAGTGTTAAATGCTATAATTCCTTACTAATATTGTTGAATAAAATTTTTTAAATAAGAGCCTTTAAGGGTAGACAACAATAAATACTATAGGTATAGAATAATTCAAGTAATAAAGTGTTAAAATCACATGCAAGGGCAAAGAGAAATGAGAAAAATCACTATACTAAACAACTTTGAAATCATTTATTTAGTGTCTAGAAATACTTAGGAATCTCTATAGGCTATTATGAACTTTCATAAAGTTCTATTTTTTCTTTTCTCTTTTTTTTTTTTTTTGGTACTGGGGATCGAACTCCAGTCCTTATGCTTATGAGCTAGGTGGCAGCACCACTGAGCTAAATTCCCAGCCCCTAAATTTCTTTTTGAGTTAACTAAATCTCCATGTGGCAGAAGAAATAAAGGTACAAAGTAAACACAAGTTTATAAAATGAATGACTCCCCTTCCTCTTTTCATCTCTCCTTTTTTCTTCTTCTCTTGTGGTTTTGCTCTTTCCTCATCTTTCTCCTCCTTTTATTTTTTCTTTCCATCTACTCTTCCTCCATTTCCTCTTTCTTTATGACCTCTTCTTCCCTTGCTCTTCCTCTTTTCCAGTAATTTTTCTCCTTTCTAATTATTTTTTCTTCTTCTTAATATTTTTACCAACTAAAAAATATCCATTTATTCTACACAACTATAAAACTGTTAATTAAAATTTGAGAAAGAAAACTTTCAGGAAACCCAAGAAGCTTGATTACCCAGTCATTTATAGTTTTACTTGTTTGGGGCATATGCGGTAGACAAAACATACAGTATTATTAGTAGATGATTAGCATGGTGGTCCTGTTATGTATTTTCCATCTGAAATTTATATGATCGTATAAGACTTAGATAACTATAATATCCTAGCTAGTGTTATCAAAAATGAAATTGAAAAGCTGTGCCACATGTACTTTTCCACCCAACTAAAATAAACTCAGAGCACAATGCAGTAGGCAGCTGGTCTTCTAGTAAATGAGGTCGAGCATGCAGATAGCGATTACCAAGGAGCAGTAGATGAGCACCTCACATTTCAGTTGAGGATGAATGTGATCTGAGAAAAGGTGATTTCTTGCACAGGCTGAGGGTTTCTATAGCCTCTCTTGCAACAGTCAGGATTGCTCTGCTTTGTCCTTCCCTCATACCTTCTCCCCATAATCCTATTACTCAGGGGAAGACAACCTGGGGGAATGAAATGACTCATTCCTGTATTAGACAATGGGACATTCAGGTTTTGACTCACGCTACTGAGAACATCACCATCCTGACTTTTGTGGTAACTAGGAGGCCCTGGAAATCTGAGATTTAAATCATGAATTCGGTATTGACATGAAAAAATGTCACTTGTGTTGTGCTGAAACAGGCATGCTGATTATGTAACAGCTTCCAACACTTTCTCTGCTGGTGGTAGGTTTTGACAGACATTTTATGGGTCTTATTACTCTTGAAAACAACACTAAAAATGTCATGACAATCTCAAGATGGAAATACAAACACATGATCCTACCCTGCTGAACTAGAAAATGGCTTTCTGTGAGTTTTCTTGGAAGAAGGCTGAAAAAAACAAAAGATACTCACCTGATTCACAATGAGCAACCTTTCTTTGTGCCCCCCATGGGGAGGGCATCTTCATATCTTAGAGGAAGTCACTATGGTCTAGTCTCCAAAACTTTTCTTTGTGTTTCTTAAAACTCACAAGCACATCCTCACTTTTGAAGTACAGAATGAAGTGGTTTGATACAGTAGTGATTTATAAGGATTTTGGGGGGAAAGGAAGTCCTTGGTAGAGGAAATTCATTTTAACAATATAAAGATAGAAATGCAGCAGAAATTCAGAACCCATAAATGAATTGAAGATAATTTTTTTTCTTCTGTGTACAATGATTTTTGCAAAGTGAAATGGAGCTTCAAAAATATCAGTGAAATGTAAATGGCACATTGCAATTGTTCTAATTGAATTTTTGGCTCTATTCAAGTAAATTAGAATAGCAGACACCCTGATTTAAAATTTCAACCCTTCCAGTTTCCTTCTGACTTTATATAACTAAAATATCTGGCATCCTTGGATCCCGAATTATGCATTGTTATATAATAAACACTAATAATAACAGCAACAACATAGATAATAGCTAAATTTATTGAGTTTTTTTTCCACTTATGAACCCAAGCAGACTGGTATCCATAACCACTCTGCTGTACTTTAGTATTACACTTTTATATCATGCTCAATTCAAAATGGGAAAGCGACTGGTTTGATGTCTCTTTTCTCCCACCTTGAATGCTCTCTTCACACTGAAGAGGTGTATGGGTGTAGGGGAATAGGACCAAAATGAAAAGCTACCTTCATGAAGCACTTTGAAAGAAAGGTACTGTGAAAATCATGTTTTGTTGAGTATTGAGTGATATGGAGTTAGAAATAGTACTATAGAGACAGAAAGATCATTTTTGTGGAAGCACATGTTCAGTTTTGGCAAAACTTAAGTTGTTTTTGATAAACCTGTTTTCATGTAGAAATTACTGTAAATGGGCAGCAGATGTCTGCATCTAAGCGGGTCAGCAAGATAAGAATGCATGTGGTGATTGTTAAGCGGCAGCTGGTGTCAATTTAAGAAAATGATGTTTTATCCTTTTTGTCTTGACCAGTCTGAGAACAGCAACATCAATATTTGAAGTTACAGTATACATGCAATATTAACCATGATATCTTGAAACTGGTTGTTTATAGAAATATATCAATAACAACAATACAATGCAAAATGCCATTTTTCCTAGTTATGCTCTTTTTGGTGTTTCTTAAAGTGATTTTCCTAGATCTATATTCTAAATGTTTTCAGTTTGGAGATGGCTGACTTAATATAATATATCCTGAGAACTTGATTGCAGAGGTGATAAATTTTATCCAGAATAAAATGGTGCAGAATTTATCTAAAATAAAGTGTATGATACCCACTTCAAATGTATGTTCATTCATTCAGCTATTATGCCAGAATATACTAAAGTTCTCAGCTTTATGTGATCCTTTTGTCATTGGAATCTCCTGGTTATGTCAAAATGTTATCAGGTAGTTCCTTCCAAAAATGGCTTGCCAATTAAACATTACCAGGTTTGGATTACTCACCTCTCATTCCTGTGTTGGATTTCAGGTTCTTTTCATCTCAAAGAACTGAATGAAATAAATAAAAACCAATGGCAAAATTTATTAGAAAAAGTAGAAGTGAAGAGTGAGGGAGAAACTGACTTTGTAGAGCATGTTTGGGTGGAGTAAAGGAGGAAAAACGAATATAAAAGAACACCCCAGGGAAAGCAGAGCAGGCTATTGTATGGAAAACCATGATCACAAGTTCTTCTTGGTGTCCGTGTCCTTTTATACCACCCAAATCTCAAGGAAAACTGAGAGAACATCTACACAGGTCATGAGAGATGGTGCTGGAATCTCATGCCTCAGGCTAACTTCAGATCTAGGCTATCCTGCCCAAAACCTGCTCAAGTTCTGGAAAGAAGTCCATGTGCAGGGCTTTGGCAACTGTTCTACACATGTGCCTGGGACCATGTAATTAACAGGTCACTCGACTTTCCCAGGCAGCTTTGCCACATCTTAATCTCCTGTTACTTTCTTAATTTGTCATTAAATTTGTTGGAGTGATACAAGTATTACTCCAATAATTCTTGGTCTTGGTTATTTATGGACATTATATAGGGAAAATTTGTGAAAAATAAGAATGTTCAGATACTGACCCAAGGGATTTTCTAAATTATGTGTTTAGGGATAGCATTTAGACATTAGTTGTACTGGCTGGAGATTTAGCTCAGTGGTGCCTCTACCTGCCTTGCAAATGCAAGGTCCAGAGTTCAATCCCCAGTACCAACAAAACAAAACAAAACAAAAACAGCCCTAACAATAGACATTAGTTGTTACAGAAGCCCCAGCAAGCTCTAATGTGCCATTTCCACTGTGATTCTCCTCACTATTGGCTTAGGGCAGTGATGGCTAACCTTTTAGAGCTCTCAATGATCGAAACAGCCCCCCTGGTATGCGTGCCATAGGTTTGCCACCACTGGTTCCGGTGATGTAACTCAAACTTCAGTATGCATTAGAATTATTGGAAGGGCTTCTTAACCTATTTCTGGGCTGTACACCCAGAGTTTCTGGTTCAGTAAGTGTGGATGGGCCCACACATTGCAGTCTGAGAAAGCTTTCAGAAGGTGTTGATGCTACTTAACTGAGGACTACAGCTTGAGAACCACTGAATCAGATATTTATCACCATGTCTGCCATGTGGCTAATATGCTAATTCTCTCATTTAGCTACTTTTCAGACCTGCTTCTCTGCTTCTCTAGCCTCAGACAGACTTCTCTAGTCTTCATGTCCAAATTCTGTTTTGTTCACTTTTACACTGTGCTAAATAGAATTCATGTCATTATTTCCTTAAAGGTTAAAGATAGAGTGTATATTGCTTGACCTGCTTTTCAAAAGCATAGAGTATTTCCTTCAATATGAACTGCAAAATAACATTTGCTGGGAGATATGTGATGTCAAAGAATGAAAATACCTCAAAAGAGAGGAATTAGAAAATAAAATTTTAAATAGAGATTGCCTTAGAATGATTCATTTGGCAAAAAAAATTAAGTCATGAAATTATAGCACATATTTCCAGTTAAAATTATAATAATAAAATCCCATGGGAGTAGAAAATAATCTGTCCTCAAATACCAAGCTATTGATTGTGCTATATTTAGATATCAATGATATAGTGACCTTTTCTTATTTATATGTTACAATTTTTAAAAACTGTTAATAAAATAGCAATTTAGAGGCTTAATATTAAAAATAATCCCTTCAGCACAGATTGGAAACTATGTTTACCTACAACTATATCAACCATTACAAGGGTTTCAGAAGGAAAATAACACATTTTGTAAACACAGGAATTTATATTTTTGTTCAGCAGACAGGAAGCCCTGCTTTAAATTTTTGTGAAATTTAGTAAAATGTTAAATCTCCTTATGGTAGCAAGAAACATATATAAAGACACCAATAATCATTGACTGTGTGAGAGTATCTTAGGATGTTAGTGACTTTGATTTTTTTCTGAAGAAAACTTGAAAGGATTTAATCTAGTAAAAGCTACTTTTAACTTGAATCTACAGCTTTTATTATTGAAATCTTAAAGAATTTTATTCATTTATATTAGATCCAGCTGAGGGCTGGGGCTCTCGTTCAATGGTGCCTGCCTAGCAAGAGCAAAGTCCTGAGTTAGATCCCCAGTGCTGGAAAAAACAAAACAAAACAAAACAGAAAAACCCCACAAAACAGAAAAGCTATATTAGATCCAGCTAGAAAAGTATCAGTCTTTTTTGAGTTTAGATGATGGACCCTCAAAGAATAAAATGATATTCACTGGAAGAATAGAAATGTTGTAAACATAAATGAATTATTATTCAGAATGTTCAGGTCTCTAAAGGTAAGAAGAATCCATTTATTGGCTAAATCCAATCACTGGTTGAGGTGTGAATCTCATCCTCTTCTATTTTCATTATTGGCTTCAACAACATCATTGTCATTATCACAATACATACTTATATCACTAATAGATTCTAAAGATTCTAAAGATTCTAAAACATGAGCCAAAAGAAATCCCTCCTCATTTAAATTGCAGTTGTTGACTATTGTGTTTTAGCAACAAGGAAAGACAAGATTCAATCATACCATTGAAATAGTTAATCCAGACTTCTCAGCCCATTCAACAGGAGTGGCAGACTTCAAGTGACATTGATACATAAAAGAATAAAATCCCTGAATTGTTCTATTACCCTCCACCCCTGTTGGAAATATCTGTTGCAGTCTAATAAATCACTCGTGAACCTAGGAAATGAGAAAATGATTGGTCATTTTATTTCACAGTTCTGTGGGTTGACTGGGTTCCATGTGGGTGGAGTCATCTGAAGGCTTGATGGTTGGTGCTGGACATGAAAGATGTTATTTTCAATCACTTATCTTGGCCCGCTGGAACAACTGTCTCTATGGTCTCTTCATAAGAGTAACTCAGGCTTCTTCACAGCTTGGGATACTAGGACTCTTTACATGACTTCTGATTTTGCCTAGTGTAAACATTCCAAGAAGTGGGAAGCAGAAACTGTCAGGCAAGTTAAGGGCTGTACGCAGAACTGTCACAGTATCTCTTCCACTGAATTCTGTTGTTGGAAGCAGTGGCCCACTAGATTCATGAGGGTGGTGAAACCAAATTCTACTGATGAAAGTAGAGAAAGCTCACAGTGCAGAAAAGCATGTGGTCTGGGACATACTGTCACAGCCATCTTTGGGAAATACAACCTGTGGCACCCTCCCTTCCTCTTTCCTGCACCCAAGTCCTCTCTGAGCTTAGGGTTGAATCTATATAAGGTAAATGAATGGGTGAGTTAGTAACACTACAAATTAATTCTTTTATATTAAGTGTTTTACATTATTTTACATACTAAATAAATCTTTATATTACTGAAGACCTAGTGTCCAGAAACAAGACAGTTCTTTTGTTTAATGGTTCAATATATTGTAAACAAAGTTTAATTACAATTTTAAAAATAATCAAAGATATTCTGTTGAAATATTCACTGAAATTCTAATTAAATTCCAGGGCATACAAAAAAGGAGTTTGGACTCATTTAGCAGAAATACTTAGAATTTTCATCTTATTTGTGCATGTGAAGAAAATTCTAGGAGCACATATACTACTTAGCCTTGAGTAAATGCACATTGACATCACTGATTAAGGAAGACGTTACATCTCCTTGTCACTCAGGTGTGCTTCACTAAGTAGTGTGTCATCTAAAACTTCAACAGCTAATAGTTTGCCACTACCTTTTTCTTTTTGGTACTGGGGATCTAACTCAGTGACCATACGCTAGCAAGGCAGGCACAGTGTCCCTGAACTGAGGGCCACCACTACCTTTTATTCATTGAGAGAAATTGATATGGAAGCTACTGGAATAATTAAGCAATATTTGTACACTGTTTGCAGTTACTAAAGCAGTTTTACATAAGTTTTTTGTTATTCATCATACTAACTTAGTGACCTATTTATTTTCATTCCCTTTGTACAATTGAAGAAATGAGGTTTACTAGTTTATCCAAAATCATGCAGTTAATTAAGGACATATGATTTGGTCTACTCTCCGAAGTTCCATCATTCCACATTGACACACAAAAGAAATATTCCCAGGATTAACTGGAGAGCTTAAGGGGTCAGTATTTATTTTTTTATTGAGTGTCAGAGAAAGAGCTTTGCTTTATGGTCTTTCTGTTTAGACTGCTATCACCTAATTATGGGAATTCTGCTGCAGAGAAAGATTTCAGAGACAAATTATTTGGGGACAGTGTGAAGTAACTCAGAGTTAGTGGGATTGTTTTATGTTACTGTTTATTTTGCTGATATTTAAAATGCTCTTATAGTTTTTTTTAAACAACAGCATAAACTTTTCTCCTTGTTTAAAAATAAATAAAAATATATAACTTTAATTTTAAAAATTATTTAACAGATGCATACATATTTATAGGGTATGATGCGTCTTTTAATATATGCATACAGTGTTTCATGATCAGCTCAGGGTAACTGGCATATTCACCACCTCAACATTTATCAATTCTTTGTTTTGGGGTCAGTCAAGGTCTCCACTAGTTATGAAATACAAATAATTTTTGTCATCCATAGATATCCTACTGTGCTGTCAAATATAGAAAATTATTCCTCCTATCCAACTGCAACCTTGTACCTACCTGTTAAACATCCTCTCTCCATCCCTTCTTTCCTGGTACTCCACCCAGGGAAGGTTCTAGTACTACTGTTCTGTCCCTACTTCTATGAGATTAACTTTTCATCTACAATATATGTGAGAACATTTTGCATTTGTAAAACTATTAATGTTGAAAGATCATGAGACCAACATAGAAATCATAAGGATTGAGGAAATTTATCTTCATCTATCATAAAAGATCATAAACCAGATATGGTGGGGCACACCTGTAACCCCAGCACCTGGTAAACTGAAGCGGGTGAATTGCCATCAGATGGAGGCCATTGGGCTACCTCGTGAGTTCAAGGGCCAGCATGAACTACATAGTGATATACTGTCTCACAAAAAAAAAAAAAAAAAAAAAAAAAAAAAAAAAAAAGACTTCATCTATCATAAAAGATCATAAACCAGATATGGTGGGGCACACCTGTAACCCCAGCACCTGGTAAACTGAAGCGGGTGAATTGCCATCAGATGGAGGCCATTGGGCTACCTCGTGAGTTCAAGGGCCAGCATGAACTACATAGTGATATACTGTCTCAAAAAAAAAAAAAAAAAAAAAAAAAAAAAAAAAATGAGGTCCAGGATGTAGCTTAGTGGCACTGTGCCTAGCTGGCAAGCTTAAGGTCCTGAGTTCTTTTCCTAGTATGGGAAGGGGAGGATCATAAAAGACTGCTCCATTTAACAAATATTTATTGTGTTCCCTCTCTATGGATGATAACACCAGATAATGTACGAGTAGCATAAATGAAAAGCACAGTTCTACTCTTAATTTAAGGACAGTTCTACTCTTAAATTGAATAGAGGTAAAAGACCCTTTTTATAGCTAAAACAATAAAAATTGATGATATTCTTAGGTAAGATGATATAGAATGAATTTTTTAAAAAGGGAGAGAGGTCAACTCATGGAAGGTTATGTGGGTGAGAGTGTTGGTGTTGCAAGGTGGAGAAAATGAAATAGATAAGAAACTGGAGATCTAAAAAAGATTTGGAAATCACTGCAGCATTATCATAGGCAATAGGAAATGAAAGACTAAGTTCCAGCAATAGCCAGTGGGAGACAGTCAAGAGCAAGTTGAAAGGAGGAGTATGTAGAAATGGACTCCACGGGATCTGACAACTGATTGGACATAATGGATGAGAGGAAGAAATATAAAAAATTTCAATCTGGGTCACCAAAACTTAGGTGATTATGTCATGGCTGTAGGGAAATGACAGTGGATAGAAAATACATTGATAGCAGAAACGAAAGGAGTTACTCAGAATTGGATAATTCATGAAGGGTTATTCAAAAAAGAATCATTTCCAGAGGCCTGAGTAAGAATAGAAGCACAAGCGATAGTGCAGAATCTGGGTCTTCCTGATGGATTTCTCCCACTGCTAAATGTGTAGGGACAAGAGACAGAAACAACTACTCAAACCAGAAGTACAGAATTAGCAGAGCTGGCCACATTGCCAGAAGTGGCTCTAGTTGAGGGAAATAGCCTGAGGCAACCTTTAGGAACGGAGTGAACAGAATACATACCTTTGCCTCCCTCTCCTCTCTACCTGCAATCTCTATTGACAAACCCACTTGGAAATCCAAGGTCAATGGAGTCTTGTTGATGTGTCCACATTATGACCTTCTCAGGGTACTGAGCAAAGTGGGCAAACAGACCAAGTTCCTTAGATGTCTTGCAGATTGTGTGAACTGATTGGATCTAGAAGAGCTGTTTACATAAAAGCATGTGCACACAAGGGTGCACACACACACACACACACACACACACAGTGTGTGTGACAGTCGAGCCAGACCCTTGGACAATGAGTATATTTACAGCAGTTTCTTAACCTTGGCACTGTTGATGTTTTGGGTTAGATAACTTTTTGTCATTGCTTTTTGCATTGTGAGATTTTATTTAGTGGCACACCTGTACTCTACACATTAGGTGCCAGTAGCAAACCCTGATTCTAACAATGAAAAATATCTCCAGACACTGCAAGTGCCTTGGCACTGGGGTTTGGGACTGACAAGGTAAAATTACTCCTAGTTATGAACTACTGATTCAGAAGCTAGGAAAAGCAAGACCAGAGAATAGGAGGCCAATTCTTAGTGGGAATTGGACCTGCCCAGTGCGGAGGCAGAAAGGAACAAATCAGATTGCCAGAGGCTGTCCTGGGTGGGTGGTAGAAGGGGATCTAGTGTGGCAGTGGATAGAAGAAGAAAAGGAGGCTGGCACATTGAACAGGTATATTAGGCTTGGCTTGAGGATGAGGATGGAGAGACTTTTGAACATAATGGTCTGATGAAGGAGGAAACCATGACGAGAGGTTGGAGATGGAGCATAGTCAGCTCACATTCATTGAGTGACACATGCTGGTGCTTCTCCAAGGGCTTTGCATGCCCCCTAACCCTCACAGTTTTCGGGATGGTGCCTTTAGGATCCATGTTAGAAGATGAAATTGAGGCACAAGTGTTTACTCACCTCACCATATGTTGCGCAGCTAGTAAGTGGTGTTACATCTGAACCTGTGCTGAAGAAAAAAGAAAAACTTCCAGCAAACAAATGAGGGATGCATGCCAGACTCTGAAATGAGAAGAAATTAAGCAAAATTTGGGGCCTATCTGATACACAATGAAGAAGAATTGTGATTTCTGTAAGTCTCAAGAAGGTAATGTTTGAAGCACAATGCAGAACTGAGAAAGCAGGAGTCAGAGAGTGCTACTGGAAGAGGTAGCTCCCATTTCAAAGTGTTAGGAATGCAATTATTCCGCTTGTCTGCCCACAAATGCTTCTCTGATCATTTCATAGAATTCTTTGTTGTTGCGCAATTGTTTTCCTCATTATTATGTATATTGTTTCCTGTTTCTATTGTGACAAATTACCACAAACATAGTGCTTTTAAACATTGCAAACTTACTCTCTTATAGCTCTGGGGTTAGAAGTCCAAAGTTAATTTCACTGGGCTAAAAGTAAACTGTGGGCAGACCTGGGATATTTGGAGTCTCTAGAGGAATTCTGTTCCTTGCCTTTTTTCTAGTAACTTCTTGTGTTCCTTAGAACAAGGCTCCTTTTTCCATCTTCAGGCCACATCACTCCAATCACTGCCTCATCCTATCCTCACAGTGCTTTCTACTCTGACCCAACTCTTCCTGGATGGGACTTCTTTTAGGGACCAAGTGATTACATTGGACCCATCTTTATGATACAGGATAATCTCTGCTTCTCAAAACCTTTAGCTTAATCACATCTGCAATATCCCATTTGCCATACAACATTCATAAGTTGTGGAGATTAGGGTGAGCATGCATTTTGGGGGCATTTCAGTTATTACAGTTGGTTTATAGATAATAGTCTATATGGATGAAAGGTTAAGGCCATGATGGCCGTTGTATGGGACCGAATTTTTAAATTCCAACCTCTATGGCCTTGAATCAGTTATTAAATCTCTTCGTCCTTTCTATCCCTTAAACTGTAAAATGGAGACAGTAACATTAGCATGCCTTGTTTTAAGGGGTTACACACATTGATGCACACAGTGCATGGCCCTTATTGAGTGTTCAATAAAAACAATCAATTATTATTCCCTCAATTATTTAATATAAATATATTTTCTTGCAAGTGTTTTAGTTAGAAACATGCTGCTTGTTTGATTAGTCTATTAGGTTAAGCTGCTTCTCTAAAAGTGATAGTTTCATGCTCAAAAGATGCTGCTCATTGGCTAGAGTTATAAGGAAATGGGAAAAGAAAGTTTGAGTCAATATAGTTCTCCTGGATTATCATTCAAATTAGCCTGAAGTCAGAATTAGCAGCTTTTTTCAGTCCAGGAAAATGCCTGCTACATTTTCTAGTAAAGAAAAAAAAAATATATATAAATATAGTAGCCTTTCCTCCTCAGGATAAAGCAAACAACTAAATTCTAGCAAATCTTTGCAAGATTAAGCATGTATAGTCAAACTCTTTTTAATACCTTGATTGAAAATAATCACTGAAGCATTCAACTTTACTTTTCAATTTGTGCTATTTTCCTCTTGCCTCAGATACACGTGACCGTCTTAGGTTCATGTTACTAGATAATGTTTAAGGCAATAGTTTTGTAATAAAAAACAAAGATACAGACAGACAAAACACCATACACACACACACTTAATGCCCTGGGTGACCTGAAGGCCAGTATGCACAAACTATGAATTGGACTGGCTAGTCATTTTGGGTGTTACCTAGGGCAAATTCCTGTATCCTTTATGACCCAGTTTTCTTTAGCTGGAAATTGGTGATAAGCATACCCATATTGTAGAGACTTGTGAGAATTAAAAAATAATGAATGGTGTAAAAGAGCTTGCCTATTCCTTGCACACTTTTGAAGAACAGTATATGAGGCTGGTGACAGTGGTGGTGACGGGAAGGGTCACAGTGAGACTGAAAGGAGTAAGAGGAGAAATCAGTCATCCGGAAAACACAAGGCTGGAGAGCCTAATCTGGAAAAAAAACAGAAAACAGAAAATCATTCATTGAAAGGTATGTATAACTCTGTTTGTTCTTGTTTTTTTGTTGTTGTTGTTTTGTTTTGTTTTTTTTTCCCCTAATAGCACAAATGTAATGATATTTTAGAAAACAAGTACTATTTGAAAATGCTTTCTCTTTCTGGAGAAAGCATGCATAGCTCATTCCTGTCATGTTCATATTCAAGTCTCAGATTCTTCCTCAATATGTGCTTAGAGATGAATATGGTATGAAACCAGAATTCCATGTTGAGTTGAATCAACAAAAACAGTTGAGCTGTAACTAGATCCCAGTGGACTTGATCTTTTTTTTTATCATGCTGCAATGCTGCAATCATTTTAGAAAAGAACCTAAGATCAACCATCTATTTATTTGTTATTTATATAGGGTTTCACTGTGTTGCCTGGGCTGTGTTATGTCTGTAGACGTGGGAGATCTTTTCACCTCAGCTTCCGATGTGTCTGGGACTAAAGGCACCTACATTTCCAACACATATAGCTGAAGGCATCTACTTAAAAGAGAAGCTAATTTACATACCAGCATATTTGACTTTGTTGAGATTTTTTTTGTATGCCACAGAAATAAGAAATGAGATAAAATTAGGTAAAACATCTATCTATTCGGTACAAAATTATTCTGTATTCAAAGACTAGTGTTTTGCAATTTCTAAGTGGCTGCAAATGTCCCTATCACATATGTAGCTCCCTATACCTTTGTAGGGGTTGGTTAATTCAGTAAAAATATTTACAGTGTTATAAAAAACTCCTAGGGAATCACAAACCATTGCTTCTATGTGCAGTGGTCAGTGTAATTAACCCTTTCAACCTTGCTAGCTTTCCCAGTTTGCTGTTATCAGTACATATTGGGCTCAGTACATATTTGTTGATCCTCAGTCATAAACTATCAGTGGGACCTTGAAAAGTTCATTTAACATCCTAGACTTTAGGGTTTTTTTCTCCATGGTTGGAGGAAGTATAAAAAAGCTGTAGCATACACTTAACCTCAAGTTTTAAGCCCTGCAAACTATTTCTTTTCTATATCTGGTTGTATAAAAACTTCAAGTTGCCCCTGATTTGCAAATGTTGATGTTGTGGTTTATATTTTAATGAATGCAGGCTTAGAGGAAATTGGTAAAATTTTTATTTCTAACTATTCTTTAGGAATTGATAAAGAATAAATGTGAATTTGGGCAAATATTGGATTCGAAGGAGTTATATATTTCTACTATGTATTGATATGTAAGTTGGCCCAAAAGAACCAACAAAAAGTCATTATAGTTTCACTGTTGATGGAAAGAAAGGAAATATTCTTTCAAAATGAATAATATTGTCATGTTAACTGATTTGAAGAAGGACATTTTAAGTTGTGTATTCAGAAAAATCTATCTCCCAATACTTTGAGCTGCCTTGAAAATGAAATGTTTTTTTGACAAGTTATATGAATTGTGTTTTGACATAAATGTGAATGTTTGATGAGAAGTTTCTTCCACAATTGCCAATCTGAGAGGTCAACTAGTCAGTGAGTCATTTTACTTAATGAGAAACTGAAGTAGTAGTTTCTATCTTTTGTTTGCACACTGGACATCCTTCAAAGAGAAGCTATTCATTTTTATAAAAGTGAATAATATGAACTTTATAACTAGCCAAATCTGATTTCAGTTTTACCTATATCACTAAATTAAGTGTATGGCATTAATATGTTTCCCAAATCCTTTGAGCCTCACTTTTGAATCTGCAAACTAGGGATGATCCTTCTTTAAGGGATGAATGTGTTGACAAGCTAACTCATCTACTGTATACTGTTGGCTCTACCACTTGGTAGTAATAGTAATAATTATTATAAAAATAAGAACAAGAATAAGAATGATAAATTAATGATTATTGAGTATTTATCATATGTAATCACTATTCTCATTTTATAAATGAAGAAACTGAGGCAAAGAAAGCTTTTATAATTGGCCAGGTTCAAATAACTACCAACCATCGGGGCTAAAATTTGAGTTCTTATGGCATTTTGCTCTAGTAATCATACTTGTGATACTACTTATTCTGTACCTTAGCAAGCACTCAGTAAGTGGTTGTAATTTTTATTGCCCATGATAATGTATATCAAACACATGTATAGATTTTAGCTTGATATCTAGAGATCTTTCTTAATGTGTCACTGACCCAAGACAATCAAGCCATCAACAAATCATGTCTATTCCACCTCCTAATCTCTTTCCTTCTATTTAATTTACTTTATCTCCTTGGCTTTCAACTAATCTAGCCACTATTCTCTTTCCTTGCAAGCTAGGGTTGGTGCCTCTTAGATGGCCTCTCAGACCTTTGAACTGTCCCTTCTGTCCGGAGTGCAGCCAGAGAAAGAGTCCTTTAAAAACAGAAGTGTATGAGGTCTGTGTGTCCCACCAAACTTAAATTGTGGGGAATTATCCATTTGCTGTAGCTTTTGGTGACAGCACTGAATCCTAACCACTGTACCACCTAGAAGCATCTCCCATTAGTTTTGGCAAAAGACAGAATCCCTACCATAGCCTTCAAGGTCCTGCCCTGAGCTGTCCTTGTCTCCAGTCAATCAGAAGGACCTTTCTTTCACCTTTCACTTCCTGCTGCCGCCATGCCCTTGGAAACTATGTCTCTGCTCAAACTCTCACAGATATTTTTCCATTGCTAGAATGCATTTCTTCTCTTTTCCTTCAGCTTGAGTAATTTCTGCTCAAGCTTTACTCCCTTGTGAGAAGGCTTACAATAATTCTAATCCCAGTTTTTTGTATCTATACATGTATACATATGCATGTGTGTGTTTTAAATAAAATAAGCCCTTGAATAATGGTAGTGGTAGGGCTATCAGTAGTTTAAATGATAGTCTGCTGATGGTAAGGAAGTTCTTGTGAGATGTGACTGAAATACAGTATAGAGTTCCTATAAATCATTGGAATAGACTAGTGCATCTAACTGTGGAAGCCACCTGCCAACTATGACACAGCTCAGAGCTAAGGCCCAGGTCAGGGGGATTCCCACCTGCTGTCATGAACCGGGGAGGAGCCAGGCTGAAGGGTACTCTGGGAGGCTGAAGCCAGAGGATAAAAGTTCAATCCCAGCCTGGGCAATATGAGTTAGTTAGTGAGACATGTCTCAAAATAAAAATAAAAAAGGAGTTGAGATTAGCTCACTTCAGATGTCCTGGGTTCAATCTCCAGAACTGACATTAAAAAAAAAAAAAAAAAAAAGAGGAATGAGCAGAATCAGCTGTTGGTTAAAAATGCTGGAAACTTGAATACCTGGAATAATGGCCCTGTTCTTTGATAGGCTTTATGGTTTTATTTTTCTTTTGTGTGTGAGTGTTCTTGGAAAACATGATTCTGATTTTTTCTTCTGGGCTTTACAACTGCCTTAGAATGTAATTTTAATTTCCCATGTATTGTAACACTGGAGTTGGGGGGGTTGGGTATGAAGATATAATTAATGGCTCTTTCTGGCCCTATGATGGAGTTGAACAGAGAATTAACAGTTGAAAATTAGTGGTAAAGGCAAAAGGGTTATGAGAGGAAGGGGTTGATTTTTGTTTTTTCCTTTTGTTTGCTCATTTATTGAAACTCAGATTTCACTTCCCTTTGGCTCCTAGACAAAGCCAAGAATATGCAGAATAATCGAGATATGTTTAGTTACCTCTAGGTTTGGAAGCTGTCCTTGTACTTTTTTCCTTTTTTTTTTTTTGAGGGACTTGTAATCAGCTGCTACTTTAGTTTAATGAGAAAAAGAATAGTTGGCATTATATCTAGATTAAAAATCTATTTGAAGGGCAGAGGTGGACAAGTTTTCAGGTGCCATATAATAAATAATAGCAAGTAATTTGCACAGGTATGATATATCTGAAGGAAATTAAATACTATAGGGAGAGGGGAAAGAAATTTTGGACTGCAGGAAAATAGATGGACTTTTTGAATAATGAATCAAGAAAATTAGAAGCCCTGAAGAAATTTGCAAGAACTATGTTGGGGAATGAGTTGGGGATAAAACTGAGGGGCATCAGGTCTAAGAGGAATAAAAACAGTGAAGGAAAAAAAATCACATTCTGTAATTGTAGACTACTTCACCTTGTCCACTTGTCCCAAGCTTTTTTTGATATAATCAGATCATGTCCATATCACAGCCAGAGAAGCATGAAAAAGAAATGGCAGTTCAAGATTCTAAGAACATTTCATTGTCTTTGGGAGTAATCAAGTAGTGTTTAAATGGGACTACAGTGGGACCCAAATTAGTTCACATGGCTATCTTGGGCAAATAAGGAGAAATACCATGAATCACCACAGTCTTGTAAAGGCTGGAATGAACCAAGGCTATTTCAGACCTCAGAGGGATTTTTCTGGAACTCACACTGTTGTCATTTCAAAGCTCCAAAGTCAGCATTAGCTAACATATGATACTTCACTTAATTGCATTTTGAGCTTCTGACTTAGCTACTTCAGTAACATTTTTACCTCAGAATTCCAAAAGCAAACACTGGTCGTGAACTTTGCCTCGAATTACATTCTTTACTATGATACCTTTCTGAATTCCCTGTAAATGTTTTCGCTACTGGTGTGTAGAGGAAGGAAGTTCACTTTGACTAAAACCTGTCTCTCCATTATTCCTAGTGGAATGGTCGTATGTCTCATCCACTTGTTGCCTCCCTTTGACTCAAGCAGTGGGGTGTGAATAAGAGGCTCTGCATCCACTTGACAAGACTTTTAGGTCCCACTTGCAGAAGACTGCTTAATTTGGGCTGCTCATAAAAGGTTCACTTTCCAAAGGAAAGTTTCTGGGGCTCAGCTATTGGCAACATGGATTAGCAAGTGCTTCCATCTGATAAAGGAGCTTTTGGTGATTTAATGAGTATATGAAATCTTAGCTTCTCCCTTAGTTCATTTTTTTAGGGCAATAAATAATTATAGTTCTTTCTTATCTAAGAAATACCAAAGATTAAACACCCACAGATTATAATAAGGTATTTGGGAGTAGTCATACTCTGGTCTTTGAGTTTTAGTCTGGTAGTGGAAAACCTTTGGACTTTATCTAAACAAGGAAGTTGTCCTTAGTGGAGATAGACCTCATAGTTGGCATAGAAACAGCTGTTAGGCTATTCATGGGCCCCCAAAGGCATGGCACCTGGCCCAGTCCCATTGGCTGGTCTCTTATGGGTTGTATGTTTAAATAAATGTTAAGCAGAAACTCTTTCTTGCTCTTGATTTTAGGAAGACAGAGGGAGCAACAGCACTGTTATCTTAAAATGAGCATTTCCTCTTTCCTTCTTCTCTTTATGGCCCTCATTAAAGTTAATGAATGCCTAGTATTTGACAGGAGTAGAGTACAATCTGGCTCACCTGAGGCTCCCTGTGGTTACCCAGTACTATGGGAAATGACCTTTAGTTCCTGCAGTCCATTGTTAGGCAGTCTCCTAATTACAGACTTTATCTTCCCAAAACATTCAAATCACATGTTAGCCAGATAGCTCAGATGCCTTTCTAAGTGCTGAACTCTTAGGTCATGTTAGCAGAAGAGGCTAAAGTGTAGGTAAATAAGAGGAGGTGTTTCACAAATGATTCCTCACCTTAGGTGTTTATGAAAAGGCTATGAAAAACCTTCGAAAGTAGCAAAAACCTTTTTTGAGAAAAATCTCAATCTAAAATCAAAACATATACCTAAATTAGCTAAAAGTTGAGCTTCTCTAATGCAAGAGGTGTGGGGGGGATCACGGCCCACCCTGGCAAAGAAGCCTCTGTATTTGTTTCAAGCTCACTGCCTGCACTTTCACCACTCAGAACCAAATCCTTATTCAAAGGGATAAAAAATAAAGTATGCCTGTAAATATGTAAAATATAATGCGGCACTAAGTTCATTTTAGGCCTCCTTGATCCTTTTATTATAGACAGCTAAATTAGGTAGAAATATTACAGACAGTCAGATAGGGCTAGCTCCTCAAGGCTGTCAGTGCAGATAAGAACATATGAAAAACTAGTTGGAGGCATATCTAAAGAAGACTAAAGACTCAATGGCCAAATTTACATACTTCCCTAAGGAAGCTTGAGATTATTGGTACCACTCTTTTGAGATTTCCCAAATAAATAAACCATTACCTCATTAAGGATGGGTCATCCTCTCCCACCCACTAAGACTGAGACTACTAAGATTAAGACTAAAGATAAGACTAAGACTATAGATTATCTACCAAGGTTAATGATATTATCCATATGCTCTTGCTACTACTGGATCAATATTACCTAAGTAGCTATACTTTTAATCACATGGTTGATTATAATTTGACCCATGTTGTATTCACATCCTGTGATTTTGCCCTCTAAAACTTTCTCTGAAAAGTGGGTTTATTGACAACCCATTCAGCACCTCTCCTGCCTCTCCAGCTCTTTCCATTCTCCAAAAATTTTCCTACTTTTAACCTCTGTTGTTCCTTAGAATTCATTCTTTTATTTCGGGAAACATGAACTCAGCATATCTGACATCCAGCAGGTTTGGAGTTAAATATATTCCCTTTGTATCATTTTTAGATGGTGTGGCTATATAAAGTGTATGCTCTGCTGAATTTTTGACAAACTTGGTCAGAAGTCTTGCATGAAAATGAAGTGTGGTATCCTTAAATTCAGGAAGGTAAATATTCCATTTCCCTGAAACTACTACTTCCCAAAGAGCTTTGGAATTGCCTTGTGGTCTATATAAAAGCCCTAGAAAAAAGTTAATTTCATTTTTTATAGTCCCACCTCATGTTTAACCCCAAATTATAGCAGTATTTCTAGCTGTTAAAAACAGGTACTTTTGAGTTACAAATCTAACAAGTGATCTGTGGCAATCTGTTGAAACTCCTAAAGCCTAAGCTTTCTTATTTCTAGAATGGTATAATAATAAGACCTACCTCCCAGGCTTCTCTGAGGATGAAAGGTAATGAGCACAACCTACTTCTTGGCAACTAGTGAGAGAATTCAAAATGTGGTACTCTAATTACAGGGATTGTTTTTGTAATTGCTATTAAACAACTTGTTCACATACTTGTTTTCCATGAGGCTTGCCTATGAATTCTAGATTGTTCTCAAAAATGACAAATATCTTTAATGCACACATTTTAAAATAACTATTCCAGAAGTTTTGAATAAGTTATGATTTCTGAAGATGCATTGAAAAGAATAAATACTCTTGAATGTATTCCAGGCTCTGAAATGACTATTGCCAAAGGAGAGTATATTGTGAACTATATTACAAAAGGACAAAAAAATGAATTTACCCTCTGGACACATTTTATAGTTTTTGCACAATTTCTTAGTTTCACTATCATATCAAATATGCATTGAATATATGTTTTATGAATGATATGTGCTGGATTTTTTATAGGATACCAAATTATGTAAGTCTTCAGAATGTTTTTTATTAAGATTCATTTATGGTGAAGTCTCATGAACAGCAATTGCAAAATCTAATTCACTGCTTGTCTGAATTTAGGGAGAAGGAAATCTTCAGAGTAAAGCTCTGGAGCTGGAAGGAGAATTTCCTACTCAATGTGTTTTCAGAAAATGGTTTCCATCCCCAGTGCTTGGAAATGGGAAGGTTTAGGTTAATGTGAGTCAGACTTTACAAATATCAAACACATCAGCCCCCTGAGTTTTTGCAAAACAAGAGCGAGCCAGGCAGCCAATTTCTCTGCCCAGAGTGTTCTTTAGGCCTCCAGAGGAATGTTTGAGTCTCTTACATATTTTCTTCATAAAATGTGAGGGAATGGTTTCTTTGGAAACTCCTGGAGAGATGTGACTCTTCTAGTGACATCAATGCTTCCTATCAGATTTGTCCCTAAAGATATCACTTGTTTTTCCAGAGACTAACAACTACAAATTTGCTATGTCTGAGTGGTTTCTTGGTATGCACACCTGGGACGTACACTGATCCTTCCCTGCTCCATCATGTTTTTTCTTCCTTTCACTGTGCCTCCCAACCCCCATCCCAGAATCCCTTCCGTTTTCCACAGAGTCTACCTTTCTGTTTCCTTTTATCTCTCTTGTCTTCCTGAAAGCGTGAAAGATGTCATACTATGGTGATAAATGCATACTAATGTCTATAAAAGCATTTTTCATAATAACTAAATTTTGGAAGCAGCCTGTATGTCCATCAACAAATAAATGGATAAGGAAAATGTGGTATTCATACACAATGGAGTGCTGAGTAACAGAAATTCACATCATTTGTAGGAAAGTGGTTGCATCTTGAGAGTATAAAGCTGAGTGAAATAAATCAGACCCAAAAGGTTAACTATCACATGGCTTTTCTTAAATGAGAAACCTAAACTTTAAGTTACTTATTATAAATCTGTACTTTCCACATGGAGGTGTATATTTTAGAAAATAATTAAAACTTCTCATTTTGGAAGAATAAACAAAGATTATTGCTTACACAGGTGACTGTTAATAAGCATTCTGTGAATCTTTTGTATGCACACATAGTGTCAAGATGTGTGTTTCTTAGTTGCATCACTTTTTAGCATATCACAATATAGCAATATATAGACTTTTAGTCTTTTTGAGAACAAATTTATTATTTCATATATTATTTTGTAGAATGAAGGGATGATAAATAGTGAAAGAATTATCAGTGAATCAAACTGATGGTTTTTGAGGGGCAACTTACCTTTGTCTTTTAAGAAAAAAATTGACATAATTGTATATATTTATGAGATAGAATATAGTAGTTAATACATTCTCACATGTATAATTAATGTATCTATGTATCTTATATTGTTGGATACATTAAAAATTCTCTTTACTGGCTATTTTTAATACAAAATTAGTTGTTGACAATCATATTGTATAGGCCTCGTTGTACTATACAACTGTACCCCTGTACCCATTAATTATCCTTTATTGCCCTCAACCTTCCACCCTATCCAGCCTTTGTTAACTCCTATTCTACTCTCTACTGCTATGAGACACTTTTTTTAGCTTCCACATGTAGGTCGAAGCCTGTGCTATTTGACTTTCTGTGCCTGACTTATTTCATGTAACATGATGCCCTCCAGTTCTATCCATCTTGCCAGAAAAGACAGGATTTCCTTCTTTTATGGCAGAATAATGTTCCATTATGTGTATATACCACCTTTTCTTCACTTATTTATCATTGGATACTTAGACTGATTCCACATCTTGGCTATTGTGAATAGTGCTGTGATAAATTTGGGGCATATGTGTTTGTGTGTGGGCATGCATGTGTGCTTGCGCAGGAACAGACGTCTCTTCACCATGCTGACTTCACTTCCATTGTGCATATAGTAGTAGTGAAATTGCTTGATCATGGAGCATTTCTAGCTTTTTTAGATCCCCATATACATTTTCCTATAGTGGCTGTATTAAGTCACGTTCCCACCAACAGTATATGAGAATTCCCTTTTCTTTTGCTTCCCCACCAGCATTTATTACTATTTTCTCTTTTTCTCTATCTGGGGTGAGATGTTATCTCCTTGTGGTTTTGATTTTCATTACCCTCATGATTGTTGACACTGAATATTTTTTCATACGTGTTTGCTATTTGTATCTTATTTTGAGAAATGTCTTTTTAGATCTTTTACTCATTTTTAATTGGATGCTTTTATGCTGAATGCTTGAATTTATTTTGTATTATGGACATTAATCCTTTATAAATGTTTCTAAATTTGGTAAAGGAAATTCCTATTGGTGTTGATTTGGATTGCTTAATGATTTTTAAAAGGATGATTTTGGGGCAGAAGAATGTGGGAAGGTTTCTATGGGTACTAAGTTATATTTAGGTAGCATTAAGAATTTCTTTTGTTTGTTTGGGTTTTCTTTCTCTCTCTCTCTCTTTTTTTTTGGTACCTGGGATTAAACTCCAGTCCTTGCGCTTGCAAAGCAGGCAGGGGAACCACTGAACTAACTCCTCAGCCCTGAGATTTAAGAATTTCTAATTGCATAATAGGGTGACTATAGATAGCATGTCTGTATTCTATATCTCAAAAAGCTAGGAGAAAGGATTTTGAATAGTTTTGCCATAAAAGGAGTAATAAAAAGCAATAAATGTTAGAGAAGACAAATACAGTTAACCTGATTATATAATGCATATAGTGGACCAGAGGGCTGGTTGTAATTCAAATTGGTCAATTGTAGGTTCAGACTCCTCTAGGCGGCCTTCAAAGTCTCTCTCCCATATACAGGCAGAGCTCAGTGTCCTTAAAGAGACATTGGCCCAGAATTTTTCGATTAACCTCAGATGAAAGGATATTGTAATTTTCCATCCAGAACTCTTTGAGGGTTAAGTCTGTATCTGAGACCATCTGGAAGCACAAGTGGCCAGCATTTGGGTCTTAACTCAAGAGTTTGTGTGTAAGTTAAAGCTAAAATACCAGTTGTAACCCAAGTTGTTTTTTGCCAGGCCACTCATAACTTGAAGGACCGGTGTACATGTATGGATATATCAAAGGGCTCCCCATTAATATGTATGATTTTTGTGTATAAAAAAAATTCAGTTAAAAAAACAAAATACAGTTAGCTTCTAAAAAGAACAAGAGAATGAACAAAATGTGAAAATATTTAAAAGACTAATATCAACCATTGTTGTAAATAAATAATTAAATGAAAAGGGCGATTTTCTTTGGGTGAGTTGTGGTTGGGTAACTATGGTGAGCCTCGGGTTATGTTAGTTTTGATAAACAGCTGGTGGCTTAGTGAGGCCTAAAGTTACATTGGCTGTTTCATTGCATCTATCAGTTTGTCTCAAATTTCACTTTAAGTCACAAATCCTGACTTTCAGACACAAGCAAGCTAAGCTCTGTCAATGAAAGGGCTTTAGAAATGTGATAAGCTTGATATTTAATAAGTGAGAGATATACAATAGATAAAATTTTTTAACTTTATGCTTTTGGAAGATAGGTGAAGTTGAATAGTGCTACAGAAAGAGGTACATAATTTGAGTGAGTTAAGAAAGCAAGGGTGGTTATTTTGAAAGTTGAGGATTTATTAACCTGCTTTGTTCCATTATGTCTGGAGACAGGGACTCAACTTTAGCAGGACCTGAGGTCTTTGCTTAGATAAGCTCATATAAGGCCCTATTTCTGCAAGAGCCAAGAGAACTGAGAACTCTAATTCTTACCCTTAATATAAAGTTATTTTGTATTGCAGAATTCTAAATTAGCTATTGTCTGAGAAATGTTTCCATGAATTACTCACATGCTTTGCTGTGGGATCCCCTTAAATCACAGGGAGGGGGTGAGTGAATGTGTGTAGTCTTTGGAGGCTGCCCAGATTATATTGATTGGCACTCTGGAGAAGATCATGGAACTAAAAGATGAGTAAAATGAAAATAAAAACAGTGGACAAATTTTAGCCGAGAAGGAGATCAAGAAAGGACTTGATTTGTATTTATCTGGGATACTATCCTTTCTTTTACATTCACTGAGTTTCCATGTGAAATTCTTCAAGCTGGAGTAAATAGGTTTCTAGCCCTATACACTGTTTTATGGACCTGCTGCTGCTTTTGATGATCTACTGAGGAAAGAAAATGGCTTCAAACACCATTTGCATCTCCTAGTCCTTAAACCTAAAAAGGTGTCAGTGCAAATGGAAAGTGAAAAAGAACCTCATTTTCCCCATTTCCTGATGGTTTCATTATTTCTGGTACATAGACAGAAGTCTTTTACACTGGGAGTCACATGTAAAAGATAACAGCTTTTTAAAAAATTGACTACACATCAAAATCAAATACATGATTTTTGGATAGATTCCAACTGATATAATAAATAAACCCACAATATCTTCACTGAATATACTTAAACCTTAATTTTTGTCAAACTTCCTTGAATCACAGACCTTAGGAATTTATTTTGCAAAGAAGCAAGCTGAGGCTTAAACAGACAGTGCTCCCAAACACATTTTCCCTGAAAGACAGGACTGCGTAAGGTCCTAGTAATCTTTCCAGCCTTCAAAATGTATTGAATTATTACTGATGCATTGCTCATTTCAAAAAGGGGTTTTATGAGACTATGAGTCAAATTTTCTTCCACAGCAGATCTGATTTCTTTGGAGGAATATGATGGATCTCTAAAGTTTAAGGTCAAAGAGCAAGGTGAAGCTGGTGTGGTGTTGCATGCCTGTAATGTTAGCACTCTGTGAGGCTAAGGAAGGAGGACTGAAGTCTGAGCCCAGCCTGAGCAACTTAGTGAATTCTATCTCAAAATAAAAGAAGAGTGGTAGAGAGTGGAATGTCACTCACTGTAAAGGCCCTGGGTTCAATCCCCAGGACCACCACCACCACCAAAACAAAGGTTTAACTGTGGCCAATCATGCATTCTTTCAACCACCAATCCATCCAAAAGACAGTTTTTGAATTCCTACTACATATCAAGCACAATGATGCTAAGATATACTCCTGTGTATAAAGCATCCATTCATGATTCCTACCATACTGGTTGGGAGGTGGGTGGGGAGGATAGAGATTGAAGTTAAAACACACACTTGCCCATAATCATAAATTGTGAGTTGTGGTAAGGTTAGAGCTGTGTTAAATGTGGTAGCCTTTTTTTGTCAGTCTAGAATTTACTTGAGGCTCTGCAGAATAGAAAATATTTCCTTCTTTTTGGGTAAATGGCTTTGAGATCATTTTTCTAAAGTTAAATATCTTCTGAATATATAAATTTCATATTTACAATGTTCTTCATAGTGAGAATGTTCTGTTGTAGCAGAACTGCTTTAATATTCTTGCCCACAAAATAAATAAAACACAACAATGTCTTTTAACTGCAGAATTTAGGTGTTATAATGCATCTGTCCAGAGACTAGTTGAAGCACATATTGTTCTTACATTTGAAGTAGAAGTAGACCTGATTGTCTAGTCCAAAATTCAATTGCTTTGATGTACCTTTTTTGCAGATGGTTCAAATTACCAGCAAACTTTATTATCACTGATAATATGGTAATGCAGTAGGTTGACATAAGGGTTGACTAGTTGACTGTTGCCGTATATAATGAATCCAAAGTAATGTGATATAGCCTCTAAAATGTAATAGGATTTAAGCAAATTCTTTTGTCCCACTACTTCCAGAGATTAAATGTTATAGAAAAGACTTTAAAAAGATGAAATGGCTTAATAACCTTTTCTTAAGTAGGCTTTAAAACCTTAATTCATTTTGTGCTTTAAGCCAGAAAAATTTCTAATTTTTAGACATGCGTCTAGTTTATAAATTCAAAACGTAAGTATATATAGGTAAATATTTATTTAAAAATGGTTCATGTGCATGTTTGCAAGTTAGAAGAAATGAAAAAAAAAACTAAAACAGATTTACAGATATTACAGCTTGAAAGCAAGCATCTGAAATCAAAGTACATGACTGTAGCTTTCTAGGCTTTAATCTGTATCCCCACTAAAAATAGCTTTTGGGTGGGCATGAAATTAACCAAGCTATCTTATAAAAACAGTAGAATATTGAATGATCTTCCGTTGTATTCTGGAAAACCAACATTGTGTTCTCCCCTCTCCTTCTTCTCTTGCCCTTTCTGGTAGTTTGCCAGAAGCTGTCTGCCTCTTTCCTGGAGTCCGGTAATTGAAAGTAATTTTTTAGAAGATGGTTTCAATTATCTAAAGCCCGAGGAATGTTTAACTGCCCCTTCTGTCAGTGAACTTGTTTACATTGGGATTTGAGATGAATTCAGATTACATACAACCAGATGCTATCTGCTATGGCAGCTCTTTTAAAAAAAGAAAATCCTGTAAGGGAGGGGCCTTAGCTACCATATTTAAATCAACTTCCCTCAAATTTTATGGATGTATGCCCAGGGGTGAACTTTTGGGGTAAACTTCAGATCATAACTGGTGGCATTCAACTCTGAGAATATATATTCTCTGTACAGTAAATAATGTTCTCATTTTCTCTGTGTCTTTATGTGATATGATCAGAAAAGTTTATATCTCACAGAAATATCTTTGTCACACATTTAGTTAGAGATAATAAAATTTTAAGCTAAAAGTTCATTCATGTTTCTATTGTGCCTAAACATCACAGATTTACTGTCATATTGCCCAGATAATATAAAGTAAATGTTGTGATATTTGATAAGAGAAAGCATATAAAGCATTAAAAGTCACCTGTGAAACAAGAAAATGCTCTAATCTGTAGACAATTGCAGACTTACTTCTGTATCTAACAGCTGAAATGAAGGTTTATGAATATATATTACTTACAAAGGTTGAACTTCAAATCTGAAGAAAAGGCTGAATACACAAATCATAGCTTAGAAAACAGATACACTAGGATATAATTAATCTTTATGAAAGAATTATTTGCAATATGCAGATATACAGCATACACTGAAGAGGTTTTTGAAGAGTAAGTTGTCTTTCAGTGTGATTAAAATATGATTTAATCTGTGAGGTTTAATTGCATATAAATTTTCAGAAAAATAGAACTATCTCTTATGAACTTCAAGAAGGCACCAGATATAATTGTCCTTACCCACCAGTATGGGAAGACAGCCCAAGAATTGCGTTAGGAGTTAGAGAATATACACATATACATACACATACAGGCATCCACATATGTGAATATAGATGTATAGATGAAAATATATGCTATATATATATATATATATATATATACATATACATGCATACATGTAATATTCCTTTTACTTAGCACTTAGCTGTGTAGTACTTAGTGTTCTACTTAAATATACTTGACAGTTGAATGAATTAAGGAACAAATGAAAAGTATCAAGACCTTCTGCAAGTGAAAGTGATGTCTAGCAGCAAATACAGCCTTCCACAGATGTTTCTACACCAAAATCACAGTCAAAAGGGACTTTCTGTTTGCATACTTTGCAGTCCTGCGAATTAAAACTCAGAGCTTCATGCATGCTATGAAGCTACATGCCCAGCCCGTAGTCAGAGAGGAAAAGTTGAGTTAGAGGAGGGAAATATCCTTGATCTCCCTTCCCATCTCCTTTTCTGCTAAAGTCTCTCATTGCACTCACCTAACAGAAAGACAGATGGAAAGGGAGCAAGTTGAAACAGGACATAGAGTCAGTCTCTCCAACTAAAAAAAAAAAACAACAACAACAGGGATATGTAGAATAGATATGGGAGGAACAGAGAAAAACCGTCATACCATTATCTCTCCCTGATCTACTCAGGGCTATTGTCAGTTTGAAGTTACTAAAAAATACCATTGATTCAATTATTTTATTACTATTTTAGATTATAGCTTTTCTAGGCAGTGAATCTAAATATTGCAAGCACTGTTTTACTGCAGCTCAGACTTGGTGTTATTTTTTTTTTCAAATGAGAATTCTGATTATGAGCTAAATAGCTAGTGAATACAAAAACTTTATCATAAGATTTTTTAAAACTTTCAAATTTTATTGTGTATATGGCCTCTTAATAGCCAACTATACTGACTAATATCAACATAAAATATGTTTGGCAAATTACTGTCAAGTTGCAGAATAATTTTAGAAAATATGAAGCATTCAGTATTTTCATTTAGGTTTAACTCATTCTATGGATTTGATTTACAATAAAACTTGTAAGAAATGGCAAAACAGCAGTTATTCATAAGTTATAAGAAGTCTTAATGTTTTATTCAGCTTTATACATAAAATAGTAAGAAATTAGTGAATGATCTAAATAGCCCATAGTTTTAAAATATTATAATGATAAATGAAATATTTTGAAATAAATTAATGAAAATGTCATATACCAAATCTTGCAGAATGATGATAAAGATATGATTAAAGGGCTGGGTGTGGTGGTGCACACCTGTACTCCCAGTACTTGAGAGCCTGAGGCAGGAGGATCATTGCACAAGGCCAGCCTGGGCTATGTAGTGAATCCAAGGCCAACCTAGACTACATAATGAGACCCTATCAATAACAAAAGTGATGTGATTAAAGAGAAATTAATAGCCTCAGGTGCATATATAAGAAAGTAGGGAAAACTGAAAATCAATATCTAAACTATTCAGTCATGAAGCTGGGAAAACATTAGTGCAAAACTAGAAGACAGATATAATAAAGATATCCAGTTGTGGTGGCACATGCCTATAATCTTGGCAGTTGGGAGGCTAAAGAAGGATTGCCATGAGTTTGAAGCCATCCTAAGCTACATAGTGAGTTCGAGGCCAACCTGAACCTCCTCATGAGATCATCTCAAAACCAACCAACCAACAAACAAAACAAGACAAAAGGGATTTAAAAATTGATGCACTAGAAACTCAAAATACAGAAGTTCAACACAGACAGTAGATTCAGTGCCATTAAAATTCCAGGGACTCTGAGTGTGCGTGTGTGTATCATGCACACACATGCATCTGTTTGTGTGTGTGTTTGTGTGTTTAAGGCAGCAGGTGAATCAAAGTATTTTGGAAACGCAGGAACCAATAGTGAGTACAGGAAAGGCAGTCTTGAGGAAGAACAAATCTGAATGTCTGGTACTACTAAATATCAACATCTATTATAAATAACTAGAACACGAGGCTTCTAAAATCTTTATATGCCATAACTTGATCTAAGGGATAGCTGTATGGATGTGTTCATTTTGTGTAAGTTAATCTATCCATAAATCATAACACTTGGTCTACTTTGTCTTATATATGTTATACTTCAGTGAAAATTTCTGAAGCCGATATGGCAAAATATTAAAAGTTGACATGACATAACTTGACATAAATTTTTGCATGCACAAATTCTTTATGCTTTTCTACAAGCTTGTAATATTTTAACAATTTCCAAAAAAGATAGGGCTAGGAATGAAGCTTACTAGTAAGCCACTTGCTTAGCATGCAAGGCCCTGGGTTCAATAAGTATTGTAGAAAAAATAGAATTCATAAAAATATTTTGATTTAGGCTATATTGTGATTATAAATTTGTGTAATGCAAAATAATGTTATACCTTGCCTCTACTCTACTATACCATGATTTTCCTTCATTGGGCTTTATATAAAATTGTTGTAGAGTAAAAAGACATCTGGTAATTGCTTTTGATTACAATGTCTCCTGAACCTGCAACCTGAAGAATAATAGTGGGCTCTGAACTGAGAAAGTTAGATTGATGGTAGGTGAAAAGCCTTAACAGCAACAGAAAATGGCATTTGGAAAGGGGAAGGACCCACAAAACTGTGAGTTCTATAGCTGTCAGTGAGTAAATGTGCACTTGATAAACTACCAGATCACCTCCACAAGTGCTTTAGTCTAAGGGCAGTCCACTCAACACTCAATTACTCAGGGACTGAGTATCTGGGCTTTCAATTTTCTTCTTCCTTTTTAGAGCCACTGTCCGAAGGGCAGAGTAGCCCAGTACTATGCTCTGTCATATTTGTTTACTTATAGCTAAAAGATGATGTTGGTCCAGATTTTCTCTAAAATGTTCAGGTCAAATGGTCAGATCTTAGGCTCAAAATCCAAATGTTTATCTGTTACATTTTAAAATGTGTTATTGTCATTGTTATTTTGTTATTGGCTTATAGGCCTGTGCAATATGCTTTATTTTAATTGACTCTATTAATTTGAAAACAAAAATTTAAAAAGCAAACTTTTCTAGTAGTATTTTTTTTGACGAGTGCTAACATGTCTAAAATGTGTTACTTTATTGATTGGTTTTCATATTATTATGAACAATTACTATGTTATTATCCTGGAGCATTTACTCAATACTGGTGCAGACTTAACCTAATATTAGACACTGGTGGGGGAAAAAACTGGATTTAATGTAAGTACAAACTCACACACCTACAGGGACCAAGGACTAACCTAAATAAACACAGTCATCATAGTGTTAGAAAACATGAAATAAGTCCATGATAAATGGAACCTGATAATTTGCCTCAGTGCCTTGAAGACAATCAGGAATAGTATTAATCTGGAACCTTTATAAATTGGACAAATGCTAATCTACCACAGGTGATTGTAACCAGACCGAAATTTGGGCCCAGAGCTGTTTGATTTTTTAAAAGAGAAACCTGAAAAAGCTCTCTGTTAAAAAAAAAAAAAAAAAAAAAAAAAAAAAAAAAAAAAAAAAAAAAAAAAAAAAAAAAGAAAAGAAAAGAAAGAAAAAAGAAATCTGTTCATTTCACAACTACTTCAATTAGAAAATAACACACAATATTGCTAATACCATGAGCCAAACAAAATTTTTTCTAAAAAGGCTGTTTACAATGTGGACTTATGAATTTCATTTTTCCAGTGCCATCAGGAGAAATAGGACACTTCATGTAAGAGGGGCATGAAGCAACACTAAGTGCTATAAGAACTCCTTGTTTTCTCATTCGTACAGTAGCCTTTGTTAAGATGGGTCAAGCCCTGCCTGCCTTGTGTGAATGACAAGGGTTCTAAGATAAACAAAAACATTTTCTATTGTCAAGCAGCCCTTGATCTGGGAAAAGAAATAAATAATTAGTATCTAGTAGTAACAAACAGTATGGTGCAATTTTAGAGAACAGAGGCTTTACTACCATTTTTTGTGAGACTACAGAAAATAATTGGGAAACAATCAGCTCCTCTTTCAAGTTTATAAATATGTCCTATCTATCTGGTCAATGAAGCTTTACTTTCAACTAGGTCAAAAGAAGCAGAACAAGTCATAAAAGTTTCTCATAGTCAACTTCTAAAGTAAGAACTATCATGAAGTATCACACTGACTGAAGAGCTCTTAGTAACTCATAGTTTCAACACCCTTTTAAGGTGGGCAGAACTTTTAATTACATTAATAAGCAGGGTTACTTCTTTTAAATGAGCTGTCTGTAGATAACTATCTAACTTATCTGTATATTATACAAATATTCACCTACATATTATTGTATTTCTGAGCCATTAAAGACAATCTTACTTTTGCTTCAAATTAAGTAACAGAAGAGCCACTTTTATTTTTATTTTTTATTTTTTTGGTGTGTGCAAGCTATGGGCAGCCATAAAGAAGGCATTTAGTTGAATAAACTGTCTTCAATTCTAGAACTCCTTATTTGTGATAAAAATAGGTACTATATACTCTTTCAATGCCGAACAAATTACTATTCAAACTGTTTACTGTTACATGTAATTTATTCGCAATGTAGGTATTAAAGGTCTCAACACTAAACACTCCTGAAGTCTTCAGAAGTATTCATTTCAGTGTAGAAAACTCCGTAGACTTGAAGGAGGGATCATTTCATATCTGTGTGTCTTCCAAACATTCCTTCAGGCATTTTTCCCCAGTGTTACAGTGTGCGGAGTAAAGAGGAAGTGAAAGATTGCTTTTTGAATGTTACTTGGTCTTTTTAGGAGGAAGAACAATGTATTCATTTGTGATAAAAATCTAGATAAATAAATGATGTAATGAAGTATTGGTTGCACTAATGAGATGAGAAGATCCAAAGACCTCTTGGCTGTTTTGTTAAATCAAATAACCACCTTCCAACATAAAAAAACAATTGTTGAAAAAGCTTCTGTCAAAAAATAAACCCTTCAGTATTTTATAGCAGGTGTTATTGACAGAAGAGAAGAGACTGGAATTTCCTATAACTGTTGTTCTTTAAAGAACACAACTTTATAGTGTATCTTTCATCTTTGTAATATGGTAATGATTAAATTCACCTGCAAAAGCCCAAGGCATCTGTTTCATGGGAACTTCCAAGTATCTTGTGTACAGACTTGTTCAAGTGGGAGTTCATGAATACAAGTAGAGTGAGCTCCAGCTTATCTCACACCACCAAGGAATGGCATGTTCTGTTTCATCAAATATTCTTGTTGGAGAGCTGCTGCTCATACCATGCATTGTGATTTTCAAAGGGTAAACTTTGGTTAGCATTAAAGCTGCACTCACAGAGCCAATTTCTTGCTTTGTTGCAATCCTGAGAAGTTTACCTTTATCCCTTGGACTGGGATAATGCTGTCTTTAGGGGTTATATCAGCCTTGGAAAACATTTACTTATGGAATAATCCTAACATGTAGAAAGTTTCAGAACTTTTACTTTGCCTCAGTCAAACTACCTTATCAAGACTTCATTCCTTTAGCCTGCTTTGGCTGATTGACTGGCTCCTTGTTGAACCAGTTTTAGCTTTGGTGTTTGGGTTGACAGTTGTGTAACTCTGACCTTTCCTCAAAAACAGTTGGTGTAAATAGCTTGATTTTCCCTCTTATGCCTTGATTAGAATAGACAATTTGGAATCATATAATTACATGAGCTTTTGCAATGTAGAAACCTTCTGTATCATCTCTAACCTGAACTCTTGATTTCTGTAAACACAAGAGTTGCATTATTGAGTGCCTGTTTTATTCTGGGCATGTACTACTAGATACTTTCCAAAAGTGACCTCCATTCATTAAAAATATACAAATAATTTAGTAGAAATATATAGTGAAGTATTATTCAGCCATAAAAAGAAAGAAATATTTCCATTAGCAACAAGAAGGATGAACTGAGCTAACTGAAATAAGCTAGACACAGAAAAGTAAATACTTTCTGATCTCACTTACACATAGACTAGAAAAAACTCGAAGTCTTAGAAATAGAGAATAGAAAGATAGTTACCATAGGTTGATGGGAGAGGGTAGAGAAAATGCAGAAGTATTAGTCAAAGGGTACAAGCCTACAATTATAAGATAAGTAAGTTCTGAAAACATAATATTAAACACCATGACTATAGTTAATGTATTTTATATTTGACATTTTCTTAGAGGGTACATCTTATGTATTCTCACTACACAAAAAAATAACTATTTTAAGTGATAAACATGTTAATTAACTTGATTATAGTAATTTAGTCAAAATATATCTGTATATAAAACACCCCTTGTATACTTCAAATATGTACTATGTATGTTACTTTCTTGTCCTGAGACAAAATACCCAACAGCTGCAACTCAAAGGAGAGGTGTATTTCTCATTTTAGGAATTAATTTCATGGTTGGCTGGATCCAAGGAGGAAGCATCATGCAGACCACTGTGGTGGATGACAGATGTTCACCACATGGCAGTCAGGAAACATCTAGAGTGAAGGGAGGAGCTGGGAATGAGAATATACCTTTGCAATTCAGACCTCCAGCGACTTGCCCCTTCTGACCAGGCCCCACCTCTAAATTTGGTAATTTTGGGAAACGTTTTAGATTTAAACCGTAACATCTGCCTCTGGCCTCCAAAAGAAACACACAAAATGCATCTAGTCCATCACTAACGGATGCCAAATTGTTAACATTTCCAGCATTGCCAAAAAGTCCAAGTCCAAAATCTCCTCTGAGACACAAAGCAAACTCTTACCTATGAGCCTCTATAAAACCAATGGCACAGGATAAACATTTCCATTCCAAAAGAGAGGAATAGGGGAATAGAAAGAAATTAGCCAAAGCAAGGACAAACCTAGCAGGACAAAAATTAAATCTTGTAGCTCTACATTCAGCACCCAGGGCAAGTTGTAGTGAAATGTAAGCTCCAAAGGGCCTAGGTGGCTCCACTTCTATGGCACTGCCATTTGCTGCCCTCATTACCTTTCTCTTGGGTTGACTCTGTTTACTGCATGCAGCTTTCCTCAGAAAACATTATCCATGTTCCTTCCATTCCCAAAATACCTGGTGTCTCCATTGCATTTCAGCTTCACTCCCACAACTTTATGCATTACCCTGTCAGAGGCAAACTGCCTGACCTCTCAGGCCTTTCTCTGATATCTCAACAGCAGCCTATTTAACCCTGTAGCTCTTGCATTCTGCATGCCTGAAAAACAATCATGATCTGGATGACATCAAGGTCTTTTGCTAGCTCAAACAGTAGCTAAGCCCCCTTGAGCCCTGGCTGCAGAGACCTTTAAGTGCCTGGATGCCTGACCACTGTGAAACAAATCTAAGGGAATCAATTATTTATGTGCTTCTCCTTGAGCAAGAGACAGAGGGGCTCTATCTCTAATAGAAGCTTTAGAGCTTTGCACCCTTGAGCCTTTGAATGGTGGGGTCTTTCTGATGTCCAAGATAATTTAAGCCATCTTGGGCTGGGGATTTAGCTCAGTGATTCAGCGCCTGCCTTGGAAGCACAAGGACCCAAGTTCAATCCCTGGTACCAAAAAAAAAAAAAAAAAAAAAAAAAAAAAAAAA
>NW_022900919.1:31896118-32010942 GCF_012274545.1 Fukomys damarensis | reverse complement strand
AAAAAAAAAAAAAAAAAAGAAAAGAAAAAAAAGAGAAAGAAAAAAATTTTAAGCCATCTTTCTTATTGTTCTTATGCAAAATATATGGCTTCTTTTCAATGCTAATCGTTTTAGCAACCACCCTCTGTATGTCTTTATGGCCACAACTTTGTGAATGCTTCCATTCTGATGAGATTGCAAACTTTTCAAACCTGCTTTTTGGTCCTGATTTTCACTATATATCTAGCTAAAAGCAGCCAGCAGTACCCATGCCATAGCCTGAAACATGGGCTGCTTTGAAGTTTCCTTTGCCATATGAATTTGTCCACTGCTCTTAATTAGTCTCCCACAAAGTCTCAGGGTACAGGCAAATTGAAGATAAAATGCAACAGATATAGCCTCTAGTACAACTGCTGATGGACTCTGTTCCCATCTGAATCCTACTGAGTCTGGCCTTTACTATCTGGATTCCTACCAATGTTCTGGTCTTCTGGGTGCCTACCAGAAGCACCTAACAGCTCATTTTACAGCATTCTAGGGGTTCTCTGGCATTGCTAAACTTCTCTAAGTTCCAAAGTCTTCTAAACTCCATGGTCAGATAAAATCACAATAACTACTCCACTTCTCTGGTACCCAAATTTGTATTAATCTCTTTCCTGCTGCTAGGACAAAATACCCAAAACTGAAATGAGGAGAAGTATATTTTGGCTCAGTTTCAGTGATTCACTCCATGGCCGAGCAGCCCTAAGGCAGAAATATGTGAATGGTAGAGAAAAGCTGTTCACTGTAGGGTGGACAGAAAACAGAAAAAGTGAAGGGATGAACCAGGGGTGAGAATATGTCCTTGTAAGTCATGTCCCTGATGACCTGCCCCCTTTGAACCAGTCCTTATCTCCAAACATGATATATTTTGTGAGACATTTTACACCTAAATCATAATACTACCTGAGTAACACCTTAAAGATTAAAATCATACAGAAATAAACTATAAGATGAACTTAGAAAGCTGGAAGTTTTAAAAAATGTCACTTACATCAATGGAAATAGAATGAGCGTGCCTTCCGTTCTCACTATAAAATATCTGCCCTTCCATCTCTCAACCCTGCTTTTGGAATAGTTGGCTATTGTTTCAAAGTCAGGGTACTTCACTTCTATCAGTTGAGATGTGTGCTTATTAAAATCCACTTCCATTGCTATCACATTTGTCAACTGAAATTCAATAATTTGACTCAGTATTATATGAACAAAGTTATTGTTTCTTTTTTCTTTTCTAAAATTATTTATTTATTTAGTACTGGGGATCAAACTCAGGACCTTGCACTTGCAAGGCAGGCATGTCTTTTTAAAAATTTTTTAAATCAATAATTTATAATTTATTTTAAAAGTTTTTATCTTTCTAGAAATAGTTTTAAAATACAAAGTTTGCAAAAACTGTAATTTTGAGTGCCAGGGATTTAGCTCAGTGGTTCTGCTGCCTGCCTGGCAAGGACCCGATTTCAATGCCCAGTACCAAACAAAACAAAACAAAAAAAAGTTGATTTTGAAAAAGAACAGTGATTTTAAAATAACCTAATTGCTTAGATGTGCTCTGTAAACTCCCAATAAAATAATAAAAAAATATATTTTCAAATCTTATTGAACAAAAATAAAACAATCATTAAATACTTCTGGATTTTTTTCTGCTCAAAATGACCATATGGAGAAAAAAGAAAGAAAATGCTTTTCCTATGAAATAGAGCTTAATGGTTTTGTAAAATTTTATTTGCTTTAAAAAATGCTCTTAACTTAGTTGTGAGACCCCTATAGAGGCTTGGGGGGGAAAATCACAAAAACCTAGGATCATTCTGTATTCACATTGACCTATCATGCATTATAATTTTTTTGTTCAACTTTAGTGACTAGAAATCATAACAATACATTAAAAGTAAGGTCAGAGCAAGAAAGACAACTTGAAAGTCATCAGGTAGACTAATTACTCAACTATAAGAAACAGAAACCATTTCAGATGTTTTAAACCAACAGCCAACATTAAATGGTCCAAAACTGAAAATCTTCACATTAAAATCAGATATTTTAAATAAAAGGGATTTAATACAATATAGGCAATAAGGTGCTTTATAAGAAAGGGCAGGCATTTAATTCTTTGAACCTTTCAGGATGATTCCCAGAACAATACTGAGGGACCATCAAGGAGCTACCTTCTCTTCATGACCATGGCCATGGTGGAGAGTTAGACATCTGCCGGCAGCATACTGTCTCCCCCTCTTTTATTTCAATACTAGATATTAAACTCAGGGCCTCATATAGCAGAAGCTATATCCCTACCTCCATGCTGATGCCTTTAATACTCTTGGGGATGATGCTTCAGGAAATCAGTAACTTTGGGGCAGTACAGTTATACAACTAGAGAGTTTATGGATTTGCCAAAATACTATCAAATTTATCTACAGAAGAACAGGCTTCTTCTCTATGGAAATAGTAGGTAAATTAATGTGCTCTTATGTCTTTAGTGAAAATAGAACCTGTGTTATGTAACATATTTCACTGACCAATTTTAAGACTACTTAGGATCTTAGAGAATTATTAAAGTAAGTGATATCATAAAGGTTTTTAAAAATGCATCTTATTTACCATGAAACATTGTATGCATGGCTTTTTTATTTTCACCCTAAATTTGTCCATTGGCCAAGAAAATTCTTGCCACAATTATGTAGAATAGGAAAGGTCTGCATGTTCTATCCCCCATCCCTCATAGTTCACAAATGCTAAAGTTAAATCTCAAGCCTGTGACTGGTGCCTCATAGCTAATATGAGGAGGAACCATAGTTGTGTCTATACACCTTGTGTTTGCTTTATCATTCTCTCTCTGCTTTTCCACTTCTCTTTGACTGTTTTGTTGGCTATCAGATTTTTGTTACCTGTCCGGTTAGAAAACCTATGGCTGAATCCCAGTCACTTAATGTCAAGGTCATTGCCAACGTCAATTTCCATTTCCCACTCAACCTCTCTAATCCAAAGAAGGGAGGGGTGAAGAGATTGCATGAAGATAAAGGGGTAAGTGGATACTCATTTGAAAATACAGGCATTTTCTAAACTCAGTCTCCTTAGAGAAGGGAATCTTCTGTCCTTTCTCACTTGCGCTTTCACTGTACCTTAAGACCTTCATGTGGAATATCAGTGGAATTTCCCATACAACAAGCATGTACTGATATATAATATGCCAGACACCGTGACAGGTAGTTCAAACCAGTAATGAGTAAAACAAGAAAATAATTCCCTGTCCTCTCAGCGTGTATTATCTGAAAGGCTAGAGAGGAGATAAATTTAATACTAGTGATAAATAGTGAAATTATAAAGCAAGATATAGACTGTAGTTTTATTAGTTATTATGTAGTTATTAGTGTATTGCTTGAAAGTATTAGCTATGAAACGACTTTCCCATCTCTAAATTTTAGAGGTCTAATTAAATTAAGTCTATTTGGTGGCCAGGTGTGGTAGCACACAGCTGTAATCCCAGCACTTGGGTACCTTAGGCAGGAAGATTACCATGAGTTTGAGGCCACCCTGGGCTACATAGTGAGTTCAAGTTCAGACTGAACTACATAGTGAGACCTTGTCTCAAAAAACAAAGCAAAAATAATTAAATTAAAAAGTCTCCTTGGTAACCATAGGGTAAGGTGGGAATGTTGAATCTAGCAAAGTATTTTAATTACTTTTAAATTCTTTAATCTTTATTTTTTGAATTAATTTTATTGGTACATTTTAGGTGTACAATATAATGACATTTATCATTGGAAATTTGCACCTTATTTTTTCCCCATTCCTCTTCCCTCCCTTCAACCCCTCCATCCCTTCCTATCTACAAAGACTTTGTTTCCATTTTTTCATACTAATTCAATTCCCTTCCTTCCTTTCCCTTACCCCTCCCATTTCCCCTTGCCCTTTGGCCCTTTTCTTCCTATTTCACATTATCTAGTATACCTTTAAGTCCTTATTTACACTTTCAATTTTTCACACTAGAGAAGCTATTCAGTATTTACACACGTGTGTCCTATTTATTTCACTTGAGTATTACCTCAATAAGCATCTATTTAACTATAAATTTCTCTAATTTCTCATTCTTTATGGCTGAGAAAAAAAACCCACATTTTCTTTATCCAGTCTTCATTGATGGGCAATTGGGCTGCTTCCAAGTTTTAGCTATTACCAGTTGTGCTGATATGAACATGGGGGCACATGTGTCGCTGTGGTATAATTCTTTTAATTCTTTGGGAAAGACACCCAGCAGAGGAATAGCTAGATCAAATGGGACTTATAATATAGTACTTTGAGGTATCTCCATAGTAATTTCCACTGTGGGTTTCACCAGTCTACACTTCATCAGCAGTGGAGCAGGGTTCCTTTTTACCAACAGCCCTGCCAGCATTTGTTAATGGTTCATTTCATGATAGCAGCCATTCTTTTTGGGGTGCAGTATAATCTCAGTGTTGTTTTCATTTGCATCTTTCAAATGACTGGTAATGTTGAACATTTTTTCATATGTTTATTTGCTATTTCAGATGCCAACTTTTTGGATTGGGTATTTAAATTTGGGAGGTCAGATTTCTTGAAGTACTTTATATATTCTAGATAGTAGACCTTTGTCTGAGGAATAGCTGGTGAATATTTTTTAATCTTTATTTTTATAAAAGAAGAAAATCTTTGTAATATGTATGAGTTTCCTATAGCAGTTATAAGAAACCAGGGTGGCTTAGAGCCACAGAAATTTAGTGTCTTAATTCTAGGGGCCAGAAGTCTGAAATCAAGGTACTTGTAGGACAATGATTCCCTGAAACTTGTAAGAGAGCTTTCCTTGCCCCTTAGTTCTGCTGCTAGGCTGACAGTCTTTGATGTGTGCATGTATATGTGTGTGTGTGTGTGTGTATGTGTATATCTGGGACAAAATTTCTCTTTTCTTGTAAGAACACCAGTCTATTGGGTTAGAAGCTACTAATGAGTTAACTTGGCTACATCTGCAAGAACCCAGTCTCTAAATAAATTCTCATTCTGAAACACCAGAGTTTAGGACTGCCATGTGTGTGTGTGTGTGTGTGTGTGTGTGCACGCGCACACGCGCGTGTGCACACGTGTATTTATTTATTTATTTATTTATTTATATATTTTTTTGGTAGTACAGACTGTTGTAGACAGTGCACTTCCATATATAGTTCCCTCAGCCCAGACTATGTACAATTCCTTATACTGAATTTATGAATAAGAGGAAGCAGGAGGAAAACAAAGATGACCCAACCGTGTTGCATGTTTTTTGGAAATATAAACAGTAATGAAAAAGATGGATATGAATGAAAATAACTGGTAACTGTATTATCAGTCAAAATAATTTAAGTGCTAATAATAAATGTATTGGTGTCAGAAAGGTAGACAGTTCCTCTCCTTCTGTGATGAGGAGAGATGAAATCAGCTACAAGTATGCAGCTTAGTTAATAAAATGGGCTGAAAGTTGGTGTAGTATGATATGGCTGAAGCCAGCTTGTTTGTTTGCTTGGTTATTTTGGTGTTATTTTGGTTATTTTGAATTGAACTCATGGTCTTGCACATTCCAAGCACGTGGTTTACCACTTAGCTAGAACCCAACACCTGATCATTTATATATTTTTTAACAAAATGTTCATTATCATCTTATTAAAATAGCTATGTCATGGTACATTTACTTTTTAAAAATTCATATGCTTTGCATTGTGGTTGGATGCATTTTTCCCTTCCTTTTTCTTTTTCTGTTTGGTGGTGGTAGAAGAGTTGTAAATTTGAAGAGTGAAAGCCTTATTTGGCCAGAAATTGTAGCACTTATGTGTGTCCACTCTGGAAAACAGGAGAACCTTTGGGGATTGCATGTTTCTTTTGGATGAAATGATCATGTATGAGGCAGTTGGTTTCTTGCTGCAAATACTAGTTGCATAGTTCTAGTACAAAAGGAGGGATTTGCTTAGCAAAAGGCCACAAGTTGTACCCAGCCCCCTGGGTCTATTCATTATGGGTGTCATTTTAGATTCACCAGGGACAGCCTAGGTTAGGGTGATCTTCGGTCTCCAGACAATATACCAAGACAAGTTTAAAAATATACTCCTTTAAGTTGATCCTTCCCCAAAGAGGCCTAAAACACATAGAGTTCTTGGTGAAATCTGACGTCCTAACATTATGTGAGATTTTATAAAACCCTCCTCAAGATTGTTTTGGGATCAGAGAAGCTCTTCAGGTGCTCTGTGGCCCAGGGACCAACTCCTTATACTAATGAGGAGGCAGGAGGGAAGCCATCATCACCCCATGTGTGTGTCTTCTCACACCATTCTAGACTCAGACAAGAGAGGGCTGATTATAGGAATTATTCTTTATTATTCAAAATTTCTATAGCACTTTTTTCTCTGAGCAAAACTATAACAGGAAATTAAATATACCTCTTGCATTTTTATTATTATCAAGCTACATCCCCCCCCCAATTTTAAGGGATTTAGCTTTTGAGATGGAAGATACACTGAAGAAAACTCTTTACCACATTAATTTTTTCCATGAGTTTTTTCCTAACCTTAAGTACATGAGGATCTCTCTCCACCCCCACCTCCCATTTCTTGCACCAAGTATTTTAACTTAATTGTGGATTGTAACCTAAAAATTTATCTCTTGAATTCCATCCACATTTCAACTTGAAAGTAAGTCCTTTTATTCTTTCCTTTTCCCCAATATACAGTGTCTGGTTTTAGTATTCTTGGCAAGATTATCTTTCCTTTGTTTTTTCAACCTTCACTTTATAAAAATTTCTTACTTGATGATTTACTCCAAGATTAGAGAGTTCGAACATCTATAAATTTTAAAACTACATATTCCTCTACAGAAATTTACTGTGTCATTGAGGGGCATGTCATAGGGATAGTAAGAACTGCAAAGGCAAAAGTAAAAGGGAGAAAAACAATTTTCAAGTGTGAGCTTCGAATTCCCTTTAAGACTGGATAAATAACATCACCTGCCTCTTCCCTACATTAAGACTTCATTTAAAAAATCCAGACCAGCCAAAAATTCTAAGGTACTGTGTCACCACTGAGAAATCACACAAGATTTTAAGACCTTTCTTAAAACACCCAGTAAGCTACCTTTATCTCTGCTACAGCAGAGGCACACAGTAGTAGAATACATTGAAATAATTGTTCACAATATTCTTTCCCTGAAAGTGAATTATAATCTCAAGAATACTAAGGTCCTACTAGGTGCTCCTGAAACAAATGTACAGAAATAAGAGTAGTTCAACTCATTTAATTTTATGGTTGTAAATAAATGCCATGAATTGAAAACAGATAAGTGGAACAGTGATAAGCTTTAACGAGACTTGTCTACCCAAGATTTGAGGACAAACACTTCTTTTCTCCATTCCTCATTTGCTGTTCATGTTGGGGACTGAACTCAGGGCCTCACGATGCTAAGCATTTGCCTTACCCCAAGGCTATATCCACAACTACTAATTTGCTATTTCTTAAAACTGTTTACTACTATTTACTACTATGAAATATCATTAATATACCCATTTTTTTTGTTTTTAATATTTTAAACCCAGCAACACACACAAAAAAATAACATCAACAATAACAATGATAAACCACCCAATAGAGTAGCCTACCATGTTGATTTTCTAAAGGAGGTAACAATGAGTCAGCTCTTGTATCTTCCAGTATCTTTGTTCACACCTGGCAGCAGGATGAATTGTAAATGCCTATTTTAGATGTGTTTCTCTCAGGTATTCCCTGCAAAGTCTCTGATGGAATGTCTCTTCATTTCACTTTGTTTTCAAGTGGCACCCTCAAAGCCAGCTGAGCAGTATAACTACCAAACATAAAACTGGGAAGAAGAAATGCTGTTTGAAGGGACTGACGGGTAGTTCCTCGTGCTGCAGACAGATCCAAAATGGATTAATGTTCAAGCCAGGCCCTTTCACCTGTACTCTCCCACAAGAATTGACAAAGCAGTGCATGTGCCTTGTCCCTTGACCTCCTGAGTCTTCTACCACCTCAGAGTTGACACCACTTTCTGATCTGAGACAGTGTGTCATTTGGGGTCAATAGTTGTGCCATGCAGTGAAGTCTTGTGATAGATTTCCTCTGTGGTGGGAGGAAGAGGACAAAAAAGGAAAGAAAGAAGAGGAAGAGGGATTGTGGAGGAGCAATGAGGAAAGAAAGAATCTCTGACTAAATGGCATCTGTGCCTTTTTAATTGGTACCTTTCGGCCACAGTGACTATCTGTATTATTAGGTATACTCTATCTTTATTACGTGTGGTATATGATGTGCTTATACCTATAAGTCTAAGGGAAGAAAATTGAACACAGTGCTCTTTGTACTCAAGTTCTTTTTGCCATTTTCCCTGACCATGGTATCAGCAAAGCACCTGATAAATGTATAGCTATGGTCTTTTAACAGAAGGCATATCTCATTATATCTGAAGTCAGTGCCTGGGCCATGAAGTCTCTCATGACTTCTCCACAGAAGAAATTTTTATTGAGGTAGCATCACTCAGAATTTTCTTCAGAAACTCTGCTCTCTATTCTCAGCCATGTGGTTGATGTTGAACTGCCCATTTTCAACTGCAGGAGCAGTCCCTAACTTGTTCAATCTGATCATGATTTCCCATTTGTTAGATACAGAGTTGTTTTTGTTTTGTTTTGTTTTGTTTTCAACAAGGGAACCTCAGGGCCTTTTGTTGCCTTTCCAGACTCTGGCCTCTAGTGCTGATTATGAATGAAGAAGCATAGACCCCTGTCTTATGAATCAAAGAACATTAATCCTAGCATAAAGAGGTAAAACAGGAGGCAGAGAGGAGATGGAAAAAATGAGTTTTTTTGGTTATTCGTTATAGCCTATGTCAACCTGGTTACTTCAGTTATATGACATAGTAGATCTCTTCATTACTTAAGTCAGTTTGCCTTTAACATTTCTTATTTTCCTCCAACAGTGAACCCCACAGATCTGCAATGACTTGATTGAAATTCAAAATATTTTGTCGTTACTTCTTAGCTGGCAGTTGTGAGCTAAACAAGAAAAATACCACTTACAACAAACAATCACTAACAATGAAAATTTGACACTAACAGTATTAATAGAAAAATAAGATCATTACAATCCTATTTTGAATCAGCCAGATTTCTCCCCTCCTCTGAAGCACAATAGTCTATACCATGGCTGTTTGTTTTAATTTAAGGAGTCTTTGTGAGTAAGTGAACATCCAAACCACAAGCTATGCTTAATAGCTAATTCAAGCAAATTACCTAGAACAAAGAAAACACCTCTGACATAATTTGGGGGTCCAAGCATGAAAATGATAGGATGCTTGGAAAAGCCACAGAACCCATATGTCGACAGCCCAGTAGTTCTAATAGCATTTGGAGCTGGTAGGGAAGAATAAACCTTTTTAATTTGTTACAGCCAGTGCTGGTCTCTTTACTGCATTGGTTTTTCTTTTTCCTTCTGAATAGGAAAGCAGAGTTAGCTCTGTCATATTGAGCCAGTCAGTAATGGACTCTGCCAGGCGTGGAAGAGATAAAAGCCACCACCTGCCTTGCCTTCTATCCCCCTACCCCATTTCCCAGTCTCCAGTTGTCTGCACAGCTGCTGACAGCCAGTCATTGTTCCACTCCAGAGCTGCCTGGGAGCTCAGCCATCCCAACCACAGCAGCACAATTGCAGTCTGAATGCAGTAGCTGGGTACCTTGGCCGTGACCTCTGGGAGGGCTGTATGCCTGCAAGTCTGAGCAGACAGAGTTTAAATGCCTGCCATATTCCAGAGCCTAGGAGGAGTATGAACAGCACTTCAGAGAGAGTGTTGGAGGAAAGATAAAAGAGGAAGAAATGTGTATCATAATACTTACATAATTTAATATTTGTGTAATACTACATAATTTAAACAAGTAGAATGATGATGCTGGTGGTCGTATGTGTGTACGTGTGTGTGCACGTGTGTGTGCATGTGTGTATGTGTGTGTATGTGTACGTTGTGGGCAAATACATGAAGGGACTTGAGCAAGCTAGGCAAGTGCTCTACCCTGAGCTAAATCCCCAGCCAGCATATATCTAGTTTGGATAAATGGTGAAAATTCTCCTTTCTTTTTAGTTTGACAGGAGAATTCATAAAGAGGAATAATTAAACAGAAGACCAATAGAACATTTTAGGGGCCAATGTTTCCTTGCTTGTTGTCTATAATGGATACTGTAAGGAGCAAGCTAGAGCCTGCTTTTGGAATAAAGGATTTATTCCTCCAGCGTTCCTCTGCTTGAGGCTGGGAGAAACTCCTCAGCTGTCAGCCCCCTCTAGAGATTGCCTCACTTAGACTTCCTGTCCAAAGTCATGTTAGCTCTGTGGGGTGTCCCACATCCAATGACTGATAGAAGATCGGACATAAAGTCCTGACCTTCCTGCTACCACTCAGGGCAGCTCTGGTGGTTTAACTTATCTTTAGAGTTCCTTACTGTGGCTACTGAGACTGCCCTTGTGGCTGCAGGGCATCTCCCTCTTCCTCCTTTCCCTTTTGTAAAATCCAAATCCCAAGAGCCTCTCTCCCCTAAATAAGCTCCTACATGCTTATTTGTGTGCAGAGGGCCCAATCCATAACAACAAGTTAACAATTTTGTATTTTTTTCTAGATTGGGACAAAGATTGAAATGGAGAAATCACTCTGAGCAGATTGATGACAATAAACTGGAGCATGACTTAAGAAAATTACACAAATCACATCTCTCTTAACTTTAGCTCAGAACCCAAGAACCAGTGAAAGTCATGGCTATGCTTCTCTCCTTTAAGACCATAATAGGACTTTCATTTTGACTACTTAACAAATGGACCATTGTTTCAGTTTCATGCAAACACAATCTAAGTATCACAGTTCTCCTGTAAAATAAAATACCTTTTAATAAGACAACATTAAAAGTACCATTTAAATCTGTTCCTTCTTCCCAGGTTGTCAAATGTGAGGTGTCATTTAAAGAAAGTTTATTATTGTAGTTACTTTCTTTTTCTAGTTTGAGGGATTGAACTCAGGACCTTGCACTTGTGAAGCAGGCGCTGTGCTTCTGAGCTAAATCCTTGGCCCTGTAGTTATCCTTATAATAACACAACTCTTACCAAATTTAAACATAAAATTCTATTACAAATGGCATTTTCAATCCCATTTCAAATATACATCATGGTAAGAATCCTCAGGAAATTAAAATACTGCCTTTAAAACCCTGCTTTTACAAGGATGAGAAGGAAATTGCAGCACACTGGCAATGTCCTGCTATCAAGATTTTTATAGTTTATAAAATATTTGCCAGCATTTTCTCCATGTGAAATCTATTATACATAATGATTAAAAGCAAACCTCGTGTACATTATTTGTTGAGATGATGATAATAACTTGAAGCCAGAATCAATGATTGCCAGGGCTCAGAGTTAATAACGGGTTTAAAGGAGTCCCTTAAAGTCATGGCAGTAGCCTTGGATTATGGTAGTGGTCTGCATGCCACCCCGCCTTTTTAACTGCCTCGCTAAAAGAATGATTAAACTCAAAATAGTCAGTATCTGAATTAAATAATTGTATGGATGTATGTGTCCAATGTGTATTCATACATTTCATATTGCTTCTAAAGATCAGTTTTGTAAATCACTACAATGTACATTACATAAAAATCTAAGTTATCTCAGTACTTATAATCTATTGTAGACTTAATCATCCAAAAGCTTAATGCTATCATAAAACTCAATTTTATATATTTTATAAAATATATGAAGTTTATATAGCCCATAAACTTATTGATAAAATTGCATCTTAAATAATTGATCTTAATAATTTCATTGTATTCTGTTGATGATCTTATGATTTTCTGTCACTTTAAAAGGAAAACCAAATCCTATACCTTTGTCAGTCACACAATCTAGCACCATATGGCATGTTGAGGTGCTCCCTGAATCTTTTTTAGAACAAATAAAGATATCTCCAAAATCTCAGTGGAGGTTAAGCAGTAATGATTTTAGAAGTATAAATACTATAAATGGAGAAATATTGTATGCATTTTTAATTATGGAAACTTTTACATTAATTTAGTATTTAAATACTTAATATACTTTTAATTCATTTTTGTTTCAGTCAACATTGGACTTCTGCTGGGCATGGTGGTGCATGCCTGTAATCCCAGAACTTGGGAGGCTGAGATAGGAGGATTACTGTGAGTTTGAGATCAGCCTGGGCTACATAGTGAGTCCCAGGTCAGTCTCAACTACATAGTAAGACCCTGTCTCAAAAAACAATAAAAAAATAAATTGGACTTCTTCAGAAAGACTGCATACAACAAATTATTAAAATTACAATTTCATTATTCAAGAGTCACACAAATCTATAAATATAGAAGAAACATTCTACTTTCAAATTATAGTTTCATAAATTTTTATGTTTTATATTGCTAAAGTTATCAATGCTTAAAAATACATGAAGATTTTTGGGTGTCCTAGAAGTCTAGGTGTTAATTGTCTTTAGGAAGAAGTTTGGGTAGGTTAACATTACCAAAGGGGGCGCCCAACAGTTGCTGGTATCTTGAAGTGTTATTTTCCCCTCTTTGTGTTGGAGACTGAACCCAGGGCCTCCAGCTTCATAACGAAGCAGTGTACCACCAATCCTTCCAGATATCGTCAAGATTTTAAACAAAGATCAGGAACGGACACCAATGCAGAAAAGTAGCCTCCACTAGACCTGCTCTATTCTATTGATAAATTTATATTGCTAAATTCTTGCCTAGAAGTATGGCAGGCAGGAAAACGAAATGATTGTAGCAAAACATGCACATTAGCAACAAGATGGTCATTTGAGCATATAGCTCTTCTCCTGGGTATCCTTGAATAGTCTTATCTGGAGCTGAAAGGATCCAAGTTCATAAACTAGACATAAAGAGCTTTAAGCACAAGGTTTAGAAAACAGAAGCTGTTTGGAATCATACTGTACTTGGCAGAAACAAATCCTGACTCAGCCTTTTCAACTTTTGACTCTTAAGTACATTGAATTCTCTGTCTAGTTCAAGGTATGAGTCTTTCTTGAAAAATCCTCAGAGATGAAGTCTTTCTTTATGATGATAAGAAGTAAAGGTAACAGATTCTTGTTTCTGGAGAGCAAGAACATTTCACTTCCTGGTTGTTAATAAAATCTTCCTTTATTGAATACTTCCTTAGAATGTACAGAGTATATCAGCAGTTATGGGGAAAATGATGAAAATAAATCCCTGTGTGTTATTAAGAATTCTAAAAGTTAGAAATCTGATATTGGCCTCCACCTTGCTAACTTTTTTCATATGAGAATACACTTTGTTTGCAAATGAATGTTTATAGGATAGTCATCTACTTTAAAAAATTTTTGGCCATGAAGCTAGCTGCCATGCATCAGTCTTTGTATTATGACTATAAAAGTAGTAAAGGAGTCCAGGAGCTTAACTGGCACTATAGTTTGGATATCTTCAAAAGTTCTTATGATAGAAGCATCCTCAATGTGATGTTGTGGGGCAAGAACTATTGAGGCGGGGACTACCTGGGTTTGGTGGCTTGCGTCTAATGTTTCAGATTCTTGGGCGGATGTAGCAAGAAAATCACTTGAACTCAAGTTCAAGGCCAGTCTGAACAGCATAAGAAGACATTGTCTCAAAAACAATAAATAAATAATAAGGACAAAAGACAGAGTGAAAATGATACAATGTGGGGTCTTGCACTTGATAGTATAAAGTATTTAGCCTCAGGTTCTTTGTTATAGCAACAGGAAGCAGACTAACATAGCTGTTGATTGAAGTCTATAACAGTACCAAGTAGATGGAAGAACAGGGAGGAGGGCAGCATGGAGACAATAACTTTTCAGTTACTACCTTGCATAATCTTTTTGAGTTTTTTGTTTGTTTAATTTTAAGGATGGTAGTATACTAAGGATCATATCTCAGGTCTTGAATATGTTAGGCAAGCACTTTACCACCAAGCTGTATTGCCAGCCCAGAGTTCATTCTTTCTTGCTGCAAGCATCTTGGATTTCACACTATGAACTTCTTTTCTGAGCTGCTTCAATGTACTTCTTGCTGAGTTTGCTCTCCTTCAAACTCAGCAGAGGTTGCTAGGGTGCCCTCCTAGGGGTACAATGAGTACTGTCCTCTCCTCTCCTCTCCTCTCCCCTCCCCTCCCCTCCCCTTCCCATCCCCTTCTCTTCCCTTCCCCTTTCTCCTACTCTCTCCTACCCACTTCTCTTCCCTCCAACCCTCTCTTGTTTAGAAAAAAAAAAAACCAAACAAAACAAAGGTACACAGCTCAGTCTAGCTTTGAATTCATAATCCTACTGCCTTAGCCTCCTGAGTGCTGGGGTTATAGGTGTGAGCAACCATGCCTGCCTGAGTTCTTCTGTCTCTAAACAAATACAAACGGTGTGCATCTCAAATGCTTCTCATGTAAGAAACCCAGGGAGAGAAGGAGAAAACAAAATATTTAATTTCTACTAGGGCATAAGGAATGATAAGAACATTCTATTACTTAGTTAATAAAATATCCTCTTTTACAGAATACACACACACACACACACACACACACACACACACACACTCACACAAACCCAGAAGGTCCTAAATTACAAGAGGACAAGCAAATTGAATTTGCTTTTGCTGATAGGTAGCAAATGGGTCTTACCTGGAAAAATCCTTCTCCAGTACACCAAGAAGGGAAGCAAAGAGACATTGACAAGCAAAAATAAACAAGGACTTCCATGGTTGCAGAAGGCATGAAAAATTCACTGGTGCCACTTATGACCTGATTCCGAAATTTTTCTTGATAAGCATACAAATTTCCTTCCTTACTGCTCAAGAGGGTATATTGAAAGAAGAAAAAAATGAAGACAGAAAAACAAAAACTAAATAAAGACCATTTGAATGTTATAGAACAGTATTGATATTTTCTGAAAAGATCCAGAGAATAAATATTTTAGATTTTGTAGACCAAGAGGCAAAATTAAAGCTATCATGTAGGTACTTTATGGCAAAAGAGAAACTAAATTTTCATGGACTTATATTGATGAAATTTAAAAAATGCTTGAATATAAAAATTTTAAATATTAACTAAAAACTAGTACATTTTACTGATAGGAAGCATGACATTATTTTGGGGCAAATAATATTCTCTTTAATGTACATCAGAATTAGTGTTCCATATATTAAATTGATTATAAATGTTTTCACTTGGTTTGTTTCATTCTTTTCACTTGGGTCATACAGAAACATAGAAGGCTGCATTTGACCTATAAGTTTTAGTTTATCAGCCTCTACTTCACAATCTAGTGGATATTTAAATTTCATGGAATCTAGGAGAATTTCTGTATTGTGTTCTCTTGATTTCCCATTTTTTCACCTGAAAGGTCATCTTCGTTTCCTGTATCATGGATCTTTGTTTTTTTGTTTGTTTGTTTGTTTGTTTTTGTACCAGGGATCAAACTTGGGTCCTTGTGCTTGCGAGGCAGGTGGCAGAAAAACTGAGCTAAATCCCGGGCCCTGTATCATGGATCTTAAATAGAACTGAAACCAAAAGAAGATTCACCGTACTTCTAAGCAGGATGATATTGTATAATTACAACTATGTTATCTTCCAGAAAAGGAACAACTCTAGAGATAGAATAGAGCTTAGGAAGTTCCAAGGGTTGGACAGGGGAGAGGAGATAGGTAGAACACAGGCATTTGGAGGACAATGAACAACTCTTCATAAAAATGGAATGGTGAATATTTGGCATTTTTCATTTGCAGGACCCACAGAGCTGTATAATACAAAGAGTGAATGGTATTATTAACTATGGACCTTAATAATAATAATGTATTAATGTTTATTTAGTATAACAAATGCACCAATAAAGGATAGTAATAATAAACTGAGTAGAGGGTATTATGTGAGAACTCTGCCTTTTCTGTTCAACTTTTCCATTACCAAAAACTGCTTTAAAATAATAAAATCTATTAATTTAAAATAATTATATATGCTCATAAATCTGTTACTGTTCATGTAAACAAGGAAAGCTATAAGGAAGATTATTGCATTATATGCTCCATCCTAAATGACTTCAGTAGTTTTTTGTGTTATTTTATTTATCCCTAAATAATTACCTTGAGTTTTAAAAACCTTAGCAATTATGAGACCATTATTAAGTAGATGTTGTTATATACAACATTGATTTCATTTCTGTGTTACATAAACATGAAAAAAATATTTTAGCTAATCAATCTATAATTGCAGAGTTCTTATTAAGGTAGATAACTGTACCTTAAATACAACTCACATTCTAAAGTATTTAGGATCTAACAGCTGAAAAGTTTTACATCCATGCTTTTTCTTTTCATTGTTCCCAATAATTTTCAAATGCTTTTATTGATGGTATACTGTGATCTTCTATCATTAAAGTTGGAATTATTCTGTGGAAATTACTTGAAAAAGACTATTTGAAGTAGAATAGTCTATAAAATTTTTAAATATGACTAAAAATTCTGTATTCATGTGACAGCCTGCTTCATATTTAATCTCTAAATCATACAGCTGCAGCAGAATTTCTGAGCATTCCTATAGACACTGGTGATATCTTCTAAAAAGGCAAGATAACCTACCTTTTTAATGACAAGAACGCAATAATTAACTGGTCAATTTTATCAGGACCTTGGAGGTTGTATATTGACCAAGTGCCACAGGCCTGGCTTCATTCAGTAGTACCTCAGGGGGACTCTAATCTTAGGATTCATCATCCAGAAGGTGTCACAGTGTTAAGAATGTAGTTTTTTACAAGAAAAAGCCCTGGACTGGAATCCCAAGTGAACCTGTAGATGCCTGTAATTAGGAATCTAAGTTCATTCAAATACTCTAGTCATAAATGGTCATTTATATCCCAGGAAAGGGAATGAGAAGGAAGTTATAATGTATTATTAGAACTATCTATAAACTTAAATTAATTTAGCTTATTTAATAATCTACCTAACTTTAAAATCATCTATAGGCTTTCGTGTGGTAGTAACAAATATTTTAAACACCAAAATTGAACACACTTTTAAAAACATATATGGGAAGCTTCTTATGATAGTCTATAATAAATTTTGTATTATAGTTTGAAAATAGAATTTTAATGTTCAAAAACTCATATTTTTTCTTTAAATGAACACTACACGTTTATATTTTTACAATTGTATATTCATTTCATACTTTCCATAAATTGTAGTCCACCTAAATTTTTTTTCCATGCTAGCACTTGACCCAAGAATTGGATTGTTTAACTAGTTTTAACAGATTGAATGCTGTCAATATTTTGCTGCAAAACTATTTCATTGACTAGGAGATTGGTTTTCCTTCAAGGTAAAGGAGCCCCTGTCTAATCCTTTCTGAAAAGAATTTGTTTCTTATTTCCCTCCACAAGGACAGCATGCAGGCTATTTTTTTCTCTCATTGAGTTTATTGGTAAATTTTAGGTATACACAGTACCTTTACATGACAGGTCTTGGTTCTCATTTTTCCCCCATACCCCTGCCCTCCCTTCACCCCCTCCTCCCTTCCTTACACAAAAAAACTTTATTTCCATTTTTTCATTTTTTGATTTTTTTCTTTTCCCTTATTTCCTTTCCCCTACCTTCCCACTTCCCCTAAAATAGGAAGAAAAGAGCACACAGGTTTGAATTACTACTATTTAATCAAAAGATTATTTCTCATCATTACCTCAACAGAAAATACTCAGAGCATTATACTTTGAATTTTCAAGAGTGTCATTTCCCTAATGTTGGTCTACTTTGTTTATATACTTGGGACTTTCAAGAAAAAAAATCACTACAAGAGGTGAATAGTATTTTTTTCACATTTTCACAATGAAAAATTCTCCATGTTATTCTTCTTTAGGCAGTTTGAGTAGTTTTGTGTTTCCTAGCACAGAGAACTGAACCTAGGTCCTTATGCATGATAAGTAGTTACTCTACCACTGAGTTACTTCCTCAGTCCTTTTTTATTTTTGAGACAGGGTCTTGCTAAGTTGCACTGGCTTTGAACTTACAGTCTTCCTGCCTCAGTGTTCAGAGTAGCTGAGGTAATAGGCACGTACCTCTACACCTAGCTTGAGTATTAAATTTTATAATTTTTATTGATACTGGTTTTAATTTTTTTTATTATGGGAGAAGGAGATTTTGTGTGTGTGTGTGTGTGTGTGTGTGTGTGTGTGAGTGCACGCGCACAAATTCTATGAGGTAACTATTCTTACAGGATGAGGAAATTGAGATACATATATAAATATGTAAATATATGGAAGCCTAGGACATGTTTGAAAATATATGCATATATGTGTTTCATAATGTTAAAAGTTATTTTCTCTGGATAGTTGATATTTCAGGAGGAAAAGCCATATAAATTTTTTAAAAATATATGCGTATGTCCTGTTTTTGGAGCTATGTTAAGAGGATAAATTTTACAGTACTTTTTTGTCAGTGGGAATTAATTTAAAATGATGACAAAGCTTTTTTTTACTGTGGATCATTGGCTAAATTAGAAAAAACCTACTGATTTTATGATATCATGATTTGGCAAGTAGATTCTGAAAAGGGACCAGTTTGTTTTCCTAAAAGCTGGGGTGCAGCACATAACACAGAAAGGGAAACAGTGTGAATAGAAAAACATGATCTGCATATAATCCCCATTGTGTATCTAGGCCAGGTAACTGTATACCAGTGTATTTACTGTTGAACCTTACATGAAAGTTTTACAGGTAAAACTATGTCAATTATGTCTTTATGTACCTATGTGGGAATGAGAATGTCTGGTTAGACATTAAAGGCAGGAAGAATGGGCAATTTCACAGCATCTGTACCCAGCTCTCATGAGGAGCAGTCCAGAAACATAAATGAGTGACTCTATGAAATACCTCTAATTCATGTCTTTCAATCTTTTTGGGTCAGAATTCATGTATGCATAATCGAGGTTGGACCAATTAAATGATGTAGAATTAGTGCCTCTGGACAACCTTTGATCAGTGGGGCCATGGTTTGTTAGATGTTTCTCCCTTCCATAACCTAGTTGGACAGTTCCAAGGCACATTTCAGAAGGCTCTTTCAAGGCCCCTGAGGCACTGAGCACTAGTCACCTATTGCCTAGTTCAATACTAGACTCATCTTCGAACTGGTTCTCCTTACTCCTTGTGTCACTATTTGTCTTTTCCTGACTGAGCCTCTGTAGGGATGGATAATTCTTTGGCTTGGCGTAGGTGGTCTTGGAACAAGCCTGTGCATTACAGGATGGTTGGCCCCATCCTTGGCCTCTAACCACTACATGCTGTTTGTACCTCTCAAACAAAATTGTGTCCAGATATTGCTAGATGCCCTCTACCGGGAGTAGGCAAAAATACCCCAGCTCAACCCACTGAGAGGCACTGGGCATAGAGTAGTGCATTAATAAGAAGCAGAAAAAGAGCTTCAATCACTAAAGTAGAATCTGCAGTGTAATTGCCATGATATTTTTCCATAGCTCTATATAGTCCTCTGTTGTAAGGAATTAAGTCTCACCAGAAAAAGGTACAACCAAAATATTAGTACTAGTTGACAGAGCATTTATAAATTCAGAGCTGAGTTGGGTACACTAGTACTTTCCAATCACTCAACAAGGGGGGATAATTAATGCTCTGAAAAAATAAGCTTCCTTGGTTTCTTTCTTGTGTAGACATTAACATATTAAAGGTTCTAAATAACCACTGGTAGATAAACACATGTTTAAGGTTGAACAAGGTTCTTTAAGGCGACAAGATCCTTTTCTAATATCCATTCAAACCTTTTTACTTATTCATCAGTTTGGAAAGTCAAGGAACAACATACCATTCCCTCAAAATGTAAAGTTTTCTAGCTATTCTTTTTTCACCTGTACTCATAGCAATTTAAAATATTTGCACTAGCATTATGTTACTGAATGAAGCCAGATTTAATTGAGGGCAAATAGAAATTTACTTGAGAATAATTTTGTGTGTTTGTAAATGATATAATTGTTTACTGCTTTACCTATTCAATAGCCATGATTAGATTTATGGACATATTGAACTCATCTGACTCTTCATCTGTGGCTCATTTGCTTCCATTCAAATGTGCTTCTGAGTATTTATTTATTTATGTATTTTTATCATTATTTTAAAATATATCCAGGGAACTCTGCCAATTGCTGCAAAAGCTTTGGAGGTGTGAATAAAAGAAAATGATCTAGCACAATTGCATGGGTCCTGACCAACATGTAGAAAATGCCAATATGAGTTCAGAGCCAAGTTCATCAGCTCTCTGGGTCTGGTGACAGCCAGGCCTACTAAGAAGCTGATTGCTCAGAGTACAGCCAGGAGAAGCAGTTCTCCTACAAGGTCATCTTTACATGATAATAGAAAAGCTTAATTAAAAAATCACTGGTATTTTCTTTATTTGTTTCCTAAGCAGAAAGCTCAAATACCAGACTGTCTGGTTCAGAATTGAACACCTGGCAACCTTAATGATTTGTGTTTGCACGGTGATTTACACTGTTTTTCAGATTCATAAAATGTGGGAATGGTGGGGGAAGGGTTGTGGGGAGATTTGGGAGGAAAAGACCTTTTCTTTCATTTTTATCCTTTTAATAGGCTTAAAACATGTTGTTCAGGAGGAAGAAATGTTTTTACTTGTTATTCCACTTTGTTATAATCCTACCCACCTGTTTTTCTTGGGACATTTATAGTTCTTGTTTTATTTTTATTTATTTATTTATTTATTTTTGTGGTACTGGGGATCGAATTTGGGTCCTTGTGCTTGCGAGGCAGGCTACCAAACCACTGAGCTAAATCCCCAGCCCTTGTAGTTCTTGTTTTAAATGATGAGTTTTGTAGCTTTAATTCTGTCTTCATACTGACCCTGATTCCTTTTGGATATGGTTTTGATGTTCCTAATATAAGACTGTCCAAATTTTGGGAAACATCGCTGCATGTGCATGTGGGTTGTCCCTGGAATAATATGAATGTGAAACTGACAGCCAGTAGTTGTTTGAATCACAGCTCTACTGTGTCTCAGCTATGTGGACAAGACACTTAACTTCTTTTTGCCTTCATTTACTCAGACATAAAATAAGAGTGATGACAATAACAATGCCTATTTTAAAACATTTTGTGGTGGGTAAATAGGCCCACCTCTAAATTTTGTGGATTCTAGGGCAAGAGTACAAGTACAATCCTGCATACTCTGCCTCAGTATTCCAGATTATAAATTACCTTAATATACCAAAACTGTCTGTCTGCCTACCTAGAAAGAGATATCATTAAAAACTATAGACCTGTGTTTTAATGTAGCCTATTTAGGCTCCTTAGAATTTCATGTTGAAATATGGTAGCTTGGGGAGAAATTAAGCTTAGCTCTAGGCCCATCCAACCTCCTACTGAAGCCCAGCTTTTTTTCACAGTACAAGGTTCTCCCAGTCTGTACATGAACACTCTGTGCAGATACCCAAGCAACACCTATAGCAAAGGACAAGCTAAGGCCACTCTTCAGACCTATGGGTAGATACAAGTAAGACCCAGACTGCCCTTGAAGAAAGACCAGTGGAAGATGCCTTGAGAAGGCCCTGGAAATAGCTTCACATCCATTTTGAAAAGGAATTTGGGGAGCCTGAAAACTCGATAGGCATGTTCCTTTGATCCAAGGTATACCTCAATTAGGAGAAAGAACACAGAAGAAGTCTAGAGCTGAGACTTCTAAAATTCAAGGCCCAAGGTGGTAGAAACCCTCTTGCCCAGAGCAAGAGGACTAAGCTTGGACTATGCTTGGACTAAACAGCAAAATTAACCATTTAATCAAGTTCAAACAAACTTTTTAAAGCAACATATAGCCTATTACAAGTGCATAATGAATATTTTTATTATTAAACACCCATATACTCACCCATGTTTATAGTGGCACAGTATGTAATAGCTAAAACTTGGAAACAGCCCAATTGCCCATTAACTGAAGACTGGATAAAGATGTGTTTGTTTTATAAAATGGAGTACTACTCAGCCATAAAGAATGAGAGACTAGAGACATTTATAGCTAAGTGGATGCACATGGAGGACATACTCTTAAGTGAAATTAATAGGACACGGATGTGTAAATATTGTATAGTTTCTCTGGTGTGATAAACTAAGAGTGTAAATAAGAATCAAAAAGTATAATTGATATTGTGTAATAGGAAGTGATGGAGAACCTTTTAGAGCTTTCATTCAAACTGCCTGCTGCAATACGTATGCCATAGGTTTGCCACCATTGACCTATGAGATGTCATTGCTAAGCAATGGGGGCATATAGAATGAGCACAAAATCATCCCTACTTCAGTCACTCACTCTGATTAATAGGCATGTGATCCAACAGTGTGGGCTAACCACTGAACAAGAGTGTATAGTTTGTTAGGTGACACACAGAGGAAAGCCATACCTCCCCGAAGAGGTCTAGGGAAAATCTCATAGAGGAAGCCACGGCCAACCCAAGACATGAAGAATGGTTATGTGTTTAGCCATCAGATAACTGATGAAAGTGGACAATGTAGTCTAAGGCAACATGCCAGATGCATGAAATCTGGAAAGAACATGTCACTTCAGGGAACTAAAATAAATGCATAAAGGGTTGGGGCTGTAGTTCAGTGGTAGAACACTTGCCTAGCATGTTTAAGGTCCTGGGAATCCATCCCCAGCACTTTATTTTGTTTTGTTTTATTTTTTGGTACTGGGGGATCAAACTCAGGCCCTTGTGCTTGTGAGGCAGGCAGCAGAACTACTCAGTCAAACCCCCGGCCCTCCCAGCACTTTAAGAAAAAATAAATCATTGGTATAGGCAGGACATGTAGTTGGTCAGCACTTAACAAGGGTGGGGAAATGAGCAAGAATGAGACCATAAATGGCGACTTGTGCATAACTGAGCTCACCTCGTATGGAAACATAAATGATGGAAGGAGAGATAGCTGAAGAGAGAAGACTCAGACTTTATCTGGGCCCACTGGTCCGGTGACTCACAAGGCAGAAAGAGGAAGCTCACATAAAGCAGTAGAGGAGAGGAGAAAAAGTGTTGCAGGGTCCAGGGAGACGTGACTGCTGGAATTCCCGAAGGTTTGTTTCTAGCAGATCCTCAACCTACCTTCCGTACTTCACCCATACCTCATTATTCAGCTACCCTTTATATGCCTTCAGAACCTACATGAGGCCTGCGCCAGGAATCTCTTCCTAAACTCTCAGTCCGATTCAGAAGATCCTTCTCATATTTCCTGTCCTTTACAATCCTTTCCTGCGGTGAGCTTCAGCTGCTGTTTCCTTAGTGTCTTCCCTCCAGCTGGGCCATGACTCATGGTGTGGGAAGGAAGGAAGACTGAGGAGTGCACTGCCTTGCTGACAGCTTTTCTTGTTTTTATCTGTTACATGCCTTGTCCATTTTATCTACTTGTGATCCAGCTGTTTGCTTTGTCTCTTCATATACTTGAGTTGACCTTGGAAATGGGTGCTAGTTTGTAAATTGAAATGCAGTAGTCATCATGTGTAGTGGGAGTGACAGTGGCTTATGCTTCTAATAAAATAATTTAAGCTAAGTTAAGCCAATCTACTGTACCACTCTAACTTGTGAAATCTGTAGCTTCAGCATCATCATTTATCATTTTTGTCTTCCAAGACACTAATGGAAATTAAAATAAACAAACTTGCCCACATTAAGAAGAGGAAAGATCCTCTATAGTGACAAGTTTCACACAAATTGCAATAGGAATAAAATATCCCCAATGTTTTTAAACAGGTCATCCATTAAGGGCTCAGCAGACAAGAGGGAGTATTGCAGTTACAAGGTGGGTAGGGTGTTGTTTAACCAATGTTTCATTAATGAATGAGGGTTCAAACAGCAAATGATAGTCTAACAACATCATTTTATATTTGTGAAGATTAAACAAGACTGATGTTTCTCCCTGTTTAGAGTTTTGCAAACTAAATCTGGCACAAAATGTACAGGAAGATAAACTGGAGAGAAAGGAAGCCATCACAGTGATTGATGGGGCTGGTGTTTACCCAACAGTGTTTGAAAAGGTAGATATCCTTAAATAAATGATGCCATGTCAACCATGCGAGCCTAGAGAATTAAAAGGAAATTATTGCATTTTTCAGAAAGATCATAAAGCACCTATCAAATTTGATGGCTGCAATTCTATATACTTTCTCTAAGACCTCACAATGTATATGCTCTATAAGAATGTGTGTTATAATTTTTAGTAATACGGTTTCCAAGTTAGAACAAGGTGAGGTGAATTGCTCTCCATGCTACATTCCTGGAGGTGAATTTTAAGACTGCAAAATCAGCAGTATCACTTTCTGAAAATGAAGCGCTTTAGGGATCTTCCCCACAACTTGCCTTTTTCTTCACTTTCCTTAGTTTATACATCACTTTGAAGAGAGATTCAAACTGCAGTTGACAAAATCAGGGTAACGGGACCAAACCTAAAATACAGAGCTTAGAAGAGATTTATTAATAAGACAGAAAATATTTGCAAATGGATATAACTCATGAAACACACTTACTTTTTGTCAAAATAAATAAGTTATATCATTTTATTTTTGTCCATGTATATTTTTGAATTTTTAAAGAAATGGCAGCATAGGAACATTATTTATGAGAAGCGATAGTCTATATGATATTTCATAATCTTTTTTCACTGAACAAAAATTAGAAATATACATTGATGTCCGCAAAACATAATTTATATTTTTAGCAGTTTCCCGCTGCTGGGAATCTACTTGAATGCATTGTTGGCCATTTGACCAGGTCCTTCCATTCATATAAACAGCACCAGGGAGACCGTTTTTATTGCCAGATCGTGTTTCGTAACCCTAATTACTTAATTAGGGCAAATGTCTTCAAGCAGAATTGCTGGATTAATGTGTCACTAAACTTTTATGTCTTTGATATGCATTTACACACCAGCAGGATCCCCAAAGCTCATTTTTATTTTTATACTTTTGCCACCAATGAATATTGTCATTTTAAAAAATGATATCAGTTTGGCAGGTAAAAACTGGCATCACATTGTTTGATGAATTTCTTTGATGATTTGTAAAGTTGAACACTTTATCAAAGCTTATTTGACATTTATATATCTTCTTTAAATTATCACCTAATTAGTATTTACATTTATTTATTAACTTACAGGTGCTATATATATTAAAGACATTATATGTGGTTATATATATTACAAACATTTTGTTTTCAGTTAATTTATTTTCTGTTAATTTTCCTTATGTTTTTTCTCTGACCTATAAAAACTGTTTTTTTGTATAACAATTTTTAGTTTCTATTTATTTTTAGTGCTAAGGTTTGCAAACTATTTCTTGACTCCATTTTCATTTAAATATGGATTTATGTTTTGAATTTGTTGTTTGTGGCTCTTCTAAAATTTATTTTAGTGTTCTCTATGATGGCTAAACTTTTTTTTTTTTTTTTGTACTAGGGATGGAACTTGAGACCTTGTGCTTGTGAAGCAGGAGCTGGAACCACTGAGCTAAATCCCCAGCCCTATGATGGATACACTTTTACTTTTCCTCCAAATATTATCTAATCTTAGGGCAAGGGTTGTAGCTCAGTGGTGACACACCTGCCTGGCAAGCACAGGTGCTCATTTCAATCCCTGGTACCATAAAAAAAAAAATAGCTAACGTTATCAATATATTCATAGATTTTGATTATCCACACATATGCACACTTATATGTAGGCAAGTTTTAATTATTATTCTTATCTATATTCTGATCCATTATTCTGTTATTCCTGTAATATTATTGAGTGGTATAATTTTAGGATTTTGAGTAAAACCTCTCTATCTTCTTTCTCCCTCAAAAAATAAAAAAAAAAATAGAGCAATTGAAATTGAATTAAATTCATAAAAGGAGGAGAATTAACATCACTCTAATACTGACTTTTCTCACCTGGCAAGTGGCTTTTTTTTGGGTTTTCCTTTTATGTTTTGCACATTTAGAAAAAAAATTCTAGATCTTTTATAATTGTTATATTATGAATGGACTTTTTTCATCATGTAGGAAAGTTACTCATTTTTAAAAAAAATATATAGAATAAACACAACTTGCATTCAAATGAGCATCCAAAAATATCCTTATTTCTTTATTTTCTTTAAATCAAATTTGTTCCTCTCTCTCCCACTCCTCTATGTGGTCAGTCTTTATGAAACTTCCTATTTCTTTTCAAGGGTGCTGAAGCAACTTTTATGTGCTTGATACTAGAGAATGGGCAAAGTGTTTTTCCATTATGAAAGCTGCTGAGATATAAATGATTGTCCATAATTGCAGGAGGCTGTGATGGATCTTTCCTTTCCCTTTGTTTATACCCATTCCCAAAGCATAGTCATTAGACCAACAGCACCATCTGGAAGCTTATTAGAAGGCATGTTTTGGTCTTCACTCCCTCCAGATTTTGGAATCAGACACTGTGGGTCAGGACCCAGGGATTGGAATGTTCACAAGCCCCTCCAGAGATTTCAGTACTTACTGGTGAGGTTTGAGAAAAACTGTGTAGCTTGTATATGCTTTAGGCTTTCCAGAGTTTTTAGGTGATTCCAAATGACCGCCATGGTTTAAGGACAAAATTTTCTCAAAAATACAACACATTCCCTTTTTGTGCCTGAAATTCTTTTTTAAAGAAATGTTCCTTTTATTGGCAGTGGATTCAAGAAATTCAGTTAGCACTAATTATGCAAAAGTTTGGCAAAGCTTTTCTTTTTGTGATGATTACTTATAAAGATAACTAGTCTTTATATAATCTTTTATAAGTATAAAAATCTTATAATTAATCTTTTTATAACAATATTTTCATAAAACTGGTTTTTATTTTAAAATCTTACAATTAATCTTACAATTAATCTTTGATCAAAAGATCAAAGTCTCCTGATTTAATGGATGTGGTTTGTCCTCTGGAGCTTTGTGATTATCCATTGTATTTCAGTACTAGAAGTAAGGTCTTCATTAACCTTCATCAATTGTCACTTTAGGAAAGCAATTTGTTTTCAGGTGCTCATTCCTCTAAGCTACATATGAAGATAATGAATGCTGCCTATGGACATTCGTGAAAGATCTGCAAAAACTATACTTTCTCCACATTCTTCCCTTGAAATATTTCTGGGAAAGAAATACAGACAAAGACTTAATGCAGAGTTTTCTCACTTGACATGTTTAAATGAAGTTGTTATCCCAGAATGGATATTAATATTTACCACATCAGCAAAACCTTTGTGATAGAACTCTGAGATGACACTTCTGCTAAGATAGTTCTAAGTTTTTTCAAGCATGCTGATATTTTTATGTGTATGAGGTATAGAGAATAAAGAGAAAACAATGCGAATGATTTCCATTATTTGGTCACTGCTATTATTCCTTCATTTTTAACTCTTATACTATTAACTTGTTTTGGGGGAGGAGACTTGGTGACAGTTCAGGCTGCAAATTTTGGTCTTACCATGTTTTGACTACAAGACAATCTGTCAGTTTCCTCATCTTTAAAATGGAAATAGTAATTTCTATCTCACTGGAGTGAGAAATAGAGTGGTAAATATTATGATCAATGTAAAGTACTTAGAATAGATGTCATGTAGCTATAGTACTTGCATGTTGTTAGCACAAAATAAATAATCATATGGTTTTTTACTCCATCATTATCTAACTCTAGCATGATTGAAAACACAAATATTAATATCTCAAACTACTTTTTATTGTCAGAGAAGTTCATTTCTAAGAGAGGTTATGTGTATTATTAACTTCTATTTCCAACATTTCAGAAAAATAGATGTAATTAAATATTATTTATAAAAAATAAATGAAGTCTTCTGAGTGTAAACTTTATTTACAATCTGGGAATCATACTAATTGGTTCATCAAATAATTCCTTCCAAAAGTTCTTTAGGGTTAACAGTATCTTTAAAAAACAAACTTTTATTAGTACATATTTGCAGCACACAATGACTGTATTCACTGTAGGGAATTGGTGCATGGATATAACAAATTTCAATTACTTTTTCCCCTTCCCTCCATTCCCCTTTTATTTCTCCAGCATAAGATTCATTTATTTTTAAAAACTTATAAAGTTAACATGTATACAAATTAAAAATCAGGATAAAAGGCCAAAGAAGATATAAAACATATCAGACAATTATACTAAGTCAAGGTCCACTTTTAGGTACATTGTCTGCACTGTATTATAACACTTATTTTCTCTCTTTTCCTTTTATGTCTTTTATTTCATATTTCATTTTTATATTTTTCACATAAGGAAAATCACGTGATATTTAAGCTTTTTTGAGGTACTTCACTGAACATTAAGGTCTCAAGATGCATCCATTTTCTTACAAATCACTCAAGTCTATCATTCTTTATGTCAGAGTAGTACTCTATTGTGTGTAAATGCTACATTTTCTTTATCTATTATCTGTGAATGGGCATATAGGCTGTTTCCAATATTTTGTTATTATGAATTATGCTATAATAAACATAGGTATGCATACATCACTGTGATATGATGTCTTTAAGTCTTGTGGGATGATACCTAGAAGGGGAATAGCTAGATCAAGCGAAATTTCTAATTTTAGATTTTTGAGAAATCTTCATACTGATTTCCACAGTGATTGCATTAGTTTACAGTTCCACCGACAGTAAAGGAGGGTTCCTTTCTCCTCAAAGCTTCACCGACATTTCTTATTGGTTAATTTCTTAATGGTAGCTATTCTTTCTGGAGATAGAATCTAAGTGTTTTAATTTATATTTCTCAAATGGCCAGCAATGTTGAATATTTTTTCATGTATTTATTGGCCATTTGTATTTCTTCAAAAGAGAAGTGTCTTCAATTCAGATGGCCATTTTTTTATTGGTACATTTGAGGTATACAGTTTGCTGACATTCATCACTGGGAATTTGTAACTTTACATAATATATCTTGGTCCCACCCCGATTCCTTTGCCCTCCCTTCAACTCCTCTGCCTCTCCTTATTTACAAAGCCTTTGTTTCTGATTTTTTCTTTTCTCATATTTATTCCTTTCCCCCTCCCCCTTCCCCTGTGGATCTTTTCTTCTTATTTCAATTCATCTGTTATACATTTTGATCCTTACTTACACTTTCAGTTTCTCACACCAGAGAAGCTATTCAGTATTTACACGTGTGACCTATTTATTTCACTTAAGTGTATAGCCTCAATGTTCAGATGCCCATTTTTAATTGGGTCTTTAAATCAAGAAGGTCCTAACTTTTTCTGAGTTCTTCATATTTTCTAAATATTAGTCATTTGACTAATGTGTAGCTGGAAAATTTTTTCCCGTTGTCTCTTCACTCGGTTGTTTCTTTTACTGTGTAGAAGCTTTTTAATTTGACGTGATCTCAAATTTTGATGCTTAGTATTATTTCTTGTGCAGCTGGGGTTTTGTTCAGAAAGTCTTTGCTTATACTTATAGCTTCAAAAATTTTACTTATTTTATCTTTCAGTAGATTAAGTGTTTCTGTTCTGTTAGTTTTTTGATCCATTTTTATTTAAATTTCTTGCATGGTGAAAGATAGGGGTTTAGGTAGCCAATTTTTCCAGAAACATTTATTAAAGAAGCTATCTTTCCTTCAGCGAAGGGATTTGGCCCCTTTGTCAAATGTAACGTAGCTGAGTATTCCTGGAGTTGTTTCTGTATGTTCTACTCTGTTCCATTGATCCTCCACAGATCTTTATTATTATTTTTTTTGTATTTTTGCCAATACCATACTTTTTCACCACTTTTGTTTTGTAGTATAACTTGAAGTCTGGTTTTGTGATGCCCCCCTGGTTTCCTAGAATTGCTTTTGCTGTTCTAAGTTTTTTCTGGTTCTGTATGAATTTTGGGATTGTTTTCTCTAGTTCTATAAGGAAAGTTATTGGTATTTTGATTGGGATTTTATTTAATCTATATTGTGGTTTTGGAAGTCTGGTCATTTTAACTATATTTGTTCTACCTACCCAGGAACAGAAGATGAGTGTCTTTCTTTTGTACTCTTGTTTCTGGCCTCTGTTATTGGTAATTACTAAGGAAATTATAAATTATAGGATGGACCTTTTAGAAGTTTCATAAGATTGGTTGGTCAGAGGCCACTTGTTCATGTGCTTAACTCTTTTATTGCTGAAGTGACAAGCTATCTCCAGCAAATTCCAGCAGCTCCAGAACACACCTTCTTGTTCTTTAGGGGGTCTGTGTTCAGCATGATGGAGCTGCACATATCTCCCAAGAAAAAGCTCAGTCCTGACACAATCTGGAGGCCACGTGATGGTCCTCAGTTGGCAGGCCTAAAGATATCGTAGGATGTATTTGGAGAAGGCAAAAGATACACTGATGCTATCAGGTGAGTGATTCAGCTGAGGTAAAGTCCAGGAACATGAAGATATGAAGTAAAGCTCTGTTGATACTCCATCTGTGGTATTCAAACATACAAATATTCAGGAAAGAACACCAAGTGTTAATTAAATAGGTCAATTAATAATTGAGCACCATGTAAAGACAAGCCAGCATTTTTCCTCACCCATCACAAAGTTGATGACTCACACTTCCATAGTAGAAGACAGGTTGACAAGAGGAATTAAAAAACAAAGTTTTATGTGACATGAGAGCCTTCAGAAACAAAGACTCAAAGTCCCAGAGAAAACAGTATTTTTGTGTCTAGGTTTGTTGAAGAATGGACAGTCATAAAAAGAAGCAGTTACAAAAAGGAGAATGATATAATAGTAATTCATTGGTGGGGGGGGAAGAGAGAGAGAGAGAGAGAGAGAACCTAGCAGGCTTGTTTGTTCAGAATCTTCTTGGCTTCTCTATGTATTTTTCCTTCCCTTGGACACCTGCCACAAGAAGATCTGATGACCTGCTTTCAGGTGAGATAAGTCAGAGAGTGAGCTTTGCTAGATTTTATGGCTTGATATGGGGAGAGAAATTCCAGTTTCTGTGGCAGGCCTTGGAGTTACTGGAGAAGAGAAGATAGGAAATATCAGAGAGATGTTGCTTCTAAAGCCCTTCCAGGCCCTTTCATTTCAAAACATTGTTATCCTCCACTATCTGTTGGGAAATAGTTCCAGGAACAGCTACTAAAATCTATGGATGCTCAAATTTCATACGTAAAGTGGCTTAGTATTTTCACATAACCTATAAATATCCTCCATGTACTTTAAATCATCTCTGGATTATTTATAATATTTAGTGCCATCAAATGCTATATGAATAGTTTTTATAATTTATTTTTTGAGGAATACTGGCAAGAAAATATCTTCACATATTCTGTATATACACATTTTTCTTCAAAAAATTAAAATTTATCGGTAAATATTCCAATGCATGATATTTCCATTGCTTTGGGATAATTGTTATTTATATAGAGTCTGCCAAAAATGTATATGCACTTCAGGAAAAGAAAAATACTATGGTTGTTTTTCAAAAGATGGTGTTAACCTTGTATGGGGGACCCACTACACTTCTGGACATTAGAGAAGAAATTGAAAATGCATATGCAGCTACCTCAATGACCAAGTTTACCCAAGCAGCAGTTTGCTGTACTGATAAATGCCTGGACACTAATGGCCACCTCTTTGAGCACCTCTTGTAATTGTAGAGGCCAAAGATAACTTGTATTAATCTCATGATGTCTCAATGCATTTAGTATTAAAATATTTATATGTTTTTCTTTTCCTGAACTGTTTATATTTTACACACACACACACGCACATATTCTTGATCACTTTCAAACCCCTTTATCCCCCTTTTTGCCCCCCCCCCGATTTTTAGATTTTTTTTTTTTAATCTCAATTGGCTGAATTCACAGTCACAGAACTCATGGGTACAGAGGGCTGGCCATATTCAGCACACCGAAGTGCCACGTCTAACAGGATCATCTGAGCTCTGACACAGCTCAGATTCCTGAGACATAAAAGAGGAGAGCTGAGGAGAAGAATGTGGCAGACAACTGAGCAGAAAGCTCCATAAGCTTGCTCAGTGTGCAGTACATTAAGCAGTAAATGACGAGCCACCTAGAGCCAGGGGATACTAAGTTTCAGCATCTATATCAGGATTCATTTCTCTCATGACATTTTTCTTTTCCTAAACTGGGCATTATTTTTCTGACAGAACTATGTCATTATGAGAACCTAGCAGTTATAACTGTCTAGATCTTCCCAAAGTTTCTGGAGAAGTGGATGCATCATGGTCCTGGTGGGTTATTATCCCCAGGTTTCTGTAGGCATCCTTGGGTGTGAAGCAGTGCTCCTCTATGGGGAGGAAAGCAAGCCTATTGCTGGCTCCTGTTGTGCGGTGTGGTTTTCTAATCACTTAGAAGTGTCTTAATTCTCAACTGCATATTTGGCTTCTCCTGTACTTCCCCGACTTAACTCCTATTATAATGACAGTGCTTCAACTGTCACTGTTCCCCAGTTTGTATCCCAGTGATCCCAATGAGCTAGAGGATTTGTAGCATCGTGGTCCTACTTATAAAACTGCAGTGGAGTGGGATCTTGGGATGGTCAGTCAGGACACAGATGAGAGAGTATGTCGAGAGGGCTTTTGTGTTTCATCTCTCACCACGAATAGCTGATACCACTACTCTTTATAAATAAAGTTTGACAACTCTGCATATATTGTTTCCTGTTATGGATTTAAATTGATTTTTTTCCGACCACATCAGATTGGCCAGCAGATGGTTTTACATGTTATTTTCTTTGTTACTGAGCTTCTTCTTTGCTTTTCTTAATGTTTTTGAATCAGAAATATTCATTGTGGCAGGTTGTAATATTATTTAAATAACTCAAAAGTCTTGGCTTTTAGCACTCTCACCCTATTATGAGGTCCAGGTCTTGAGCTGAACTATGTGTTTATGGCTGTTAATCAAGTCCTTAGGTAAAAAATAAGTCTGCCAGTATTAATAATCTATTGAAATAGATGAAATCTTTAATTTTATTAATTCTTTTGGAATAACTCTGCTTAACGCCTTCCAACAGGATGGTGAAACTGATTGGTACTTGATAATCCTAGATCATGCCTTGGAAATTGAGAGCCAAACATTACAAAAGGGAACTAAGGACTATAGATAAGCAAGCAGTGATTGCTTGATTTTTCTGCCACAGTCTCCTTTTGTTTGGTCACTCCAATTGTTTGGTCATTCTTTCCCCATATCTGGATAATATTAACATTCCTGAACACTGATGGAGAGTGAGGCATGAGTGAAAGGAAGACCCATGGCTTCTTGGTCCTAAGTGTACATTGGCGCTTCCTTCATCCCAGTCTACCTGGACACCTGGGTTTATCAAATCTCCCCGCTGTTTTGGATCTTTGCAGAGCATAGCAGGCTTCTAAATACTCGATCAACAAAGGACCAGAGTGTGGACTGAATTCAATTCACAGACATATTTTATTTAATCCAAACTATTTTAATAGTCGGGAAGCTATACCTGAATGATCTGTTTTTCTGTTTTCTCTTTTAAAAACTGGAAATGAAGTAACCCACTGCCTAAATTCTTGTATGGGACAATCACAGTTGATAAAATCTTGGACTATTTAGCTCAGTCTCCAACCTCTCTGCCCTTGGGGGTGGGCTGGACAATCAAACCTTCTAATCAGTGGCTGGATTCACTGGCAACTAGCCCTCATCTGGAAGCCACCTAGAGGTAAAGAGTCATTTCACTAGGAGACCATCAGGCAGGGCTCAAAGAATGACAAAAATGGTTTCTGTTCCTCCTATCACTCAGAAAGATCATGGTTTTTGGAGCTCTGTGCCAGGAACCAAGGATACAATATACATATTTTTATTGATTCACAGTATCAAAGTTTTGAAATTCAAAGTGAAATAATGAAGATTATCCCTCTTTTCTGCTTTAGCACGTACCTCCCTTGAGTCAGTGGATACAACTGTGCAGGGAATCTTCTGTTCATCCTCCAGCCCTCTCTCCTCTTCCTTCCTATTCTCTCTGCCCAGAGAAATCGATATGTGTGACTCAGTGGGCTTCCCTCTTTCTTGTAGCTTATTGACGTGATAGTGAATCTTTTAGGCCTTTCAGTAATACAAACAGCTCATTGCATCACCTGTGCCATAAATTCACTACTGTCTTACTGGATTTCATTCATGGGAAACTACACTGAAGAGAGAGGAAGAATAAAGATGAAATGTCCATTGCTTCTTGCTGTCTTCCTGTTCTAGTATCCACTTTACCCTTTTACGCCTTTTGACTTGTGAATCTACCATGTACATCTTACTAGCCTCAAGGAATGGTACTACTCTGGTGGCCGTTAAACCCTTCCAACTTCTTTGTACATACAGTAGTCTATTAAGTATTTTCAAATTGTTCAATCTGAAAGTAATATCTTTTTTCCTTAAAAACTCTAACAGATATAACAGTCCATGGAGTTGTTTATACATAGACATATTTAATAATATTTATGCAGATTTTAAATTCATCTAAAAATAAACTCAAGGTTTAAATGCAGCATCTGAATCATAAAGCAATGTAAGTTTTCTGCACAACAAAGTCTTATTTGGTTCGAAACACTCCAGTGCAACTGATTAGAAGCTTTTTTAACTCCTACATCACAGCTTTTAACACACAAGAAATCCCCAGTGTACCAATTTCTAAGACAACCTAATAGTATTAAAGCTCATAGAGAACAGAAAAGAAACAGGTTATTTAAGGTCTCGAACCACTAAAGAAGACTTATCAGTAACAAGTTTATCATGGCCTTCACTGTGACCTAAGTGCAGATGACCTTAATTGGAACACATAGCTCCACTTAGTTAAATTTTTAATGCTCTTCTAAACAATGTCTCAGGTTAGGGCCTCAGTTTGGAAATCCCAAACAGCCAGTGTAACAGGACACCTTTCACACCTCTGTAAGAATGCCTTGACCTTGTCTGTCTTTTTCTTGTCTTAAGTTCACTCAGCTATTACCCTGGGAGGTGTCATCCTTGCTAGAGGCCTTTGTAGAAAATGAAAAGTGAGGGATTTGCCAGCACATATTTGATACCTAGGGAGTAAAGTGTTTACAGGTATTTCTACATGTTCAGAATACATTATGTTCAGCATATCGGATGAAGCTATTATGAAATCTGGCTTTCTTCCTTGATTTACCTTTTTTTAAAACATTCACAACTTGTGCGCTGATTCATATATTTATAAATTACATATATACAGTTTTGATACATATGTAATGTGAGTTCATATCTAAATGGAGAAAGAACATCATTAACTGCAGATTTGTTTTTCATAAAACTACTTTCAGTCAGTCAGCTCATTCTGATATTCCCTTAGTTATTTCTCTCTAGGCCGGTGTTTTCCCTCCTCTCCTGTCTGATAACATAGCACTCTTTTGAAATATCTACCAAATTAACTGTGAAAAATGACCTTGTTATAACTGAAGGAACTTTATTACAGTGAAGTGCTTTTTTGAAAAATATTCTAAAATATGAAAAACGCTGTCAGAACAGAATGCCATTTCTGAGAGTTCTGTTCGTTCTCCTGTGTCTGCCTTCTTTTCTTTATTAGTTCAGTTTTTCTCTGTCTCCTAAGTAGCAGGATACTCTGCAAGGCCAGCTGTCTCTTTTTCTCAGTGTTCTCGCCTTTCTACTTGTAAGATTTCACTTACTCACTTGAATAAATATATATTTAAATGTCATCCCCTTTATCTGTCTTGTTTCATATGGTTTTAATATTTTAGGTCTCTTCAAACTCCTCCTAGAACTAGAAAGAATAAATGCCACGTAAAGAAAAAAATTTAAACTCCATAGATGGAAGACATACAGATGAACTAATTTATAGTGAAATGTATTTATGAGTAATTTAAAAATGTACTCTGAACCTTCACCCATGGATGACTTTCAAGGCTGTGACTATTATCTCCTATTCTATCCTGAGTGTAAGTGCTACAGAGAGAATGGTCCCCAAAGCTGTTTTATGCACACATCCTTTTGTCACTGCAGATTCAACATAACAAAGATCAAACCAATGAGAACTTCCTTCCACTAGCAGGGAAAAACTAAAACTCTTTCTCTGCCTGTTATACTTTTACTTCCAGTAAGCAATACCATGTCTGTGTGTATCTGTGTATGCATATGTGTGCACTTGTACACATTTGTATACAATGGGAAAAAAATCTCTTTGTGTTAACCTCACTTCTCTATCCCTGGTTCTTCATATTCAGGGATATTCCAAATCATGGATTCTTCCTTTGAAATGTCTCCATTTCAATTGTTTTGTCCCTTTTTCCCCGGCCACAGTCCCGTCTATTACAAGACTAACTCAGATGGTCTCCTTATCTCCTCTTTTTCTCTCAAGAGAGAATAAGGATTCATTTCAGGCATTATATCTTCATTGTCTTCCAGTCCTTGATGTAGTTTTATCAAGGACATTATATAAACGCTTCTAACACATTATTAAAGGGTAACACCTAACCTGAAACTCCAGGGTTGAACTCTGGGTCCTGCTACTTTTAACGTTTTATGAACTACACTTTAATTATCTGTGTGTGATTTACAGCTGCCCTGTCTTTCCAAGACAGTAGAACATCTCACTATGTGTCTTTTTGAAAACTCATTGCTTTCATTGGATGCCCTTGGCTGAAAAGCATGTTGCTTATCAATGTATTTTGTTCATGATTATCTGGCAGTCCAGGCATGAGATTTAATGTAATTGATCTCTCCTATTTAATGATGGATATTACATCATTATTATTTAGAAAATTTGCTACTGAAATGACATCTGATTAAGGATATGTGATTGAGGCTAAGAGCCTGTGAATGTTTGGAGAATACTTGTTTATAGTATGCATTATGCAGTGTGCTATGCTATCTATAGGCTGCAGCTGGCTTCCCTTTCTGTTAATATTCTGTACTTAATGTGGCTAAGTGGGCATGGAGATGCTCAACTTCAATATTTCTTCCTATCTACTGAAGGACAAACACTTACTGGCTATTACAACCTGATTAAATATAAGTAAATAAAAAAGAAAAGCCAGACAATTTCATGCAGTTAGGTAAAATAAATGAATATAATATGTACACATATTTTAACTCATTTACATCAGGATAGTTTTAAATACAAATATTATTTTAAATATGAGGGACCTAAAGATCTATGTTAGAATGATTTATATGAGTGAACCTGAATTAGAGGCTTTGGAGTATTAGTCATTAAGTTTACCAATTAATTATTCTGGTCCCCTTTGCCCTTTAATTCTGGATAGATGGTAACTTTGCACCTACCAGAGCTATTGTGATTATAGTATATGTACTCCAGCCATTGAGTTTATGGAGGAGAGGTTAATGCTTTCATTTTAATGTATGACTTGTCTTTTGCCGCAGTGACCAACAATGATCAAGAGAGTAGTTGCCTGGGTCCTAGAGTGAAGACTTTGTGGTACCGATTTTAGCCAATCTTCCTGGAACACAGGATACAAGAAAGTACAAAACTTGTAGTTTGAAGCCACTAGATGCAGGAGATATTTATTACCATTGTATTAACTACCTTTTCCTGAAAGATGCACTTGGTATGATTCTGATTCTATATTTTTCTGGCTGTGTGACCCTACACTTCAATTACAGTTGTTCATTCTTTTTTTTGGGGGGGGTTGAGACAGGGTCTCACTGTATAGTTGAGACTGACCTGGAACTCACTATGTAGCCCAGGCTGGTCTTGAACTCACACAGATCCGCCTGCCTCAGCCTCCCAAGTGCTGGATTACAGGTGTGTGCACCACCATTCCCGACTGTTCATTCTTTTTAAAAAAGTGATCTAAAATGAAATAGATGGGTACAGATTGCACACTTTTTAAAGTAATGAAATACTGGCTCTTGAGAGTGTTATGAAGTCTGTTGCTTTATTTAATAAAACTAATTATATGTCTCTAAGAAAGGGAAGGTGTCTGTAGAAAAGAAACAAATTTATTCACATTATAAATTGAATGGATGCTTGTTTACACTTATTTATAAATTATAATGAAGATGACTCTTGGCTGACTCAAAGTGTGGTCGAGATTTGGAAGTGTTCTTTCATGGGAGGACTCCATTATGAAATGTAAAAGTATGATTGAACAAAGAGTTTTTGTTCCATTCAATTATGTGTGCCAAGGAAACTCTTGTTCTTCTTCTTCTTTTTTTTTTAATATATCTGAATACCTCCTTCCTTCCAAACTTGGTAATTTTCAGGAGTCTAATAATAACTGAAATCCATTTTTAAAAACCTGCCAAGAGAACCCACTCTTCTGTCTGATTTAACTAATGTAACTATTAGATTTAATCTGTTTAGTTGGGAAAAAATTGGTTTGTGACCGCAAATGGCTGTCTGCATTAATTACATCCAAATGAACGGAGTAATTTTTAGAAATTTTTTGCTATCAATTTTTTCTCTGCTTGGCTAAATTTCTTTTTACCATGTGTATCATCAGTTAGAGTTCACACATAGAGTACTTCTACAGAACCAGGATCCAACAGGCTATATGTATGGGCACATGTATATGTGTGTATACACACACATGCATGTATACACACACATGCATGTACTATATATGATATGATTGTATGGGCTAGCAAATCCGGAATCCACGCAGCACACAAGGAAGGCTGGGATCCACCTGATAAGCAGGTGATGCTACAGCTCACAGATACTTCTTCTTCAGAGAAACCTCAGTTTTCTCCTTAAAGATTTTTGACCAATTGTGTGAGGCTCACCCAGAATATCAAGGATAACCTCCTTTACTTGAAGTAAACTGGTTGTGTGTGTTAATTACACACACAAAATATGTTCAAGGGACTTTTCAGTTACTGGTTAGTTGAGTAACTGAGGAATGTAGCCTAGCCAGATGGGCACATCCATGTAACCGTTACACTGTCCTGCTCCCAATCTCTTGAATCACCCTATTGAGTTTCTTCTTTGTGCTAATTGAGTACCTGCATGTAGACATCTATTTTGGAATTCACAACATTATACTGAAGTGAGGTGTTTATGTGTCTGACATGACCTTCAAAGTGTGTGTGCTCTTGCCTTCTCAGGAGTAAGCTATCTATCCCCTGTGGCCCCAGTGCCTGGTATGATAAGAGTGGAGTCACTGTGCCATGCAATGGCTATTATCACACTATTGAGAGAATTAGACCACCTATGCCTCCTCCATTTACCTGGACCCACAACTTTTGAATAAGACATGTAATTTAAATTCTAAGGGAGTAGTAGTATACTACAAAGCATCAGGAGTAAGGACTCCTAATTTTTAAATTCCAATTTCAGGGCTTCACTGGGTAGCTGTCCTTTAGACCACATATCAATCTCTGGTCTCGTTTGTCTGATCTGAAAGCATGAAGGCTGAATGAGATTATTGTTTCTAGTTTTAAACTGATCTAGTGGTAGATGATAACACTGAGCACATGCCATTGCTCCAGTCCTTCTCAAATCTCATGGAAAGGACAGTGATAGAGTTCACAGAGAATAAAAGCATGACAGCGTAAAATGGGAGGTGGGAATGGGCAGTGGGGATCATCAGACAGTCACAAGTAAAATTTTTCATTAAGGAAAATGAATGGATTTTAATGGATAACACTAAGTGAAATAAGCCTTAACCTACAATGTGTATAGGAGAATGCTGGATCCAGGAGCTGTTAGAATTGTCAACTTTAAGAAGCAGAATTCAGTACAGAAAGCAAAATTCTTGAAGGTCTGCCTAATAGCTATGAGACAGAACCCACCCTTACCTCCTCCTGTGTATGCTGAGTAACTGGAAGTCTAACATTTATGTCTAGGTGAAAAAACAGTCCTCTTTTCTCATGAAAGTAAAGGAAATGAGAAGCAAATGGCTTCTAAAGTGGGTGCCGGCCTAGAGTTATTCCCCCTCTTCACACTGCCATTTGTGGGAAACCTTAGTCCACCCACCAATTTCCTCATTCATGGTGAAGTGAAATCTGCCATTGTGAATGCTTTGTCCAAGTAAGTACCCAGAGCACCTGGTGAGATCCCTTTAACTTGGCTGATGACTTCCTCAATAAGCGCTTCCTCCCTCAGCCTCCCTTGCAGCTGATGATGGCCACAGAACTAGGTTCTGGCCAGTAGCACGCAGAGAACAGTCATGTGAAGAGCTGCTGGGTAGTGCCCTTGGAGAGAAGATACGTATTTCTCCTGCTCACACTAATAGTTTTAACACAGTTCCAACTGTGTAAATTTTGCTACATTTAAAAATATTTAGAATCAATCAAAGAAGATTACAGGATACAATGTAAACATTTTAAATGTAAAAGAAATAGTAAAGCTGAAAGAATGTAGGAAGTGGAGGGCCAACTTGTATTTATAGTTGATGCAACAGCAAAGAGAGGTTTAGGTGTACAGTTGAAGAGTATAATCATAAAAGAGAAGAAGAGAAATAATCATATAACTTCAAATACCAAAAGAAAAAAGTAGGAGTGAAGGTGGAGAAAGTAAAAATTGATTGTCTTCTTTTGTTTTATTTAGTTTTGATAGGAGCCAAGGAAACTAAAAAAACTAAAAGCCTAGTTTCATTACAGAGACTTATGTGGTTATCTGGACAACCCCAAACAGAAACCATTAAAGATGGCTTGTTCTTGAAAATAAAATGGGATTGAGGAAGGGTTATAGAAGATTCGTGTATTCTGTTTTATGCACTAATGTCCTTTTTTTTTCTTTTTTTAATAATGGGGATCGAATGTGGGTCCTTGTGTTTGCAAGGCAGGCGGTGGCACCAGTGAACTAAATCCCTGGCCCACTAACATACTTTTTTATTTTGCAAGTTTTAGCTTTATATGATGTCATTAATAACAATGAATCATATAGTCATAGAACCAAGCTCTAAACAATGCCATCCTAATTTTATTAATGTTACTTTCCTCTCACACAATAGGATATAATTTCATGTGTAGTATTAATTTGATTTCCTTCATTATATTCCAGGATATATTCTGATTTCCTGAAGTGTTTTCTCTTTGAGAGAATGTTTATAGGAAAAGCCAGTGTAGAATTAACACTTCCCCTTGGCTGTTAGGAAGTTCTGAAGCCCAGCACTCCCTACGATATTGAGCTCCTTGTAATCATCAGAATGACTCTGATCAAATGTATTACAACAGACTTAGCTTATTCTGGTCAAAGGAGCATGGAAAACTGCATCTCAAGCTTGACCAAATTTTCAGAGGTTTTACGTAGACTTCTAATCTGGAGGCCTCTCCTGGATGAAACTACTACCCCTTCCCCACTCCACCCAACACATCCCATCGTTAATGTTCATGTAGATCATGCTGTGGGCATAACAAGCTCAGCTAGGCTGTGACAGTCCACGGTGTAACTTGGTTTGGATATAAAGTGATCCAAATATTTGTATGTTATTAACTGGCTTTCCCTGCCTAGCTCATCAACTCTCTTTCCCTATGGCCTTTCACCCACATAAACCAAATGCTAATGGAGAACAGCACTTGTGGGGCAGAATGGACTGAGAATGGACAGAGTTCTTTCTTTTCCTCTTTGTCTTTCTCACTTCCCGGTCAGTTTTACTCCATGGAGTCAGTTCTTCCTATGACCCTAAATGAAAATTTCATTTGTCCATGATTTTGTTCTGATTCTCAGATAACAAAATATCCTAATATCACTTGAGGACAATTTCAGTCAAGGTTTCCAATATCAAGTCATGAGTATCCAAACTTTGAATCTGATTTAAGATTTACTATTTTTTCTTAACCTTGTCAGGAAACCTGCTTTGGAAGATGAGGAACATAATTTTTCTATTTTCTTTTTATGGCTACCATTTTTTCTCTTCCAATAATTTGAAAACTGAAGTTTGTGATTTTACTAGAGGGAAAAAAGAGTCATTGGAGGATAAAGGATGGAGAACAGTTCTTTCTTGTTAGCTGGCTTTATGTTCCTATATAGAGATCTGCCCTTTACAGTTCTTTGACCTTGTATTATGTATTAATAGTCACTCATTTCCTTCTCAATGAGGTGCCAGATAAAACATAGGACTCTCAATTAAATTTAAATAGAGGTAGACAATGAATATGGTTTAGCATAAATATATCCCAAGTATTATACAAGATGTACTTATATGAAACTTCATTTGAAATTTAATTGACCATCAGGTGTTTCTTTTTTCCAAATCTGACAGCTCTAGGAAGAACTAGTTTTTGAGAGCGTTTGCTTTTTAAAATGAACAAATTTGGATTTTTATACTATATTATTGTAGCAAAGGATAAAGATTATAAAGGTTTCAGTTTTATAAATCTAACTGTATCCAAAGATGTAATTCACCCATCTAAAATATTAAAAACTTGTACTAGTGACAGTGTTTTAAGTCTTGTAGAGCATATACTTATAATAAGTAGTTGTAAGGAAGTAATCTTTTTTGGATCTCACTCCATATCTAGAAAAATAACTTGGAGAGAGTAAATGTTCAGTGAACACATAAGTCTTTCTGTGGCTCCATTACCTAAACAATTTCCTCAAAATACAATGCTAGTATTTGTTAATCCATCACCACTATATCTGTGCAGTATTGAAATTACATCCACAATGAAAGGTATTCTCGATATACATCATGCTTAAGTGGGTCCCCATAATTTATGTGTTTTAAAATAGGCTATATTTAATAACAGAAATTTTTAGAACAAAGTGTCATTTCCACTATGGGGGCAGTCACAATTTGTTTCTTTCAGGGCCACCAAAGAAAAAGCTTGCATAGAATAGAATAGCTTATGCTGTGTTCCAGTTCCAGTGAGGCTTGTTCTGAGCAAAGTCCATTCCAATCACTTTGATTCATTATTCTTTTTTTTTATTCGTTATTCTTGACAACACTGAAAACTGGGTATTTTTTACTCAACAGATAGGAATTTCATGTCAGTTCTCAAGTTTATACAGCAGATTTGCAACAGAAAAGAATATTTTAAGAGTATTAAAAATGTTAGTAATATGACTTTCTTATCCAGCCAATTTTATGTAGCCAAGAAGGTAAATAGGCATAGCTAAGTAATTTGTTTTCAGTAAATTCAAATAAAGGCTTTCTAAACCTTGTGGTATGTTATAGTCAGAAAAGAAGATAACACTAAAAATATTAGTTTTTTTTTCCATTCTATTACAGATTCCAAGCAAATATAAATATGTATGCTGCTATTTTTCCCTAACAACAATGTAAAACAATCTAGAACAAATATGTGAAGAAAAAGACTAATACGTGCATATCAAAAACACCATTGATACTACTGATGTCATATTCCTGTGAAGGGAGAAGCTGTCATCAATTCAGTTACAGGCATCCCCTCTTACCCTTGGAAATATTCCATGATTCCCAATGGATTCCTAAAACTGATGACAGCCCTTTATATACTATGAGTTTTGCTATATATATACATTCCTATGTTTAAATATAGTTCATAAACCTGGAATAGAAAGGGATTAACAGTGATAAGAATAAGATAGAATAATAATAACATACTATAATAAAATTGCTAGCATTACTGCTCTTGGCTTACTTGAATGCAAGTTCTGCCACATCATGGCAGTTGATCTAATAGTGCAGATGGCTCCACTATTAAATTACGAAGTGCCTAAATGGGTAGGTAACGTATACAGTGTGGCTATGTTGGACAAAGGAATGGTTCGTGGTCCAGGTGGGAAGGCAAGGGATAGCAGAATATTTTAGCATGCCACTCAGAACAGTATGTGATTTAAAACTTACAAATAGTTTATTTTTTGGAATTTTCCATTTAATATTTTCAGACCATTGTGAACTACAGGTAACCAAAACCCTGGAAAATGAACCAACAGATGTGTGTGTGGGTGGGTGGGGGGACTACTGTGCAGAGTATTCAGTTACCTTATGCTATAAAATGCTTTAACTGGGTTTCTTGGAAATAATTTGAAGGAATCCCCTTCTCTGTGTGATTTTCACTAGACTTGGTTAAAAGAGGTAGAATGTAGAAGTGAAGTATCATCAGCCATTTCTTTCTGAACACTGATATCATTTGATGTGATGACAGTCGGGAGATGCTGTCAAGTTCTTATCTTACTGTGTCTTGCTCTTCTCTCCTGCTTACCTGGGTGACCAAGTATGCCCAAGGTCCATGACCAGAGGCTTGACTGCAAACTCACAAAAGCAACAGCCAGATAGAGGTGAGCTTCCATCTCCAAGATTTTATAGTTTATAGTTTTCTTGAGATGGCCCTACAGATCTGGCTTCCCAAATTGATTAAGTGGTGTCTTCTCTAATCTTTCAACTTTTCCATAGTATCTTCATTTCTCCAGCTTCTCACACAACTAGATAATGTCTGGTAGGAATAACAAATCCCTTCTTTTGTAACTTTTATATTACACATGTTTCCATTGATGAGATAAAATACCCAACACCCTCAATTTAAAGGAGATATGTGTTTGGCTCATAGTGTCAGGGGTTCAGTTCATGGTTGGCTGCTCTCAGGCACAAAGATTGTGGCAGAGGAGCTTGAGCAAAGAAAGCTACTAACCTCATGGCAACCAGACGCAGAGAGTGGGGAGAGGTATGGGATCAAGAATATAACTTTCATGTGATGTTTCCATGTAATATTTTGGTGACCACCTTCTCCAACCAGGCCCCATCTCCTATCAGCACGTTCTTCTGTGCACTCATCACTAGATCAGTCCACTTATGAATATTGTTCCCGTGATCCAGCCACCACCTATGACAAAACTTTGGAGGGACATTTTAAGTCTAAACCATAACAGCTTTGTTCTCTGAAGCCCTGTATGACTGAACATCAGATTTCCCTTCTAGAAATAGCCCACCATCCAAATAGCTGCAATAAACTGTCATTGCTGAAGGTAAACTTGAGAGGCTGGTGTATTCACATTGAAAATAACAACCAAATGTGCATTAGAAGTACACCCATGAGTAATGAGAACTTCTTCAGAATAACAATCTCATCTGAGAAGGAAACTCATACATAATGAAGCCAGCTCACAAACTTTGGCCTCATTAAAATGCTGTGATTTTAACTTGTGTGGGGGTGTTGCTAATAAAACTGAGCAGTAGGCATTCTACATGGGTGAAAGCTCAGAGAAATTAATCTTAAAAAGTCAAAATGGTATGAAATTGCTGATAAGAGGATGACTGGGTGTTTTTACAGCATGTAGTTTAAAAGGCCCTGACATTTTTGATGACATACATTTGGGTATCTGGATTATTTCCTTCTCGGGACCACCAGAATCAACTTGAAGCAAATCCTCATTTCTCAGTGTGCTAGATGTTGTTGTGCTTGCCTACTCCCTTGTCACTCACCTGTAAATGCCACTTCCTAGAATAGCTGTGACTGCCGGAGGGCTTTTATCAAGCAGCCAGAGCCTATCACCCACGCAAGCAAAGCAAATGCTGAAGCATTAATGTCCTTGGAAGTATCACTCAATGACAGCCCCTGCCCATGGGTAACGACTCCAGCTTCCCCCTCCCCCTCTGGTGGCCTAACTCTGAAGTGATCATTCTGCACCCCTCTTTCAGCACTCTCTAGTGGAATGGAGCCCTGACTGTCCACAGTGATCCAACTGATACACAGTGGCAATGTATTTGACAATGCATCCTTTTAGCTGCCTTTCTTTCCCTGTCTCACTTCTCCAATCTTCTGCTCATGCTTGCTGGGATCCCCCATCCCCATGAAACGTCTGCATGTGAGTCCTTGTCTCCTGGTCTGCCTTTTAGGGATTAAAACTAAGACTTTAAACTTCACTCTTAGCCAGGGGAGGTTCCTTTAGCTATTTGGTGTTACTAAGATTTGTTAAAGATGCTAGAAATTGTATTGGGCAAAAGACAAAGGGTAGAAAGGAAGGTAATGCAAAAAGGTATCTACTTATAAGGTACACTAGGATATTAAGCCATTAGTTTCCTTGGAAGCCTCAAAATGATTTTCAAGTCTCAGTGGCTGAGTGAGGTGCTAGGGAAGGTGGGAGAAGTCCATCTCTCCAAACCCAAGGAGAAAGTCCTCACTAGGATTACCTGAAGGAACAATGTGCCTGTAGGTAGAGGAAAGCAATAAACTCATATCTACTTTCTGTATCCAAGCCAAAGAGGTAGAAAATGGGCACCTTGCTTAGCTAAAGGCAGTGAAAGGACAGATACTGGAGTCTTCAGCTTCTCAGCACCCGAGTGGTAGCGTGATAATGTAACTTATGTTGGTTGACAAAGTATGTGAATGTATCTGGTATAATGGAGGTTGGCCTGAAAGAAAGTTAAGGTGTCCCTGTTCTCTTAGATACTAAAAATAGAACCACTTAAAGATGCATGGTCTTAAAAATAAGAGGCTAGAGTGAATACATTTACTTCTAGGTGTTTGAGAAGTAGGATTATTGGATTTAGCAAACAAAAGTAAAGAATACTTAGTTAAATTTGAATATTAGCTAAACAAGATTTTTTTTAAAGTATTAGTATATTCCATGTGTTAATCAGGGTGCATTTTTTGGTATGTATTATTTATTGCTTATTTGAAATTTGAATTTTGCTGGCCATCCTGTATTTTATCTTGAAATTCTGCTTCTAACCCGCCTCCAGGTTCTAAGAGATTAGAAGTCAGGTAATTGAGGAAATGAAATTCTTGATGTGATACTGGTTTAAAGAAAAATTCTTGGAGTAGAAGGTAAAGATTTTGCTATTTTCCCTTATTAAGGTAAAAGATAAAAAAACTTAATGCACAACCTAATTAATTGTGAGTGACTACTATGGGACAGGCACAGTTTGAAGCACTGGGTACATAGCAGTGAACAACAAAGGTTCAATTCTAGTGAGTCTGTGCTTGGCAAACAGAAAAGAACTTGAGGCCAAAGGAGGCTGTAAACCTTTCAAGCAGGTCATGACTCCTGCCTCAGTCCTTGGGACTCCTCCCTCCTCTCTTAGAGTGCCCAGTGTGCCTCAGGATGCCCTCAAGATAAAAGTCCCAGCATCACCACCACTGTTTCAATTTCCTAACCTCTGTTTGCAGGTAGAAGTTGAACACAATATGACCAAGATTACTCAGCTAGCCCTGATTTATAGATTTCCCTAATATTCACTGAGGACTGTTTCCTATACTTGCTAGATAACTAAACCTTCAGATTCTCAAAACCCTTTATTCAGTGGCATAGTATTTTCATAATACCTACACACACCAAATCCCATACACCCTAGATTACTTATGATGCCTAATACAATGTGAGTGCTATGTAAATAGTTGTAATATAGTATCAGAGGGAATAATGACAAAAATGAAATCTATGTATGTTCAGTACAAATGTATTTTGTTTTTGGTTTTGAATATTTTTGATCCATTGTTAGCTGAATCCTTGGATATAGAACCCTCAGATATGGAAAGCTGTCTTTAGGGGCTGGGGATTTAGCTCAGTGGTTCCACCACCTGCCTTTCAAGCACAAGGACCCAAATTTGATCCCTGGTACCAAAAATAAATATATAAATAAATCAAATATTTTAGGTTGAGACGAACTTTGGCCTAAATGCTAGTCAAACCAAGGCATGGGTTTCTCTCGCCTGTCAACATGGAAAGCTGTCTTGGGTATGCAAGGTACTTTCTCTCTCTCTCTCTCTCTCTTTCTCTCTCTCTCTCTCTCTCTCTCTCATTTGTCTCTCTCCATACTCAACTTCTAAAAGGATTTGAAGCAGAATAGAGTCTCACTTGTACTCCAGGCTGGTCTTGAACTCACGATGTAGCCCAGGTTGGCCTTGAACTCATGGCAATCCTCCTGCCTCAGCCTCCTGAGTACTAAGATACAAGTGTGCAAGAAGTAAAAGCAGCAAATGAATATATGAAAATATTTTCCACATCACTGGTCATTTGAGAGATGCAGATGAAAACAACACTGAGATTCCACCTCACCCCACAAAGAACAGCTGCTATTAAAAATCAAACAATAACAAATGTTGGCAGGGTTGTGGGGAGAAAGAAACCCTTCTCCGTTGTTGGTGGGAGTGCAGACTGGTGCAACCACTATGGAAATCAATGTGGAGATACCTCAAAGAACTAGGATTAGAGGTTCCATTTGACCCAGCCATCCCTCTGCTGGGTATCTTTTTTTTTGTTGTTTGGTTTTTATGTTTTTTTGTTTGTTTGTTTTATTTGTTTGAGGGACTCACTATGTAGTTGAGACTGACCTAGAACTCACTATGTAGCCCAGGCTGGTCTCAAACTCAGTGATCCTCCTGTCTCAGCCTCCCGAGTGCTGGGATTAAAGGCGTGCACCACCACACCCGGCTTCTGCTGGGTATCTTTCCAAAAGAATTAAAAGAATCATATCACAGTGATATATATGCGCTTATGTTTATAGTGGCACAGTTTGTAATAGCTAAAGCTTGGAAAGAGCCCATTTGCCCATCAGTTGGAGACTGGATAAAGAAGATGTGGTTTTTCTATAAAATGGAATACCACTCAGCCATAAAGAATGAGAAATTAGATTCATTCATAGGAAAATGGATACATATTGAGGATATACTCCTAAGTGAAATAAATAAGTCATACATGTGTAAACACTGAATAATTTCTCTGGTGTGAAAAACTATAATAGTTCACAAGATCCTAATGGGGTAATTAACAAGGTGAAATAGGAAGAAAAGGGCCAAAGGTGTAGGGAAAGTGGGAAGGGAGGGGAAAGGTAATAAGGGAAAAGGAAAAAAATAGGAGACAATGAAAAAATGGAAATAAAGTGTTTGTAAATGGGGAGGGGAGGAGGGGGTGAAGGGAGGGCAGGGACAAGGGGAAAAATGGGAACCAAGACCTGTCATGTAAAGGTACAAGATCCCAATGATGAATGTAACTGTACTGTGTGCCTAAAATGTACCAATAAATTCAATTAAAAAGAAAGATACAACTGTGCGTCACAATGCATAGCTAAGTCATGTACTTTTATCTGCTTCACTCATTCACTCATTTGGTTTTCACTGGTACCTCTGTGTTACTTGTCAGTTGGCTCTGGGAAGTTCAAGGAGTACCAAAAATGAGTATGAAGTTGTTTCTCCAAGAAGGTGCATCAAGTCACAAGACAATGGACACAGACAAGTTCTAGCTTTCACTAGACTAGTCATGGGCTAATATTTTTGTGAGAGTGTGTTCAGTGCCAGGTAAAGAATAAGAAAAACAACTTGCTTTCTGAGGTAGTTCCCAAGTAGTTTCTGTGCAGAGATAATGCACATGGCTCACAGCCAGTGTGCCATCTACCGGTGTTGTGTCTCTGTGGCTTGAAGTGAGGCAGCTCGGGGTGTAAGATCTCCCCTTGTTGTTCTTTACCTGTGTGACTGTATCAGTGGAAAACAAGATGAGTGAGGAACGTGCGATGGTTCAGACTCACAGCCCACAGGGCCATGATTTGGGATGTGATAGAGGAAATACAAAACCTTTAAAGCAAGAAGACATCAGCTCTGGGAATGGCAAGTTGTAATATCACCATATATGATGCTGTTGAGAAAAAAGAAAAATAAAGAGAAATGAGAAACGCTTCAATTCCCAGTCCTAGAATTTAATTACAATTTTGCTTCTTAACCTTTCTACCTTTTATGAAGGACAGAAAATGAAAACAAATATGGTGAATTGCAACCAATGCAGACAACACATTGTGATAGAAAATGCAACCTGTCTTGGGAAAATATATGGGATTTAATATGATCAGCTGAGGAAATCAGGCTCTATCAGTTCTGGTTGATGGTCCATTTTCACTTGACTCATATTTTCAATGATGTATCTTTGGGAAGAGTATTACATTTTCAATAAGACGAATATTAAAACAGTTGTACATCTTCAAAGAATATACTCAACAAGGTAGGCATCTGTCACTCTTAGAAATACCCGTGTGTGTGTGTGTGTGTGTGTGTGTGTGTTTAGATGTCTATGTACATTGCATGTCTACCTACAGTGTTGCTGTCATACAAAATGCTGCCTCAACAGGTTGGCAATTTGATATTTCCCTCCATATGCTTAAGTATTGCCCTTTGCTCTGTTTTCTTTTTCTCATCAGTAGTATTATTTGGTTATTCCTGGAGGAGAGGAAATTAAAGAATTATACCATGTACAGAGAAGAATAAATTAAATATATTGCTAACAGATTGGGGCTGCTCCATAATCCATGATCCATAGCTGTGATTATATTCCCATATTTTACTCCCAGAAATAATGTTAGTAGTCCCTAAATGACCTTTTAGTCCAAATTTAATTTTTAGTTTAGGTGAGGAAACTGAAACTCATAAAAACTAAATTCAGTTATGCAAGTTTGGAGGGCTGGTTAGTAACAGTATCTCAGGTCAGTGTTTGAATTCTGACAGCCAGCGTGGGTAGGTATACCAGATTCTGAGTGTAGGGAACAAGGGGGCCAACTAGACTGACACCCAACTCCTTTTTCCAAAGTAAGAAGTGAGACAATGACATCCTCCTCCAGCCTTCCTCTCCAGGAAGACGCACAGATGATATTTGGAGGTGATTTTGGAGCCAAGGCTGGAAGCTAGAAAGCCACCTTAAAATTCTTTGTGATAGAAACCATATATGGATCCTGCTCTGATACTGACCACTTCTTACCATGGTAATTACTGGGCCCATAGAATATGAATTTTGATGGCTACATTACCCCGCATAGTTTATATTGTAGGTCTTGCTTTTCAATCCTTTCACATTAAATTTCTTACAAGGCAGAATTCTCCCTGTAATTTCTAATGGGCTTCATTCCTTTGTTGACATTTGATCAGGCAAATAACTTCCCATATTTTATTTACAGTAGAAACAAACATTTCCTCAGCATTTTTATGTTGAAGGTTTTGAAGAGTTACTATGCAGAGAGCAATCTTATTCTCCCTCAGCGAGGCTAATGCAACCACCCATTTAAAGATGTGCACTTGCACATTTACTTGCTGTTTTCACAGGATTCCCAGCCTTGTAGATTCCACCATACTCTGCAGCACACTGGGCCTTCTTGGTGTACACACTTTTGTCCAAGGTTTATGAGACAGTTGTTATAGCATAAGAATTCTGAATTGACCCTGAGTGATGCTAGCACCTCAGAGGCAATGTGAGCACAGATTTCAGCATCCATGTGGCATCTCCAGTGCCCCACTAGATAAAGCTAACTGTGCACACTACACAAATAACTGTGTGTGTTACTTTATACTGTAGTTCAAAGCAGTTAATAAATGAAAAAAATATAAAAGAGCATTATGTTTTCCTCAGCATTTCTTTGCATGATGATGGGTCTTGACAAAATCTTGGAGGGTTGTTAATTAGGTTTCAGGCAGAACCATGCAATTCCTATTGTCTCAGCATGACTGGACTACTTCTTCAGATTTCATAATGAGAAAATAACACAATATCTGCATTCATTTCTTTGGCAATGGACTAGTGGTGTGATTGCATTATTTCCCCAATCAAGAAGTATCATTACCTTTGTCTTCAGTGAGTTATATTAGGGCAATTTTCTTTTCTGGTATTATATTAGAGAAAGTAACGTACAATTTTATTTTCTCTTTTGTAAGCATATGACATTTTGATATATTCCTAAGAAAGTGTATTTATTCCATAAAAGATTTTCTTGTGAAGATTCTCTTTTGAATGGATTTTACTGGATAGTGTATTATATTATAAAATAAGAGTTGTATTGAAGAGAAGAAAGTCTTAAATAATACATTTGTAGTAGTTAGCTCTTCCTGCATGATAATCACAGAAATGTACCAGGTGTGTTAATAAACATCTTCTTTCACCTGCACATCTATTATGCATCTGGCCTGAGGCCTGGGGTAAAGTCTACTATACATTCTGGTGCCAGCTAGGGACCAGTGGATATCCAGGGCAGAGTTAGCCTGTCAAAATTTTGGAGTTTCTGGAAGAAAAACTGAAAACAAGAGATAACTCTGAAATCCTGGGCATGGAACTGGCACAATGTCACTTCTAATCATCTTCCATTGGTCAAATCGAGTCAGAAAATGAAGACCAGCATCACTAAGAAAAATGCTTCTCCCATAATCATACCATCTCCTTTAAGATTTCAGTGAGCTCTTGCTGTGGCTTAGATACAGTTTGCTCCCAAAGGTGCTTGAACTGGAAGCTTGGTTCCTAGTGTGTCAGTGTTGTGGTTGTGGGAACTTTAGGAGGTTGGGCCAAGTGAAAGCTACTTAGGTCATGGAGACTTCACATGCACTGCGGGATTTTGTAAATCCCATGTGACAGAGGACATTAGTGCCATGCTTCCTGGACCTCCAGCTATTATAAACCAAGTAAACCTCTTTAACTGTTAAGTCACCGAGCATCAGATATTTTGTTAAAGTCATAAAAAACGGAGTAAGATGACTAGAAAATGTTGTATGTAAATCTAGGATTAAAATGCATGTTATTTAAAATAATCACACTTGCAAATTAAATTTAAAAATAAAAAGCATAGAAAATATAACAGAAATAATAAAAGTATGTGTAACAAAAGTAAATTTGACAGTCTATTACCCATTTTATCCTAGTTTGCATTTTATTTTCTATTTTATCTTCTATTGCAATCTCATGCACTGATGGTGTAAGAAGGTTATTTCAGAACTTTATCAAGCAATGCGACTAATTTTTAATTCTTTATTAAATTAAGCAATTCATACTCATTGAGATTAAGAAAGTTACATTGATATTTCAATATTTTAATGACAAGTGAATTTAAATATAATTTCATGACTTACTCTATTACTGGTGATTATATTTAGAAGGACTTTGTTTTTTGAAACATTATTAAAAATCCTTTTAGATCACTGCATTTTTTTAATTTATTTTTTTCAGCTTTAATTGAGTTTCCTGGTACATTTTAGGGATACAGTACAGTTACATTCATTGTTGTGATCTTGTACCTCTACATGACAGGTCTTGGTTCTCATTTTTCCCCTTGTCCCTGCTCTCCCTTCACCCCCTCCTCCCCTCCCCATTTATAAACACTTTATTTCCATTTTTTTATTTTCTCATATTTTTTTCTTTTCCCTTATTACCCTTCCCCTACCCATCCCACCTTCCCTACACCTTTTGCCCCTTTCTTCCCATTTCACAATGTGAGTAATCTCGTTAGGATCTTATGTACTATTACAGTTTATTCACACCAGAGAAACTATTCGGTGTTGCACATGTGTGATTTATTTATTTCACTTAGGAGTATATCCTCAATATGTATCCATTTTCCTATGAATGAATCTAATTTCTCGTTCTTTATGGCTGAGTAATATTCCATTTTATAGAAAAACCACATCATCTTTATCCAGTTTCCAACTGATGGGCAAATGGGCTGTTTCCAAGTTTTAGCTATTACAAACTGTGCCACTATAAATATGGGTGTGCATACATCACTGTGATATGATTCTTTTAGTTCTTTTGGAAAGATACCCAGCAGAGGGATGGCTGGGTCAACTGGAACCTATAGTCCCAGCTGTTTGAGGTATCTCCATATTGATTTCCATAGTGGTTGCACCAGTCTGCACTCCCACCAACAATGGATAAGGTTTCCTTTCTCCCCACAACCCTGCCAACATTTGCTTATTGTTTGGTTTGTTGATAGCAGCCATTTTTTGTGGGTGAGGTGGAATCTCAGTGTTGTTTTCATCTGCATCTCTCGAATTAGATCACTGCATTTTATCAAAATTTATAAATATTCACAGATTTAATCAGGAACATCCTGACTTTTAAATTTATCTATTGATGATGAAGATCACATAAGCCTAGGCGATGGTCATATATGAGAAGTATGTATTTATTGGTACAGTCTTTACAAAGTGCTTTTATAATATATTTTACCTAATGGGAAAAACTGAGTCTTAAAGAACAGTCATCCAATCTTCAACAGTCAACACATCCTTAATACAGCTCATCTTATTCTCAAAGATACCAATCGATACAGGCCAGGCTCTACTCACATGTCGCACCATTGTCTTGGCTGGCACAGCTGCAAGAAGCTCCATTTTGTTGCTGTTTTTATTACTTAACTATTAATTCTTTAATTTAGAATGTTGAAATGTAATTTTTCATCTTCTCTGGACAATTCTTTGCTACACAGAGGATTCAAGATTATAATTTCTTCTGATAATATCATGTAGTTCTTTCTTATCCTTTTGGGAGATTACAGATGCTTACTGAAAAATTGCTACTTGAATGACCACTAAAATATATCCCATGATTACCTGAGACTGACAGCAACATATATTGTGTGTAGCTTAATGTTATATCTATTAAAGACTTTGAGCTGAGATATGTGCAGAAGAAGTTCAGAAAAGGCTGTATAAGCAGAGAAATAGGGAAATCTCTGCACGTTTTGCTGGGGCAAACCTAATCTTTTTTTTGGAGAAAATATCCTTCTATTATGTTTATGAATAAAATTCAAATTAATAATTTGTGAGCCACCAACTTGATATTAAGTGCTAGAATTTGTAAAATTGTTAGAGCCAAGGATATTGCTTTCAAAAACTGGCTATTTGGAAATAAATTATGAATTGCAAAGCGAATAAGAAATGGGAATATCCGATAGACAATGAAGTTTAAATTCAACATTTGTGCAAGTTTTGCACAGTTGGTGATGGATTACCCACAGCTGATGTGCTTTTACTCGATCAGAAGATAAAAGAATAGAAACCATTTAGACCATTTGTATGTTATTAAAGTGAGTTGAAATTCCAGAAGACATCTGATTCCACTATATCAGCCAAACGTATCTAAAAAGCAGATGGTGTTTTAGACCAAGAGAGCCCTTTAAAAGATCTTGAGGGATGTAATTTATCTCAATGCATGTTGCCCTCTGTATTTTCAACTGCATCATATCCATTCCTTCTGTAGTATAGTGCCTAGAACACAGTAGGTGCTCAATAAATGTGTTAGGAAGAGAGAATAAATCTTGTAACATGACTTGAACCTTGTAGAAAATATTTACGCAAGTATTTTGTACTCAGTACTTTTTTCTTTTTGTCTACACACACACTAAAAGACAAATTATTGCTGCTAGGGTTGATTGTTGCCAACTTGATTTGCATTGTGTTTTTAAAACAAATCTATTGCTTTTAGACATTAAGATAAAAATACTGCCTCATAGAAAAACAGTGAAGCAGTGCTGTAAATTAAAATTAACACCTTAGAAAGAACACTAAGTTGATTTCAGGGTTTGTTATTCTCAAGTAAATCTTGTGCTTCAAGCTTTAAATTTCCAAATTCGTAGCATAATTTTTAGGCTCCGTAAAACATGCTTAGGGTTGACTACACTGTTGAAATAGATTTTTTTTGGTGTGATTTTGCTCTATTTCTTATGCTATTATGATTTTTCTTCCACTTAGTTGTTATCTAGTTTGCCTTTTATTCTCTGTTTAAAAGATTTTAAGGAGAAAGTACAGTTTTTAACTCAGAAAGCAATAATGTAAGATCACTCCAAAAGCATGATTTTAACACCAGAAATATTTCCCTCTTTGATTGCCATTGTATAAATTATTAGTATAACAATACTATCACATTTCCATATACATGTAGAATGGGATGGAATGGAATGCTACATAGACTAAGGTTATTCTATTGTTTATCTATGGTTATCCATTTATTAACAAATAATAATAGATGTAGCAATTTTGATAGTCTATTGGAAGAAGATACATGGTGTCATTCATAAAGCTTAGAATTAACCTGTTTTTTTTTTTTAAATAAAAGATTGTGCTGGCCTTATCACTAAATGGCTAATACATTTGAAAACAGATAAGATAATCCATTTTTCTCTGATTGGTCTGGACAATTGATGCCAATAAGTAGTGATGGAAAGAATAGGAATATCTCACCTTTGAGTTACCCTGATGAATAAAAATCTTCCTAACATTATGGGTAGAAATAATATTTTTTTCTGCTTGTAATTTATTATCTTGTGCTTCTTCCTACCCTTGGGCTTATGGTTTAGATTATTGTCCTATTACTTCTGTCTTTCTTTGAACCAATTGATTCCTCAGTTTAGCAGCTTTTAACAAGAACCCTGGTTTGAGTTTGGCCATCCCAGTACACAATCTGGAGTCTAGGAAAAGTATATGTCATTTTAGCAGGATATTTTATTTGGAGGTGGGGCCTAAGGGAAGGTGTTTTTGCCATGGATTACTACTTACACAAACAGGCTAATATTTTCATAGGAGGGTTTTTGTAATTGTGCAGGTGTGGTGAGTGGGTTTGCATTTATTCTTTCTCTGCCTCTCTTTTCTCTCCCTCCCTCTCTACCCATCCATCATAAGCTGATGAAAAATAGAAGGTCCTTGCCATATGTCACCTGGATGATATTACTCCCTGCTTCCAGATTGTGAGAAATAAGTTCATTCATTACAAATTACCCGATCTATGATATTAATGTTATAGCAACACAAAATGGACTAAGGCATTCAAGAAGTAGTGATGATAAAGATATATTCGATACAGTTAATAGTTGCAGACTCTTGTAAGACTATACTTTTGACTCACTACCTCTAAATTTGTTAGTTACAAGAAAATTTGAATTATGAATAATGACATACCACAACCATTCTGGCTACTAGAAACACACTCAAAACTTTATAGTGTGCTGTTTATAACTCAAAGTGAACTTTTAAAATACGATAACGGGGCCAGGCATTTAGCTCAGTGGTACTGCACCTACCTCACAAGCACAAGGTCCTGATTTTGATCCCTGGTGCTAAAAATAAATAAACAAATAAATAAAAATAAGAAAACTGCGTGAATTTTCTATAAATGCCAAGCCTTGCACAGTTATCCCAGATTTTGAATTCCCCTGCCATTTAGATATGAACATACACACACAGCAGTACACAAAATTATTTCTCAATGGTTTAACCATAACCAGGAGATGATATGTCAGAAAATCCACCTCAGGATAATGTAACAAAAGAAAGAAGCACATTTCCCTTTGTATCTCATCAGTAGCAACAATCGTCTTCTGCTTACATCTCCATACTCTAAAGCCCTAACTTTGTTCAGCTCATTCAGTGGGGCAGATGTGAGGCTTGAATACCAGTTCTCCTCATGAGATGCTTGCAAGGGAAATAATATTTTAAAGTGTATTGGAATTCACAGATGTAGACTATTTTTTAAAAGTATGAAGTTTCCTTTTTCTAAGATCTAGTATTTACGACACTTGTTAAAGAAGAATTTATCATATAAACTTGTTTCCTGCCCAATTCCATTCATTAAAAAGTGATGGGCTTTTAGAATATGATGCCGAAAATATTACTGGGAAAATTATAGCAAATGATACGCCCAGAGTTTATAGTCCATTAAAAAACAATCTGTGTCTTTCTTTTACCATGAAAATGCAATGAATCACCAAAATCTAATGTATCCCAATGATTGAAATTCATTTCCATTATATATATATATATAAAATGATATTATGAAATATATATTTGGTCTTCCTCCTAGTTTCTTTGTATATAAATCCTAAAATCCTTGAAGTCTCCAAAGTCGTGTGTTTTTTCACATGCTAACACTCCACCAGAGACCTTTAAAATGGGTCTGGTCACAGGAAAAATAGGGCATCGTTAGAGGTTGAGACTTTTCTTCCCCTGCCTCTAACTGCTGAGGAGGAGAAAAGGGAAGAGTTGTTTACTAGTGGCCAATGATTTAATCAATTATGACTACTTATTGAAGCTTCTATAAAAAAACTTTTCTATCTATCTGTAGCTTTTGTCATGTCCTCTATAATAAATCAGTAAACCTGTTACCCCAAGTTGTGGGAGCCTCTCTAGCAAATATTTTAAAAGTTTTTTGTTTCTTTTTTTCCCCATTAAGTTTATTGGTGCATTTAAGGCAAACAATACGGTTACACTCATCATTGGGACCTTGTACCTTTAAGTGATATATCTGGTTCTTATGTTTTCCCCATTCCCCTGCCCTATTTCCAAAGACTTAGTTTCCATTTTTCACTTTTCTCATTTTTTTCTTTTCCCTTATTTCCTTTCTCCTGTCCATCCTGCTCCCCTTCTCCTTTAGACCTTTTCAATCTAGCAGATTAACTGAACCCAAAGAGGTGGTCATGGGAGCCCCAATTTATTTTATTTTTTAATGTTTTATTTATTTTTAATTTTCTTAAGACAAGATCTTGCTATGTAATCCTCCTGCCTCCATCTCTTGAGTATTAGAATTATAGGTGTGCACCACCACACTTAACACGGGAGTCCCTCTTTATAACCGTCAGTCAGAAGCACAGACTGGCAACTGAATTGCAGCAGTTTTGTGAGATTGAGCCCTCAACCTATGGCATCTGACATATCTGACAGTATCTCTAGGTAGATCATGTCAAATGGAATGAGAGAATGCCCAGCTGATATCCCCTGCAAAACAGAGTTGCTTCTTTGGTGTATCAGGAATACCCTCCCTCACATCTGGTGTTAGAAGTGTCCTGTGTTACATGTTGAATAGAGAATAGGAAAAACACACTTTGATTTTTTTCTTACCACTTTGCACATATTTATTGACAGAAACATTTACATGGAATATTAGGCACTGCAAGGAATGCAAATATCTGTAAGACAGCATGTCTTTCTTAAGGAACTTATCATCTAGCAGAAGAAATGAGATATAAATACATGGAAAATTAATGGCAATAGAATACTTAAATAACTCAGTAAACCCGAATTCGTCGTTGAAGATGGTGAAGAGATAGAAAGATTTCTTGAAATCTTGGAATAAAAAAATAAAGTCAATTTATGATTGGCTAGACGATGGCTGCCTCTTGCTAAATAAGTAAAATCTTAACTATAAAATTTAGATGAGTTCATTGTGAGATTCTTTCAGCTTTTCTCTGTTTGAAATTTTTCATAAAATGATGAAGACTGAGAATGTAAGAGAAGAGTAGTAAACCACTCTGATGGGCATTTAAATTTCATGCCAGTCAGGCATGGTGGCGCACACCTGTAATCCCAGCACTTGGGAAATTGAGGGAGGAGGATCACTGTGAGTTTGAGGCCAGCCTGGGTGATGTAGCAAAACCCTGTCTCAAACAACATACAAAAAACAAACAAAGTTTCATGCCAGTATGACAAAAAGCATGAAAAGTACTATGAAAATTTTTATTTTGTACACTTGGTCATTCATTTGATCAGAAGACTAAAGGCACTTAATGTTAGAGAATAAATTACATTGTGCTTCCACCAGCAAATAACAGCATTTCCAACTCAAATTTACTTAAATGTAAAGAAAGTTATCATTGTTCAGAACAGGAAAAACAAAGTCAGGACAGTCTTCAGGGTTATTTAGTTCAGTTCCTCAGAAACTCTCCTAGGGATGCACATACGTGCTATATCATTTATAGCATCTTAATACAGATTTATTTCCTCTCCATCACAAGATGGCTGCCAGCAGCTTCATCCATATCCATTGTGGAAGAATGACTGCATTCTTTTCCCAGTTATGTGGAATAAAATCCTCCATATGTCTTTTTGTTGTTGTTTTTGTTTGTTTGTTTTTTGAGACAGGGTCTCACTATGTAGTTGAGACTGACCTAGAACTCACTATGTAGCCAGGCTGGTCTCGAACTCACAGCGATCCTCCTGCCTCAGCCTCCCAAGTGTTGGGATTACAGGCATGCACCACCATGCCCGGCTAGGGACTTTCATTCTACTATTTCTTTACGCTTTTAAAATCTACTGTTGTATTTTGACCTAATGTCTTCATAGTTTTCTGTTGTAAGCATGTGAACCTTCATATGTAAAACTTCACAGAAGTGAAGTAATGAATGAATAAATGATGGAGTGAGCAAATCAATAAATGAAGGAAATGAATCAAATGGGAGAGTATACAGTACCTAGTAATTCAAGATAAAATTTTATGTGACCTAATTAAGTCCATAAAATTTGCAGATTACTTCATAAAAGTGCTTTATAGGTTTTAGCATTTTAACCATGTTTACAGTGTTTTAGAAGAGACAAAGGATTTCAATCTGTGGCAGTTAGCCAGAATAGGGAGTAATTGTGCATACAATTATGCTATTAAGTTATTAAAGGTAGTAAGAAATTTATACAAAACAGACTTTGAGTGGTCTTAAACTCTGCTTAGCAAAAAAGGTTAACAAAGGACAGATAACATTGTGCAACTCGTTCTTTTTGTTTTTAATTCGCCTTCACTTCCCACTTGGCCACATTATTTTCTTGTTAAGTAAACAAGAGTTATGAATTTTCTTTCTAATTTAATAGTATGAGTTTGATGTGCACAGGTAAAGGATCTTATAATTCAAGTTTATGACATTAGAAGAGAAAACTCATCTATTCAATTGTAAGCAAGTTGGAAAAAAAAAGTTGTTTCATTTCTAGAATCATATTTTTAGTCCCAGGACCTAATACTGTAGGAGATAATATATGTGAAAGCTTCTTGAAGGTGTAAAGCACTGTACAAATGTAAAGGATTAGTATTAGTAGGGTGGTAAATCATTTTTCTGAAGGTTGGTGTAGGCCATTTATATCTTTAAGTAGATGAATAGAAGAAAAATACGTTTTACTCCAAGAATGGCTGATTTCTTCCTCTAGAGTGGTTGAAGCACTTATCCTGGTTTAATTTGATTAATCCCTATTTCCTCCTGGCAAAGGAGAATGGGGCTCACGTTGCATTTTATGGGTCTTGCTTACATTAACTTTCCAATATATAGATGTTATTTCTTATGGTTACAGCAAAGATGTCTTTCCCTTAATTATTCTTTTTTCTCACTAACTGTCAAATGGATTCACTACAGGGATCCTAGCAGGGAACTCTCTGTGGCAGTGGTTCTTGTTAGGGCACTTGGAAGCACTGATAAGGCCTCTGAAGTCTTTGTTGACACTTGGCACAGAGCAGGGGCAGGAGGGAGTTCTCAGCAAACACATAGGGCTCCATGAAGGGAAAGGGTGTCTGGAAAAGAGGCTCTCCTCTGAGACTTTTCCTTTGTCTCCAACTTTCACTGAAAGTTTCTATGCTTTTGTTTCATTTCAGAAAACTAATTATGGAACATTCCGGCACTGTCCATAAAAAGTGCACTTGTGGAATTTATCAGGTCTTGGGGACTCCTAAGAAAAGGATAAGAACAGAGGTGGAACAGAAAAGAGTCAGGGGACAGGGAACCTGCCAGCTGGAGAAATGCTTAAGAGGCTGAAGAGCCCTGGAAAATAAGAGATGATATACTGAGGTTCTCAGCTTGGAGATTACGTTTTCATTCCTTGAGATGACCATAGTCTTCTGCATGGGTTTCCAAGGAACCCTTTCTTCTCACAATCCAAATGGCATTGCCAACCTGTACAGTTTCTTCACACTGTCCACTTGGAGTGGGGGACGAAAGAGCAGATATCATTATTCCCATTTCAGGTACATATATAAACTATAGCATAGGAACATTTACTGCTAAGGTAAGAGTTGTAATAGGTTTTATTGCACAGGCTCCTATTTCCTTTTTTTTCCTCTTCAGATTTTTTTTTAATTTTGTTAATTGATATTTGAGAGATGTATTACAATTATATAGATTTTAAAAAATGCCAGTGCTTTCCAGGCCATGTGTGTTCTCTTTTAACTGCTTGAGCAATTATCAGGGCCTACTGTGAGCAGCTGAGGCCTCTTGAGTTACGAATTGAACTCCCCTAAAGATTCCCCTCCTTCACTTTCTTGCTGTGAATGAAGCCTGACTCTCCCTGAGGATTTGTCCCTCTTGTGACTTTCCCGCCTGGGTCTGTGTATGTCTCTCACTCAGGTACTGGAGAAAGGAGATTGTTCCCTTGCTAGTAAGTATTGTTTTCAGACCATTGTGGCTCCTCTACTAGAAAGAAAAAAGCCAGAGCCTTTGAATTAACATATGTATATTTATATGCCCTCAGATTATAGCACCTAGAGTCAACATGTTTTCCACCTGGTTGCTTCCTAAATAAATCTTAGGTTTATATTTGCCACCACACCATGATTACTATCTTAATTCTTGGTGGCTTCAATAAAAAATTGAAACTTCTTGGCTGGTCCATCCATCATCTGACCTGACCTCCTTGACCTCTCTTGTCCTCTGTCCTACTCATTCATGGTCACTTGCTGCCTGACTGTACTATTCTCATTTTACCACTATCAGTATATGCTTGCAATATTAATTATAACATTCATCTTGGGTTATTGGTACACATAACTATCACATACTGATTGTGTTTAATTTCCTCTCCCACCCTCCCTTTTGCTCCTTTCTCTAGAACCTCTTTCCTTCTCCACAAAGTCTACCTTGCTGTTTTCTAGTTCTATCTTTTATTTTGTTCTTAAATTATTTATGTTTTAATTTTCTCAAATAGGAGAAGCTGTGTGATATTTAACCTTCTGTGTTTGATTTATTTCTCTTAGCATTATGATGACTGTGCTCTTCTTGATCTTGCCATTGTACTAATTGCACTAGCTTCATAATATCAATTTTAAGCATCCCACTCTTTGATTACAACTCCTTGTCTTTGAAGCTCATTTCCTAAATTCTACAAGGTGTTGTTATCCTTTCATAGCTCTCCACACTTGAGCCTACCACCATTCACCGTCCATCCTCTTCTTAATGTTCACATTTCCCTAGCAGAGAATTCAATAATTATGATCTCTCTCCAGAGCTTACATTCTTAGTTTTCTGGACGCTCTCATTCAGAATTATCTACTGCTGGTCAAGTCTTCCTCTCTCCTTACTCTTCACTGATTTCTAGGCAGCTGAACATGACTGGGAATGCTGTCTGGTCTCACTGGCCCTCAGCCTGGTGAGTCTTTCCACATTTACCCTTGCCACCAAGCCAATCATTTTGTACAGTCCTCAAACACTGACCTCAACTACAATTTGCTTATTCTCAACTTTTCCTTGAGAGAACAGAAGCCGTTACAAGATTACTTCATTTTCAAACTGCTAAATGCATCAACATATTCATATCTTTACCCCTGCATCCCTGGCCCTCTCTCACTCAATGAGTTTGCTTGTGCTTCATCTACTGTTTTTTGTTGTTGTTGTTTATTTTTTTGTTTTTTTTCCATCCTGATCCTAGTTTTGTATTTCCCATCATAAAACCAAAACAAAAGAGACCAAAAAAAAAAAAAAAAAAAAAAAAACAAAAAAAAAAAAAAAAAAAAGATACTCTTCTGTCCTCCCTTCTGCTACTGCCCCAGGTTTATAGAATAAAGCACAAAAGTTTTGTCTCTGTTATATCTCCATCTCTTTACAATAGTTTTGGAACTCACTAGTCCACTGAAAAGCATGATTGCTGGTATCACAGATGACATCACTGATGAGTTCTGTCTTACTGGATCTGACAGTCAGTTCTCTAACATTATCACACAACACTCTGCTGCATGGCTTTACGAGTGAGATGTGGGGTCATATCTTCCTTGTTCCTTTTCCTTTAGGCATCCTTCACTCTTATTTTCTCCTCCTTTACTAGCTGCTTCTTCTTACTTTCTTTTGCTGATTCCTCTTAAGTCTTGGAGTTCTTTTGGTCTCAGTTCTAGGAGTCTTTTTTTTCTCCTCTATCTCCACTTGCTCTTAAATTATATTAACCCTAGGCCTATAATTTTAAATATGATTCATGTGCTAAAAAATTTAGTCTTTACCTCTTTTTTATGTTCCAGAGTGATTCATGTGCCTGTTTATATCATATTTGTGCCAGGAAATTTAATATGCATCACAAATACAACATATCAAAAAAGAATACAAATTTTACCCCAAAGTCACCATTCCCTAATCTCGTTTTAAAAAATTATGATCTTTCCCAATCTAGTTACTCAGAGTATTACTGGGTGGTAGGGTGCTGGGGAGCAGCTAAAGTACTGAATCTGAGCCACTACTATCTGGATTTGTTTACCCGTCTGCTGTCAAGGGTAGGAAAAGATCCACAAAAATTGAAAAATCAGTTTATTCATAATTTGGCAAAACTGACAGGACAGCTAGTCTGTCCTCACCATTAAGGCAAAAAAGTGTTCCAGTTTATGGGAAGAGTAGGAAAAAAGCCAAGAAATATGTGTATATATCTTTAGTTAGGCTTTGGCACATCAGAGAGCCCAGAAAATGTTGAAAGTATGATTCTATTAAAGCCTCCTTGGCACCAGGGATGGAGGTGACAGGTTCTGCTCTCAGCACAAAAAAGCTGAAGAAGTAGGAAAATCTTACTTTTAAAGATTTATTTTAACATTTTGCTTTCAAGAGCAAAATACTTTGAATGCACATGTGGATTCTTCCAATCCATTTTTCTTTGTTGTCCTCTCTCTCATCCTGTACTTCTCTCTCTTTCTCTTATTCTCCACATACTCTCTGTTTTAGTTGTTTGTCTCTCATTGCTGAGACAAAATCCCTGACAGTCAAAGTTAAAGAGGAAAAGTTTATCTAGCTTACACATTTCATAAGGGTTTCAGTCTATGGGTGGCCCCAAGGAAAAGTGGCAGAGGGGCAACACTTCCTGGTGGCAGAAGACAGCAAAAGCAACAAGGGGCCACCACAGGCCTTTCTATTTCTTCTGTGTTATCTATTTAGGGCAGGTAGCACTCATACACTTAATTGAAACGTGCATGAGCCCAGCATAACACCATGAAGCAGTCACACTCTAGATTCAGCCAACTCCAAAAAACCCCCACCTATGACTACAAGAGGTTTGGAGGTACATCTAGACACAAATTATAACATTCTGCTCCTTGTCCCCCAAAGACTCATGCGCATTCCTTTATGCAAAAGGCATTTAGTCCATCTCCAAGAGTGCCAAAGTCCTAATAGTTTTAACATTGTTCAAAGTCTCCTCTGAGATTTAAGGCAAACTCTTAGCTACAACCCTCTGTACCAATTAAAGAAAGTTGAACATTCAATGGCACAAGATACACATTTTCATTCCAAAAGTTACCCAGGGGGATACAAAGGAATGGGACAAAAGCAAGTCCAAAATCCAGCAGGGCAAACATTATAATCACAGTTCCATTTTCAGCTTCTTGGGCAATCTGTGGCGAGTACTGAACTTCAAAGGACTCGGTTGCCCCTCTGACCCTATGGCACTACCTGTGGTTTTAGCGACAATAGCTTATCTCTTGGGCCAGTTCTTCTCTCTCTTTGTAGCTTTCCTCAGACAATCTGTGCTCCTGGAGTCAACAAACTTCTGGGATCTCCACTTTACCTTCAGCTTTACACTCAGAGCTTCACACACTGCCCTCTCAGGAGCACACTGCCTGGCCTCCAAGATCTTCTTCTGAAATTTGGTGGAAGCTTTCTTGACCCCACAACTCTTGCATTCTGCATGAACCTAAAACCAGCACCATGTAGATAACATCAAGGTCTACTGCCAATAGCCAGGCTTCCTTCTCTCTTGGCTGTAGAGGGTTCAGTGCCTATGAACCAAATCCAGAGGAACACCTTCCTTAGGCTGCCACCATTCTGGAACATGGTATTCTAGGATGCTTCTCAAAGCAGTCTTTAACTTTTGAAAATTTGAGGCTGCAAAGGGTAGAGTCCTGCTGCTTCTTGTAATGCCCTCGGGTCACCTTTTCTATTCTCCCATTGCTTTTTAGCAATCAAAATCTCCTTTTCGCTCTATCTTTGCAGTCCACAGCTTTACTGGGGCTTCCTTTCTGGCCAAACTCTGGCCAAAATCATTTTAAATAATTCTACTGTCCTCTTTTCTCTTGATTCTCAACATAGATCTGTCTAAAAGCCTCCAACAGCAGCCATGCCATGGCTTCAATATTAGACTGGCTTGAAATTTCTTATGCCAGATTAATTAGTTTGCCACTCTTAATCTCAGTCTCAGGCAGTCTCTGGACATGAGCAAAATGTAGACAAAGTTTTTGCCAAGCCATAACACACATCATTTGGAGTCCAACAGCCAATGCAGTCCTTCTTCCCAGTAGAAATCTGCCGAGCCACCTGTATCTCCTATACAGTATAGTCTAAGGTGTTGTAGCTGTACTTTTTCAGCCATCATCTCTGAATCTTTCCTAACTATTCCCCTTCCCACAATCCAGTTTCAAAGGCTCTTGATCCATGTGCCCAGGTAAGGTCACAGCAACAAACCCACATCTGGTACCAAGTTTTGTCTTATTTTTTGCTCATTTCTGAAACAAAATACCCGACAACCAAAGCTGAAGGGGAAAAGTTTATTTAACTTACAGTTTATAGAGGTTTCAGCTCATAATTGGCTGGCTTGAAGGCAGGGTGAGAGAGGGGCAACAGTTCCTGGTGGCAGAAGATAGCAAAAGCAACAAGGAGCAACCACAGCTCTATCTCTTATCTATATTACTTAGAGCAGGTAGCATTCATACCCTTAATCCTAGCACCCTTGACTGTAGTCTAACACCATGAATCAATCACACACTCTAGATTCACCTACCTCAGAAAAACCCCAACCTATGACTGGGGAGATATCTAGACATAGACTATAATACTTTTCTTTAGCAAATCCTGACACTACCTTCAAATATATTTCTTTTGAATTGTTTCTTATGTATGTCACTACTATACAAGCTCCCAGTGTCGGGAACTTTCTTGTATTTGTTCTTCTTCTCCAGCATTCAGAATACGAGTTGGCTAACTATAACCCACTGGTAAAATACATGCTGTCACTGAATAGTTTTTACAGTTTTAAATGGTTACATGTTTTTAAAATAAAAGTTTATGTTACATTAAAATTCTATGAGAGGCAATTTTTAGGACCCCAAAATAAAGTTTTATTGGACTACAACCATTTTCATCTATTTACATGTTTTTTATAGCTATTTTTTTCATTACAACAGCTAAGTTGTTTCAGAGATTTTGATGGATCACAGAGCTGAAAATATTTACTATCTGTCTTTTTATAGAAAAAGTTCTCTGTCCTAGATTAACATGCCTTCACAGTACTAAATCCTTAATTCCTTTTTCTTATTGATTCCAATAAAAATCTCGGAACTGATCTTGTCTTTGAATGATGTGCTATTTTCCACTATCCCCTGATAAAAGATTAGATGACACTTAGTTGGATAAACATGGGAAAATGTCCATCTGATTCTAGGGAATGAGAAAGGCTTTCCCACTCTGACACATATGGACTGAACACGAGATAGGGTAGTTTCTTGAGGATGACTGAGGTGCTGCAACCCAGAATGAGGGTCAATAGAATTTTTAGTAGGAAAAACAATTAGTCATCATTTACCTTGATGCTCTTGTTCTTGCTGAAATGGCAAAGTCCCAAACCCTGTGGCTTAATCTTTCTGAGAACTAAAACGTTTTTTGTTTTTTTGGTACTGGAGATTGAATTCGGGCCCTTGTGCTTGCAAAGCAGTCAGCAGAACCACTGAGCTAAATCCCTGCCTAAAACATTTTTTTTTATAAGCCATACTCAGAATCTATTAGAATATCATACCTAATACCTCAGATCATCTATGTCTTGGATAGGATCTGTGCCGTTTTTAAATCAATGGACTCCAGATATATAGAATCATTGTTTTTTGAAACCAGTTGTGCCTGTGAAGGTATGAAAATGGATGTCATATCAGTGGAAATACGAGTTATATTGTAGATGTCCTGGCAGGAGATGAGTTGTTGATACCAGCATACACCCTGCCTTCTTGGCAACAATAAGGCAAGTTCTCTGGTTGTACTCATTCTGCTCCTTCCTCATTAGGAGAATTAAAGAGCATCCAGCAAGAATGGGAGGTCACCTACTCCAAGTCTTTTTCCTAATTTTCTGAAGCAAATCATGCCTTTCAAGATATTACAGTGTATAGAGAAGAGGGGATTATTGATTTATGACCAAACACTATATCCGAGTCTTTCTGCAGCAAAGTATGCCATGGGAGATCATTAAAAAAACATAACAGAGCAACTTCCATGTGGTCAGATTTATGCTTTAGGAAACTCATTGGTGGCAATTTAGAGACTCTATTGTCCTGGAGTATAAATCAAGCAGAAATGATAGACCCCAATGTCGGCCTTGGTAATTTTTCTAACTCAGTAACTTCTTAGTCTTCTATCCTTGAAGTCACGAAGAAATCCTTGGTTCAGTGAAATGTTTCTGAATCACAATGTCATGCTATAGGGTTTTTTTTTTTTTTTAAACCAAACTGAAGATACAGCTATTTTGTTAGCCATAGCAACATATCTTACAAGATCAAAGCTGTTATTTCCTTATTGATCATTTCAATTGAAAACATTAGTTTGGGGACCGGACTTCGACAATCTTATGATTTACCCTTTACAAATTAGCAAAGATTAAAAATTTTGAGCTTCTCTTTGCTAGCATTTTCTTTTTCAAATAACAATACTTTATTCATAATTTTGACATTTCTTTTCTGTTCATATCCTCTCATTGGAAATTCTCCTTAATAGGGCAATTTTGTAAAATAGAAATTATATTTTTGTGTGACTAAAAAAAGCTAAATGCCAAAAAGTAAAAAATAAGCTTTTGTGGTTATAAGACTATTAACTATAGATGTGAAATCATGTTATTTCTGGTATCCCATCCAATTGTAGTGTAGTCCTGAAGGTTTTTTCACCCTGTGATCACATATTATAAACATTGTTTGGTACAAAATGTACCTTCCATAGAATATTAGTTGGCTGTGTTGTCATTTAAAACATGCCATTAATTAACAACTTTTCAAAATAGCCTCTCATTCTACCAGTGGACTTTCTTGTGGGTTGTTGACAAATGTCATAACTATACAGAGCACATGACTCTTAAGAGAATAACAACTGTAATTCAACATACACTGAGGAGTTTAATGACTAATCCTTTGTCTATTGTTCAATAAAAAGTTCAGCCTTCAATAAAATTCCTTCTCATTGTAAGCTTCCATGTTGCCTAATGTTGTATCAGTAGTGTTTTCTCTGTTGTACTTGCACTTTCATGCACATGGTAGATAATATTTTTTACAAAAAGAGAGGGAGTGGGGGAGAGAAAGAGAAGAAGAAAGGAGACAAGACTTTCTGTGAAGTAGATAAATTGTAACCAGTGCACATCAATGCCAAAGAGGCTGGAGAGGTTTGGCTCAGCTTCACAACCAACTTTCTCCAGCTTATTCAGGCCAACAGAGTGAGTGGATGCAATCAGAAGTTAGTGAAATTGTTGTCATTTGAGGCATTAAACCCAAAGATCCACATGACCATCTGTTAAAGATGTATTTGCAGATTTTTAGGCTGTGTGGTAGGTAAAAACACAATAATAAGAGAATAAAGGAACTTTTTTTTTCTTTGTGAGCCTATTATCCACATGGAAGCTTTGACTACAATATTTTTAATTACAATATGAATGTTAAAACTGTAATGAAAGGCAGGAGAGGAATCAGATTGAAATTGAAAACTGTGAAACATACAGTGATAGCAATGAAAAGAATGGCTTCATTTTTTATGGTTGTGTTGTCATCAACCAGTTGTTGAAGGCTCTTACCTCTCCCACTAGGTTACCCTGGAATTAGTCATTTTTATGCCTCTGCTCGAAAGCTATTCTTGAAAACTTCCAAGATCTCTTCAAACTTTGAAATTCCAAAATGTAAATAAGGATCCATTCAAGGAAGCAAAACCACCATAAATATCATGGAATAAGGAGGTGGTTATAAGACGAAGGTCCTGGCAAGGCATGGTGGCAGACACCTGAGATCCCAGCACTCTCAGGGGCTGAGGCAGAAAGATCACAATTTTGAGCCCAGCTGAGGCAAACTAGCCGCCCAAAATACTGAATTTATTCCATATTTATCCTTTGATTATTCAATCATAGACTGCCAGATTTATAAAATCACTTGTGTTCTTTTTCCCTCTGTTTATCCATCTGAATCCTGACTTGAAATGGGACCGGAAAAGCAAAGTCCATTAAGTTCAAATTAGTGAGCAAAGCTTTTGTTTGTCACTCACATAAATGGTTTGATTAGGTTTGGAGATTGCGTCTGTGTATTTTTTAAAGCATTTAATTATTTTTACCTCTCTTTTGTAAGTCCTATTACAAACTGAAATATTTGAATATAAACAAGAATAGCTCTTTGTGTTGATTTAAAAGATGTTAGAGTCTCTACTAATTTTAAATACACTTTAAAAGGAAGGTATATTGAGTATAAAATTACTCAAGTGTTGGAGATAAGTAATTCCATGTATCTAGGTTAGAAAAAAAGAATTTCTGAGACACTTTTAGATAAATGTAAAGTCTAAGGAAGCAGGCTACATTATTCCAAACTTAACACATTCTTCCAAGGAAGGATTGAGAGATTGCATTTGTATTTGCTATCATTTGTCCCCCTCTATCCTACAAGAGACTTGCATTAGTCCATTTAGTATGACTACAAGAAAACATCTGAGACTAGGTAACCAAAAAAATAAATTTCTTTAGTTCCCAGATTTGCAAAGTCCAAGACTTAGTTACCACATTGACTCAGCCCCTAGTGAGGTCCCCTTGTCCTTCTGACATCATGGTAAGTGACATCATGGTAGGAGCACTTGTAGGGAGGGATTACATAGCGAGACAAGAAACCAGAGAGAGATCTGGCAGTCTTGCTCACCCATTTGTAACAACCCTCTGATGGGGCCAACTGGCGTGCCAGGGGAATGATGCTAATCTCTGCTAAAGCACATCCAGTGACCCAGTGAAACTTTTGCTAGGCTCCACTTCTTAAAGGTTCAGCACCCCTGAACATCAAGCACTAGGGACCAATCATCCAGCCCAGCACACTAACCTCAGAGGACACACTTAAATCACATTTAGACCATAGTAGGGATTAGACATGCCCACCTGTGCCATATGACTTGTAGTGCTAACATGTGTGTGATCTACAAACAGTATGTAGGACTGTCGTGAGAATAAAAATGTAGGTCAGTGGAATAGAATTGATAGTTCCCAAGTAAACTCTTACATTTATGGCCCATTGTTTTTCAACAAAAGTGTTGAAACAATAAGGGAGGATAAGAGGGTAAGAATAGTCTTTTTAACAAATAGTTTTGGGATAAGTGGATGTCTATAGGAAAATATGAAGTTGGAATCCCTATAATATTTTACCTAAGAATTAATCAAAATGGATCAAAAACCTATATGTAAGAGTAAGAACTATAAAAGTAGATTAGAAGAAAATATAAAAGCAAATTTCCTGACTTTGGATTGAGGGTATGTCTTTTTAGATATGAGACAAAAAATACATAAAAAAGATTAAAAGAAATAAATTGAGTTTCATCAACATTAAAACTTTTTCATTCAATTGCCACAATACAGAAAATAAGAAGTTGGTACACAGATTTGGAGAAAAATTTTGTAAATCATATGCCTGATAAGGAACTTATAGCTCGTGCATATAAAGAACTCTTACAATTCAATAATAAAAAGATAATTTATCTTTGAAGGGGACATAATATGAGATATCTAGCAGTAGGAAATGGTATGTCTTTAGGAGGATATCTGTTTAAGGAACTAACACAATAGCAATCATATTTCTTTTTTTTAAATTTAATTTATTGGTACATTCTAGGTAGACAGTACAGTTACATTCATTACTGGGATCTTGTACCTATACATGCCAGGTCTTGGTTCTTATTTTTTCCCCTTGTCCCCACCCTCCCTTCACCCCCTCTTCCCCTCCTCACCTTCAAACACTTTAATTCCATTTTTACATTTTCTCATTTTTTTTCCTTTTCCCTTATTCCCCCTTCCCTATCCTTCTCAGCGTCCCTAAACCTTTGGTCCTTTTCTTCCTATTTGCTAAGTGTCCCATTAGGATCTTGAGTACTATTTTAGTTTTTCACACCAGAGATACTATTCAGTATTTGCATATGTGTGCCTTATTTATTTCACTTAGAAGTATATCCTCAAAATGTACCCATTTAACTATGAATGAATCTACTTTGAGACTTCACCTCACCCCACAAAGAGTGGCTGCTATCAGGAAATCAACCAATAATAAATGTTGGCGCGGTTGTGGGGAGAAAGGAACCCTTCTCCATTGTTGGTGGGAGTGTAGACTGGTGCAACCACTGTGGAAGTCAATATGGAGATACATCAAAGAACTAGGATTAGAGGTTCCATTTGATCCAGCCATCCCTCTGCTGGGCATCTTTCCAAAAGAAGTGAAAGAATCATACCACAGTGATATATGCGCACCCATGTTTATAGCGGCACAGTTTGTAATAGCTAAAACTTGGAAACAGCCCATCTGCCCATCAATTGGAAACTGGATAAAGAAGATGTGGTTTTTCTACAAAATGGAATACTACTCAGCCATAAAGAATGAGCAATCATATTTCTTAGTGAATTTACACACATTTACTCTAAAAGCTAAAATGAATGAATGACAGATTCTTCTCCCCAAAAAAACTTTTATTCATCCTATATCCTTTATGGCCTACTGGCTTATTTTTTGGCATTGTAACATTCTTTTAGTTCACTTCTTTGGTTCACATATATCACCAATTTCAGTGCATTCAAATCTTGCAAGATTCACACAACTAACACTATGGAAAACAAACTGCTATGTACAGAGTCAATAAAATATTCAAAGCCTTATCTTGGATCTTGCAGAATTGAGAGTCACATACTCACATATAGATTTTTTTATTTGCTTTGTTTTTTCCTTTAAGGACTACATAGTTTGCACCTTGGTCCTCAAAACATTAGCATCAGTACAGTTGAAACATAATAAGTAAGTTTTCAGGACCTATCCACCAAGATCTACTGAATCAGAAACTCAGAAAATACTGATTTTTTTTTTTACTAAATATTGTTGATCCCACAATGACACAATAAGTTTATATAATAACTTTTGAACTTGTCCCCTAAGTAATTTTATCATTTGTGATAAATGCAAGACTTAGAGTATCTGTAATCCTGTATTTATATGCATAGTACACTCTGGAAGAGCTCATGCCAAATTGTCAATTTTAAAACATCTTGGGATAACAGAGGTATTAGGGAAAGGGGGCTAAGGAGAGGTTTAGCTTTTTTTTTTTTTTTTACTTATTTCTATCTTTATTAATGTTTATTTTTACTGTGATCATTCATATATTCCCAATGAGAATTACAAATAAATATATAGCTTTAAATAAGTGTTCACACTCCCGAAGTAGAGCAGTGCATTTTTTTTCCTCCCTCTAGTAGACAGGAGTTATTGGCACAAACATTAAGAAGTATAATAGTTGTAATTTGGTTAAGGAGGATAATTATGTGTTAGCTTAAGTAAGATGCAATGCCTTACAGAGATCTGTCATTCTCTGAGAATATTGACTTGTAGTGGTCCTAACTAGGAAACTGGCATAATTCACTAATTCTTGTGAAATTCAGCTGTGTTATCTCTTATTAGCCTATAAACTTTAACTCTAATTAAGGACTATTTAGAGGTTTTAGCTAGAGGGATGGGTGAAAGAGTGTTTTTATTCCCACTTAGGCAGAAAAAAATTGATGATTGCCTTGCCAACTATACTTAAGAAAATTTAAGAACACTGATTGTACCAAATTCTGGAAGGAAGATCTGCTGAAGGCTGCGTTTTGGCCTTTGTATAGATAATATTGTAAGCTCAGTGTATCCTTTTAAAAAAATCTAATTCTAAGTATTGGAATATTCTATACTTTTTTATTTATAGAATAGTATATTTTTTTGCCCATGGACTCAAAGAACAGAGATCTTCTTTGATTTTGTTGTTGTTGTTGAGGCAGAGTCTTGCTATGCAATTCAGGCTGGCCTTGAACACACTATGTAGTCCAAGCTGGCCTTGAACTCATGGTTTTTCTCCTGTCTCTGCCTCCTGAATGCTGAGATCACAGGCATGAACCATCATGCCTGGCAAAAGTTCTTTGGCTTCCCTTTCTCCAACATTTTCTGGAATGTTGGTATCAATTCCTTTACACTCTCACACCCTGCCCTTGAAAACTAGCATGCCAAAGGGCCTCCCTTCTTTGTTGTCTGCTTACTTCCTTTACTGCACATTTTGTTAGTGACAACTCCCTTTTACAAATGCATTGATAGATTTAGAAAAGCTTCAAGGGTGCAGATAAGGAAGACTTAGTGGCTATATTTCACAAACACCGTAAAATGAAAGAATGATGGGGCTTTTGGGAAGTTTATATCCTTAGGAATATAGGAGTTGCTTTGAGATGAGCCATATGTAGTTGAAAATTTATGTAACCATATGAAATATCAGCATATACCACCTACGCTAGGTCCACACAGGATCAGAGGAATAGTTGAGGCACTGTATGCTGAGACTTTTGAGAGAAAGAAAAACATCACACAGGATCTGATCTGTTGAACAGGTAGAGAAAACTAGGAGATAACTAGAAGATGCTACTTAGGAATAAATATGTTATACCTTGATTTGATGTGTCAATAGTGTAAGCTGCATAATATGTGCATGATGTTACCTGAGGGAAGCAAATGTGCCCATGAATGGAAAATAGTGTCAAAAGACAAAATGATCACAAACTTAGTTTCAGGACCAAATTGGATTTTATTTGTGATTCTAAAATTTGACAACACCTCATTCTTTAAATTGAAGGATTGTTTCAAAGAGCTGAACAGATGGGGGGAAGCTTTATAGACAGAAATTATCTGACAGAAGTGGAAATGGGAGACAAAAGTGGATTAGTTGTTTCAAAATTACTTTATGTTTGGGATTAAAAGAGACTCCCTTTTTACACTGATTTAGGTTAACTGGAATCTCTTGTACTTTTTTTGGACTGATACATTTAAATATTCAGTCTGATTACATGATACTTATTACATGATACTCCATTCTGATTTGGTTTGATCTACTGCGCCCTAGTTTTTGAAGTTACTTCAAATCAATGATTTTCTATGAATTTTCTTTAATACTAGGAATACATTACTCAAAAGTGATAGAAATGGATTTAGGACTAAGAATGCTAATAAGTTCCTTTCCATCATACACATGCTGTAAACAACCCTGGACATCTATTTTCTTTTCTTATGAGACAAGGCTTCACTAAGTCACTAAGTTGCCAAAGGTTGGTTTGAACTTGCAATCCTCCAGCCTTAGTTGTCCAGAGTGATGGGATTATAGACACAAACGACAACAACCAGTTTCTTCTTGCATCTATGAGGCTCTTGTTTGATATGAGTTGTCTTTATCAAAGATAACAATCACTTTTGTTTTATATTCAAGCAACCAGCCGAATGCTGGTTGTACATCGTACAAACATCGAAATGATGTTTGTACAGAGCCTTTTTCAACTACTCTGTTCATTACTTGCAAGAACAAAAGGTGCACTCCAAATCTAATTGCTCGAAATTGGCCCATTTATGAGCCATATAAATATGGCACATGTACATTTAGTGACAGCTATAATTTTAAGAAACAAATCTGTCTTGCAAAAGAAGACAGTAGGCAAAATATGTTCACACATGAGGCTGAAAGAGATGTTCAAAGTTTGGTTCAGGAAAGTCTTTGGTGTCCTTGGGAGGTAAAAGAAATAGATCAGTGTTCAAGCGACTAAAGAATATGGAAGAAACCCAAGCTTGAGAATCAGAAATGGACTTGACAGGTGGTCCTTGGGAGCTAGGACTGCAAAGCCTATTGAGGTAAATCAAGATTATAGGAGATGCTTTTGTGCCCTAACCCTTCACCTTTGAGCATTAACATTGACATAATAGTGACTGAGTTCCCCACGCGGTCCTGTGTATTTCTTTAGCTAATTCTTCCTCTGACCATTCAGTCTGCTTAGAGCTAGCATAGAAGTCCTGAAAGACAGTATAATGGTTGGTACTCTCTCCTGACTACTTCCTCCAACTACAGCATCCTTGTACAAATACATCTATGTGCCTCAATTTTTCCCCTCCTCCAGTAAAATAACACTGGGTTGTAGAGATACCAGTTTGCAGTTCGACTGCTATTATCTACAATATTAACTTATGCCAACACACCCTGCATCATTTGACTACCCTTTCTTGTTACATCCCCTCTCTGGTGTGGTTTGGTATTGCCTCCCCGCAAAATTTAGGTGCTCCCAAATCTTTGTCCAAAATTCTACCTTAGGGGAATCCAAACTAAGATAGGAATATGTGCACAAAGTGGACGGCCAAAAACTGAATAATAAAACTAAAAAGAAAAGGAATCAGAAAAAGGAGAGTTAATATACAGATACATGAAAACATTAATTTTCTTTTCTTCAAATTTCTTTAAAAAATCTCAAGAAACATTGTTTAGTGATTTCCTGGGCTAGTACTTTCTGAAGGAAAGAGAAACATGATGGACATTTTTTTGTAAAGTAGCTTCTGAAAACTGCAGTGCTTTAAATCAAACCACATTGTTAACCGTGATAATGGGAATCACGTCACTGAGAAACCCATTGCCTGTTTCTTTGTGGTTTCCTACTATTCTACAGTAGTTCTTTTTGGAATTAGGTGGTCTTTTCCAAAGAGCGTTTGTGTTACGTGTTGAAATAATGAAAAAGCTGCTGAAACACAATATGCATTTTTTAATCTAGTAATAAAGAAAGTGATATAGCTGAATAATGCCCAGCCAGATTAACTTTGACACTGTATTTGCTTTATGTCCAACTTTATCTAGCAATGCATTATTCACTAGTACTATACACAGTGCTTTATTAAGTCTTAATCAAATGCATTTTATCATAAGTGTCAATTCAGTGCTTTGCCATTGTATTTATATGTTTTTAAATATTGAGTTCTTTGTAAGCAAATGATAAATGCTGAGGCTGGAAAAGAATATCATATTTCTGGGGTTTGGGAATGAAGTCTTTGTGTAGGCACAGGGTGCTTTTACACACACACTAAAATTATCCAAAATAGATTAGGGCCAGAGATTTAGCTCAGTGGTGCTGCCGCCTGCCTCACAAGTGCAAGGTTCCAAGTTTGATCTCCTGTACCTAAAAGAAAAGAAAGAAAGAAAAGATTATATTACTCTTTTTCATTCCTTCTAATAAACTAAAATATAGAAAGTATTCACTTTGGGCTGGGGATTTAGATCAGTGTGCTACTTCTTACCTCGCAAGCACAGGGATCTGAGTTTGATTCTCAGTACCAAAAAAAAAAGAGAAAATATTCACCTAATTTTTTCCTTCATCAATGTGAAAATCAAGCATATATGTTTTGGTTATCTGTGCAAGGTATTTAATTAAAGTACATAAATAAAGATTATAATTTTATTATGATACCAGGGATTGAACTCGGGACCTTGCACTTGTGAGTCAGGCAGCAGAACCACGGAGCAAAATCTCGAGTCCCTAAAGATTATAATATTTCATGATAAAATGTTATTTAATAAAAATTAGACTAAGAGCTCAAATGCATATTAAATATAAAGATTCGTGTGCAAACTGATAAGGAATTACAAGCAATTCCACATGTTTTTAAAGTCTAATTAATTAATAATGAGTTCTATATTTTGTAAATACAAACTGGTCTTGGAAAGCTTATTAGTTTTCCTCTATTTCCTAGGAAAGAAAATACTGATAAATTATACTATTAAGTTAAGGTCATAGGCTTATTCTGATAATACGACGTCTTTAATTGAAAAAAATATTGCCAAAATCAAACTTCAAGTTGCTTGGTAATCTGGTTCTTTTACTAAGAAAGCAGCTGTAGATTATAGAAGTTTTTGTATTTGGAGAAAAACTGTAACTATTATTATTATTTGATATATAATATTAATTTGGAGGAATCTACTCCATAAAGAAACATACCTTTAAGACTAACACAATTCATAATTTTTATTTGAAATATCACCATATTTAAATAAGTGAAAGGCTTTAAATTTTAAAAGCAAAATTACTTTGTTGAACTCCTTTCTGACTCACTATTAAGTGAAGCAGTAGGGCTTACAGCTTTCGATTCTATGAAGTATAGTGACATTAACTTCTGAGTGAATATCGCTGGTTAGGTTGAGTTTGATGCAAAGAAGTAATACTTAAGTGATAAATTAGTGCTTACATTACTGAAATAGTAACTATAAATCAGGAGCTTCTTTTATACAATACACCATATTCTACCCTGCCATATAAATGGTATTCAAGTAATTATTTATAAAAACAAGGGCAAAATAAAACTCCACTAATCTCCCTAGTCTCATCACAAAAGATTATTGATTTTATTTAGTTATGATTTTATTAAATAAAATGATGGCTTGTGAAAACTTATCTCTAACACATCTGAACATCTTAATAGACGGTTCTAGTATCCTACAGGCTTCTGTACAGATTGGATTTACTGGCTCTCTAACTGGTTTTCAGTGATACCTTCTGAGCTATTCATAACTGGTAGGCCTGGGCCTTTTGTTTGTCTTTTTAAGAAGTCTTCCACATTTTCTTTTTAGTTTATTTTTGTTTTTCTCTCTCGTCATTTATTTTCACTTCCTCATTGTAATGGGTTTTCTTGCTTGCTTGGTTTTCCCTTCCATTATTTTATTTCTTTGGTCTATTTTTGGCAAGAGAACCACACAACTCATAGTAAGAATTGTGTATGAGTCACTTTCCCCTCACAATATCTGACAGAACACCTGAACCCACAATTTAAAGGAGGAGAGAATTATCTCGGCTCACAGTTTCTAGAGGATTCAGTCAGTAGTTCACTGGCTCCAAGACAGGAAAGGCATGGTGGAAGAATTAAATCTCTTTGGATGAATATGCAGTGATGAAACTGTACATCTAAATACAATTAAAGTTCTGAAAAGTGAAAGAGGAGTGGGTCACTCATAATGAAGTGTGCCAGAAGGAGCATCTTGCAGCTCTCCGTCTCTGTGCTGGAAGTGTGATTTGATTTCCAACTTTCAGCCCCTCCTCAAACCCCAGTCACCAGTTCCCCTGTAGCACGGTATAGATCCTGAAGACAAGAAGTAGGGAAATGTGATTACATTCACTTCCAAATGGGCTGTGTACATAGTTCATAAATGACCAATGGGAATTTATTGTTCAGTTTTAGTTTTTCCTTCAAATCCTGTAATTATTTTAAAGTATTAGCCATACATTTCTTACTGATTCTGTAAAGGATTCATTTGCTTTTGAAAGACTCAACTGTATGTCAAAAATTGCTTTTGATACTTGAATTGGGGATTGTAGAGCAAACTATGTATCAACATGGAAAAATACAATATACAAAATTTGGTTTTGGTGCTGTCCAAAGTGTGACATCCTGAATTGTCATATTTTTCTTGTATGTCATGAAACATATATAATAATAGGAAAAGAAGAGTGTCTCCATAGAGCATGCAATGCTTATACTAGCAGCTGTCAATGATTTTGTGAGAATACTGCCAAAATATAACATTTATCTTGGCATTTCGTTCTATTTTGCTTTTGTGATTGCTTCTTCTCTTTCCTCTATTGCTATTTCTTCTGTTTCTATTAGCATAGCATAACAAATATCTTTCAGGTGTGAAAAAAAGAATTGATTATTTCTAAAAGGCCTCAGTAGTTGTTAGGGCAGATTACTGCAAGGTGCTATAAGAAAAATGTTCAAATAAAATGTCATAATTGAACAATACAATTCACATAGGGATAACATTGAATTGATTTCAATAACTTAGGGAACCTGGGGGGAAAATGACACATGCAACAAAAATGTGAAATATACAAGACCATATTTTCTTGAAGTTCATTCAGGTACTTTGGTGATACTATTTTCAGTGAAGTGGTCAAGCTGCTACAGAAAGTTAGAAGAATACCAAAACTGTTTATATTTGATTTCCATCTACAAATACATAGCTAGTTTCTAGTTATCACTGATGATATGTAACATTGATGTTATGGTTTAAATCTGGATTATCCCCTCAAAATCTCATGAGTTCAAATGTGAGGCTTTTGGAATGTGATTGCATCATGGGGGCGTTGTACTCATAAACCCAGAGCTAAATGTGCTGTTAGGAGGTGGGGCCTGTCAGGGGACATGACCTGTAAGGGGTTCTCCCTTTCTCACTGCTTCCTGGCTATCACAGAATGAGCAGAGCTTTTCCACCCAGGCCTTTCTACCATGCCTTTGTCTTGGAGCCAGCCAACTATGAGCTGAATCCTCTAAAAAGCACGAGCCAAAATAAACCTCCCTTCATTTCAGTTGGAAATGTTGGGTGTTTTGTCCCTGTAACAGGAAAGTGACTAAGACACTTGGAAATGAACATGTCAGTACCAAGACATCTGTAGGAGATTGTGAGTTATGAAAACTTGAATATTACCTTTTGGGCATTATAATTTGGCAAGTTCAAAAATATCCTTATGTTAGTTATGCTATGACAGATTTGTTTTCTAAAATTTGGAATTCTAGGGACTCATGATACTTGAGAGAGAACTGCTAAGTAAAATTAAACTCTGTTATACAATAAAGTTAGTGTGTTTCTGGAACTTATATGTAGAGGGAAGTGGGTCTGATGTCATAAGATCTTTGTAGTCATACAAGCCCAAAGCTCACAAGAGGCTATTAGGAACACTTATTTTAATAGTCTTCTCTCTGTTTGGAGATTTATAATAGGTTTGAATTGGGGATCTCACATTTCCATGGTAGGTCCTACAAATTATGTAGAGGGTCATGAGCAGAGCAGTCAAGGAAGGATGGGATTCCACAATAATTCTAAACCTTTTCACAAGAATTTTGAAGGCATCTCTTTAACTGCTCTTTAACAGTGTACCTTTGTTTCTATCCTTCTTGATCTTTATATGTCTTATTCCAATCAGCTATGGAGATTTTCTAGGACACAGAATTTTCTGAAAGGCCCAATGTGGCCTCTAGGCTTGACATCAGGTTGCTCTAGGCATGTCTGAGCCCTGTGTTGGACATCTATGGCATGACTCATCTTTCCACCTCATTACTTGTTCTGTCAGCTCTAACAGGATGCCATGTACCACGCTTAGAACTGTGCATCTAGTTATTAGTTTGTAGGAAAATTTGGTACTTTCTGTCATAAGCTGATAGTTTAGAAGGACAGATAGTCAAGTTGATGGTCAAATGAAAGGAACTGTGATGGAGTTAAGAGAGGGCCAGTGATAACAAAGAAAAGGAACCTTTAAGAGGTGATATCTGAAGATGGAGCCAAGACAGAAGTGTAGGTAGCTGTATTTTACTTGGAGAGGAAAGCAGAGTATTCTAGAGAGGAAACAGCATGAAATCAAGACTGAAAGTGAAAGTCTGCCATCTTCAGGAGAATTTACCCTATAGAAAATTATATTGGGTTTGTTCAAAGTACATACTGGCCAGAGATTCTCTTTACAGAGAATTAACATTATCAAGTCTTAAAGTTAATGGTTTGACTAAGAGAACATCATGAAAAGGTCTACTTCTACTTTAACTGTGTTTTTATCCTCAAAGCCCATGTAGTACATCTCTGAACTAGAACAGGTTTTAATATGTGACATTGAAGATTCCATTGTAGTGCTGGGGTGGAAAGATTGTTGGCTAGAAGAAAATATGTTATGTATATTGACATAGTTATATATGGTTATGAACTGAATGTGTCTTTTTAACATTTACATGTTGAAATTGCAATCCACAATGTGAGGGCATTTGGAGTTGGAGCCTTTGGGAGGTATTAGATTTGAAGGGACATAATGGTATCTGATAGTTAAGCCTAATTGTCAACCTGATTGGCTTGCAAGGATATTAATAAAACACACTTCTGGGCATATATTGGTGGGTCGTGGAGGTTTGACCTTGGGGTCTGCATCTAGTCCCTGACCCCTTCTCTTAATATTCCCCATGCTGTACTTCTCCACTGCCATGATTTGAGCAGCTTTGCTCTACCATGCCCTGTGCCAACAAATCATGCCCTAAATTTTCTGATAACATGAGCCACCTAAACTATTTTCTCGTGTTAAGTATTTGTTTCCACCTAAACTATTTCCTAGGTGTTAAGTATTTGGTCCCTTTGACAGGATAAGGATTCCATCGTGGGATTATTGCCTCTGTAGGAAGAGGAAAAGGGGAGAGAGTGAGAGGAAGGCAGAGATTTCTCTCCTACAGACATCTACCAAGGAATAACAATGCAAGCAAACAGTGCGAAGGTGACTATGCACAAGTCAGTAGGGCAGCCCTCACTGCAGCCTGAATCTGATGGCAGCTTAATCTTGGACTTTTAACCTCCAGAACTGTCAGACATAAATGTCTATTTTTAAAGCTATCCAGTTCATGCTATTTTGTTAAAGCAGCCCTAGAAGACTAAGACATACACTGATATTTATTAGTGTCCTAAGCATCACCAACACTCTTTGTAGAATTCAAAGCTTCATCTTAACATCAAGGTACACTAGAAACAGGCTAGAAATTCCTGTACTATGGTATTAAGCACTGCACACAGGCCAAGTAGCAATCGGCCAACCTAAACACCACCCAAGCCTAAAGCTGTCATTCTCCGAAGTCTGTCATCCACCAGACAGCTTTCCAAGAGTTCATATGAAGAAGTGAAAAATGAGTAGGTTGTTTCTGTTGTGTGTGTGTGTGTGTGTGCGTGTGCATATGCCTTTGTAGCTAGATTAATATTAGAAATTCTAAAACCCAAAGCCTTCCAAAGAGTTGATTTGCCTAGAACCTTCGGTAGATCAGAACCCTATGAAAGCAAATGCTACTCACTAGCTAGGACAGTGTGGATTCCAGAATTACTGCTGACGTATCTGTTCCCACTTAAACTACAGAAAATAAGCCATGAAATGGGAACTGACTTTCCTTTAGGCCTCTAACAATGCTATTTGATTACATCTTTTGAGGGAAAAGAAAAGAACTGCTAAAACAGATTCACCATAGGTGAACAGGGGAAAATGTAGCCTATTTTTGCTTTTCCTGTAACCAATTTTTCTGTTCTCTTTAAAATGTGAGAGTTTGATGTCTAAAATACTGCTATTACTTTTTACCACTGTAAATGAACAGATAGAATGAACATATTGTCTAATAGTAATCTTTCACCTGTGCATGCAGTATTAAAAGTTGATAAAAGCGATTGAATTAAAATGTGCACAAAGTTCTGAAAGAGATGGTGAAATGGATGTATCCAATTTTTTGTGCTCTTTTTTATCACCTCATGTAGTCTGGATGCATGATGACTGAGACCTTTTTGTCCCCATTTCAGAAATGAGTTTTTTTTTTTTTTTGCCTATTGAAAGAATTTCATTACCTCAATGAATCTAAACAGTAATCTGACAAAGTTTGGCCTAATTAATTTGCAGATCCTTCTATTTTTGATTTATCTGAATCTGTGGAGGTCAAAATGTTATTATAGAATGCAAGGTCATTTTCCTCTCCTTTTTTAATGTAATGCGGTATAAAAATAATAGCTTATGTGATTATTGCTTATTGCATTGGCTAGCACAGACAATCCAGGAGCTTGTGTAAAATAAATAAATAAACATTCTGGAGTAATTGATGGCAATTAAATATTTTGCTTTTCAGTGAGATTTAAGATTTAGTGTTTGTAAGGTATTTACACAACACCAGCAAGAAATAAGCAACTCTGCAGATTTTTTGCATAAGGCTACTTTTTCTCCTGTCATTTATATTTTACATATATTTCAGAAAATGAATGATTGACTCAATTCTATCTTTGAGCAGAGTAATTTATAACCTTCAAATATATAGATTCTCTTGTTTATTCAATATTTTCTAAAGATATTAATTATTTAATATAATTTTATTGTCTTTGTTTTTTCCCCTGTTATAATTACTTTATTTATTTATTCATTTGTTCTCTCATTCAAACAACCTATGTTTTTTAACTGCTGACTCTCCTAGGACGTTTCCCTGTAAATAACAAACTTTCCACTAAATATAACCAGAAAACAATGTTCACAAACAGCCAGACCTCCAAAAAAATTAACACAATCAAAAGTTAAGCCACAGAGAACCAGAAATTATTTGCAAAGTATGAATAGGTGTTTATAGCCACAATGTATAAAGAAAAAACTAAGTCAGTAAAAAGAGAATTAAAAAATACACAGAGAACAGAAATAGAAAAGTAATGAAAGAAAAAAAAACTTTATTAAACCATGATGTATGCATCTTTGTACAAAAGGGGGGGGAACCCTAGAAGCTCACAAATATATGATAAATGTTCAATCCCATTAATAAGCAAAGAAAGGTTAAGTCAGGGCAGAAAACCTGATGGCAAAATAATAGCAAGGATTTTAAAAGGGGAGCCTTTTATAATATTTGGAAGAGCTTCATTAGTGAAACATTTTAGAGTATATTTTGATAATATCTATTAAAGTAGAAGATATACCAGTTTTCATTATTGCATTTCCTGTCACAAATACCTTCTCTAGTGTGCTACTATAATTTTGTAACCTGCAACATAGTCAGTCATGAAAGCAAATTTTAATGGAATAGAATAGAAAAATTTAGACAGTATCCAAGTGTACCACGGATATTGTTGTTTCGTAAGATCTTCTTTCAGAAATATGTATATTTGAACATACATTATTTTAAACTATATTAATTTCTGAGCATTATAACGAAGCATATTTTAAAAACACTTCAAACTCTATGTCTGTGAGAAGAAAATTTCTTATTCATAATAGCAGAAATTGGAAGTAATCCAAATGTGGCAGCAGAAAGGATGGACAAAGCAGAGAATCTCTATACTGCTAACACACAGTAAAACTAAATGATCTAGGGCCGGGGATTTAGCTCAGTGCTTCTGCTGCCTGCCTCACAAGTGCAAGGTCCCATGTTCAATCCCAGGTACCAAAAAAAACAAACAAACATCTAGAGCAGCAGGGCAAACCCCTGGCACCCATGCTGTAGCCAGCTGTTTGTTTTCACTGAAAGCTCTAAAAGGTCCACTATCACTGATGTAGAATTATTCACATAAATGTATATGTATCACAAGTTTATACAAAAAATCAGAAAGCTGTTTTCCTTATACTCTTACAAAAATTTCTATGAAACACTGTGTTTTATTTAAGCATAAAGATGTATGTTATACACGATATATTCAGGATAAGGTAAAGAACATTAAAGGAATTGAGAAAGAGTTCACAAAAACCTTCAATGTTTGCTTTTGGGAAAAATAAAGAGTATTTTCTCACATAGCAAGAAGTCCAGGGGCTTGTCCAAAATGTGATTTCCTTCCCTCTCCATTCTGCTGGTCTCAGTATCTTTTCTTTATGGTTACATGTTGGCTCCTGAGGACCCAGATATCACATATAGACTTCCCAAGTCCAGTGATAGAAAAAGAAGGATTTCTTCCACGTTTGAGTCTTTTTAAAAGAATTATATTGTCCTAGGTGCTTCCTAGAAGATTGGTCAGAGCTGGGTAACACGTCTGTTTTTATACCAGACACTGACAAAGACAATGAACCAGTGCAATTGATTGATCTATGTCTTATAGAAGAAGGGTAAACATTGGAACAGAATTAAAGCTGTTTTAGTAAGAGGACAAAATATAGTTGGGTCATTTATATTGACTATTTGTACCTATCAATGCTTCCCTATTTTCTCTCAGTGAGTCTGTTATTTGTGTACAAGATTTTTGAGTGTTGACCTTGTATCTAGCTACTCTGCTAAAAGTGTCAGTTAAGTCTGTAAGTCTTTTGGTGGAATTTTTGGGGTCTTCAATGTAAAGTATCATATCATCAGAAAATCATGACAGTTTAACTTCTTCCTTTCCTATCTTTATTGCTTTGATTTCTTTCTCTTGTCTAATTGCTGTGGCTAATGTTTCCAGAACTATATTGAAGAGGAGTGGTGATAGTGGGCATCCTTGTCTTGTTCCTGATTTTAATGTGAAGGTTTTCAGGTTTTGGCCATTTAACATGAGGTTGGCTGTTGGTTTTTCATAGATAGCAGAAAGAATAAACAACTAAGATCTCATCTTATTAAAAAGCTTCTGCACTGCAAAAGAAACCATCAACAGAACTAAAAGACAACCTACACTGTGGGAAAAAATTTTACCAGCTGCTCCTCAAAGGGCTCTTATTTAGAATATATAAAGAACTAAAAATAATCAGCCCCACCAAATATAAAGACTTGATTCGAAAATGGGCATCTGAAATGAACAGATATTTCTCAGACAAAGAAGTTAAAGCAGCAAGTAAATATATGAAAAAATGTTCCACATCACTGGTCATTCAAGAGATGCAGATGAAAACAACACTGAGATTCCACCTCACCCCGCAAAGAATGGTTGCTATCAAGAAATCAACCAATAACAAATGTTGGCGGGGTTGTGGGGAGAAAGGAACCCTTCTCCATTGTTGGTGGGAGTGCAGACTGGTGCAACCACTATGGAAATCAATATGGAGATACCTCAAAGAGCTGGGACTAGAGGTTCCAGTTGACCCAGCCATCCCTCTGCTGGGTATCTTTCCAAAAGAATTAAAAGAATCACATCTCAGTGATATATGCAACACCTATGTTTATAGCAGCACAGTTTGTAATAGCTAAAACTTGGAAACAGCCCATTTGCCCATCAGTTGGAAACTGGATAAAGATGTGTTTTTTCTATAAAGTGGAATACTACTCAGCTTTAAAAAAAAATGAGAAATTAGATCCATTCATAGAAAAATGGGTACATATTGAGGATATACTCCTAAGTGAAATAAATAAGTCACACATGTGTAAATACCATATAGTTTCTCTGGTGTGAATAAACTATAATAGTACATAAGATTCTAATGAGATAATTGACAATGTGAAATAGGAAGAAAAAGGGCTAAAGGTGTAGGAAGAGTGGGAAGGGTAGGGGAAAGGGAATAAGGGCAAAGAAAACATGAGAAAATGAAAAAATGGAAATAAAGTGTTTATACATGGGGAGGGTGGGAGGGGCAGGAGCAAGGGGAAAAATGAGAACCAAGATATGTCATGTAAAGGTACAAGATCCCAATAATGAATGTAACTGTACTGTATACCTAAAATATACCAATAAACTCAATGAGGAAAACAAAACAAAACAAAAAACAAACCAATGACTTGGTGATATTGGCCTAACTCATGGTAGGTGCCTGGTATGTACCATCACATTAATTACTCACTTGTATTTTATTACTAGTTCCATTTTTCAAGCAAGGCAGGTGAGCCAGGAGTAGTTTAACTAAGGACACATAATGAAAAGCCTATGACCCATATTTGAATCTGGGACTTTCTGTGTATAAAGCCACAAAGTCTTACCTTTAAAAGCATGCAACTACCTTACAAACACAACTCATAATGTTAACTCTTACTGGGTCAAGCAGCTGAACTTGGCTTTTGTTTTTCTTTCCAAAAATTGGATTTTATTCCTTAAGCCTAGTGGCATCTACTTTAAAATTAAGGTTTCATATGTGTTATTATACAAATTTTAATATTTTTAAAAGCAACAAAAAAGTATTAGTTTCTCCATAAATGTTCATTCCCTAAATATATATTGAATGCCTATTTACTATAATGGGACAAGAGCAATGTGAGATGGGTGGCTACATCATTCTAGGATGGTTTCATTATAGTAGTAAGAAGAAATATACCCTATTCTGCTTTCCTGACACACAATCACAATGAATCCAGAAGAACCCTTAAAAGGAATTATGAAGGGTGGAGTTCACCAAGCCACCTCCTCAGCGCCAGGCTAAACACCTCCCCTTTGAGGTCTCCTCCAAGCCCGAAGCAGTCTTGCACCTGCAGCTATCATGGCAGATTTGATTCTTGAGTTTTGATTGTGTGTGTGTGTGTGTGTGTGTGCGTGCGTGCATGTGTGCGTGCGCACTCGTGCCAGGGGATCGAACTTAGCCCTTGAGCTTGTGAGGCAGGTAGCAGAACCAGTGAGCCACATCCCCAGCCCTATTCTTGAATTTTTTGAGTGAAGCTGTCTTGTCTCTTTGCCATTTGCATTTCCAGCACAAAGAACACACCAGTTTTATGTTAAATGCTCACTAAATATCTCTCAAACTAAACTTTGTTCCATTTAAGGAGATTGGATATTAGTTAGTATAGCCACAATGTTGAACATATAACAAGTAGTAAAATTTATGTGAAACACATATTTTAGAAAACCTATATACGTTAAATATAGCATACTACATAATACATGTATTATGGTATCAATTTATGCATGTTTACATATATACTATAACATTATATAATCTCAGGTATACATATAAACACACACAAACACACAAATGGATTATTTATCATTTACAACACTTAAGGTTTTTTAACAAGTGTTTAAAACCTAAAACCTTTCCTAGGATCTAAATTCTCTTACTTCCATTTTATGAAGCCATAAAATGTAAACAGTGTACCTCCTGACCTCTACACTCTGTAATATACTCTTTATTTTATGACATTAAACACACACATATGAAATGAATTATATTTAAGCTGTTGGACAACTTTTTCTTAGCAACTCTCAAATACGTGTAATTCTATTTTTCAAAAAGTAATTTGGTTCTAGAAAGCTGAGCTGACATGTAACCAATTGGTTGTTGAGGACAAAAACTACCATTTGTTGTCAAGTTTTTTTTAATTTAACTAAAAATTGGTTTGCCAAAGGACATTAGAAAACTTCAGGAGTTGTAAATCTTTAATTTCTGTTTCAGAATCTTGCAATAATGCATAAATAATTCTTTATGATTCATGATTTCTTAAACATGCAACATGACTTTTCCAATTATATCTCCCTATCTTTTTTTTTGTTTTCAAACTCTGATCTATGATCATAGAACTATGACGATGGCAATGAGGGAAAATAGTGTATACTACAGGAATGCTGTCCATGTTATCTACTGTTTTCTGAGGCTGTTTTTTTCTCTCTAATTCATGATACTTTTACTCTCAATGGATAATTGCTATATCCTATATTTTTGAACATCTTTCTTTCCATTTTCTGTTTTGATTAAACAGTGGAATAAATGACTTAATGCAAATTTCCTTTGTAGTTACAGAAGAGTTCCTTCTTTTTTAATGTTTAATGTATGTTTTCCTGCTTAGAATAGCAAAAGAGAGCTATAGAGAGGCACAAACAGAAGCAAATAGGTAATTAGAAAACGAGTTGCCTGAAGTTGTGTAACTAGTTGGTGTTCAGATTCAGCTTGCAAGAATTTAAAAACAGGCATGAATTAAGTCAGAAGTCCTACAGACTCCTCAGAGTAACCTGTTTTGTAAGTGACTTACTGAAAGACAATAAATAGAGGGCAGTCACTGAGAACACAGGCTTTGGATTCAAACTATCCTGGATTTAATTATATCCTCTCACTTCTTAGATCTCTGGTTCTTGGGCCAGTCATTTAACTTCCCTGTGTTTTCCTGTGCTTATCTGTGAAGTAATTATGATATTACTAAACTCTTAGAATCTAGGTAAAGATTACATGCAATACTCATACTAAATGATTAAAGAAGGATGGTTAATGGTATTTGTCATTTTTGTTGGATTTTCTTCCTATGTTTTTACAAGCATTAATAGAATAAATAAAGATGCCTGTTTAAAATTTAATGACTTGTGAAGCATAACGGTAGGCAATAAGCACTTCAATCTTCGTAAGAAATGTCTAAATATCCAGCCTGAGTTCTACACACGTGATATTTTGTCTGTGGGTGGCTTTTTCCTGTATCCAATGATAACTTCCCTGACCATGCTTCATTTCACTACCTATTTCCTCTAGATGATGCTAGAATCCACTTCTTTTCCATATTTACTGCCAGTACCTTACTTCAGATAATCAGCCTTTTTACCCCCCCCCTCAATGGATATCTTCTAGTGATGTTATTAATTCTATTACCTTCATGTTAACCCAGAGCGATTTTTGTGATGTAATTCAAATGATGTAATACCCTAGGTAGTTAGTTTCAGAGCATCTCCAAATCCTCTCAGAAAAGAGTGGTAGTACCCCCTCTCCCATGATTTGGCCTTTTTCTGCCTCCTTCTCTGTGTCCTTCAAGATAATCTATGCACAAGAGGAAACAGGGTCAGGGATGTTACTCAAGCCACCTAGATGACATAGCCAATGAGTGACAAAAGTGGAACCCAAACCCAGACCTCTCTGCTCCACAGTCTAGATCTGCAGTGATTACATAGATCAAAGGTCACCCAGTTATAGCCTGTGGGCCACATTTATCTTACCCCCTGTTCTTTTTCCAGTAAAGTTTTATTGGCACACAGCCACACCCATTCACTTACATCCTGTCAATGGCTTTCATTCTAAAATAATTGTTGTGACAAAGACCATATGGCTCACTATCTGACCCTTTTCATAAAAATAATAGTTCGATTCAAAAAGTAAAAATGAAAGATTCAGGATGTTCAAAGTGAGGAGCCCTGCGATGAGTCTTCTCCCCTTTAATGAAGGTGAGTGAAATGCTATGTTAATGACTGGAAGAATCACTCAGGTAGTGAGGCCTGAATATATAGATGACTTTAACTACCTAAATAGGGATTGACAAAGCAGTTTGGCAGTCTGAAGATTGTTCAATCAGTTATTTTTAAAGGGTTGCTGATTGTGCTAATGTGGAAGAGGCAGGATGTAAAGAGATGGCAGGACTCCTCTACCTGATTGGGTTGAAGAAAGGATAGGTGATTTGGAAACACAATGATATGTGCCAGTGGTTGCAAACCTATCTAATGCATACCAGAGTGGCCTATTTGTATCACTGAAAGCTCTAAAAGTTTCTTCTGGTGTATATGCCATTTGCAGAAGCAAAGACTATGACATAAATGGCAAAATTCACAACGTTATCATAGGGAATTAAGAAAGCAGCTGAACAAAGGAAGTGAATTTTAAGAAAGAAGGCTTGAGCACAAAATACTTTGAGACAGAAATGATGGATAGTTGCATAAATACTTGCACAATTGCCTGTTGAACAGACTCAGGAAAGTTTGCAATTGACCTACTTGGAGGGAAAAATTGAAATGCTAAATCATTCAGAAAAATTGACCTGTTGTTTAAATTAAATATGCCAAAATTCTGAAAAGAATTTAACATGAATAATATTTTTTCACAAAAGCAAGCTCTTCTTGTTCTTTGAGAGGTGTCTTGCATTTGGGAGACTGCTGAGAGGCAGGAAGCACAAGTTGTGAGGATGTGTTGGCTGAGAGCTGAAAGAAGCTGCTTTCAGAATGTGCCCGGAGCACGCTGATTGTCAAGCCTTAGACTGGTAGGTAGTTCTCCTTCCAAAGAGCTCAAAACATGGATGATTGCAAAATGACATTCTACTGCCCTCAAAGAACAAGTGAAGCTTCCAAATGCTGTCATCTAATTCCCTTCCAGGTAATAATGTATGTCGTGGTCTTATTTTCCTCATGCTGTTGCTCAGTGGTGTCCAGTGAGACCACAAAGGGCTTGTGGAGATCTGTGGATTCTTTCCCATGATGAATTGAAGTAGAAAGATGGATTCCTTCTTGGTTTATTCATTTAAAATTTAATTAACTTTTGTCCAAGGCCTGCTGAGTAACCTGCACTGGAATGATTATACCAAGATGACAAGCATAAAAGAGATAAGGATAAATTATTGTCATTCAATTTGATGAGTCACTTCTAATCTTGGAGGCAACACCCAACCTAGAGTTGAGTGAAGGGTGAGAGAGAATTAAGTAGAAAAGCAGGAATAAGAAAATTAAGGCAAAGACCGAATTTGTGTGAAAATCCCATTTTTCTCAAGTAAGCTGATGCCACCTATGTTTAAAGAAAAAGAAAAGTACAATAATCCAGTACTGGTAGAACATTCTTGCCCTTCACCCAGTGCATGTACCAGATGAAACAAGAGTGCACAGTATATGCCTTGAGTCTCCGCCATGCAAAGGGCCGTGCATGTCTCTGAGTCCTGGATCAGAGGCGTGTTGCATGGCCTCCTGCATGCTCTCCTGCAGGTTTCACTTGGATCTGAGTGGCAAAGTCCCCTCCTTAGAACTAAGAGCCAGTTCCCCAGGACTCAAACTTTATTGGCATTATTAGTAGCATTTACCATTATTTTAATAATAACTACCATTTACTGTAAGCTTACTTTGGTATATGCCAGACACTGTGCTCAGCACCTACATTTATTGCCCATTTAATTCCCACAATAAATCTATAAGGTAGATCATTTGCCCATTTTTCAGAAGAAAAATTTTCATAAATTGTGAAACTAATTTTACCAAGGTTATTTGACAAAGTGTCTGATTCACAAATTTATTCCAACTGAAATCTCCCATGTTCCAGTTAGTACTCTTTAAAAAAGATTAATAAAGGAATTCTGTAGCCAAGGCACATCCTTGATAATTGCTAACTACTACAGAATTACACTATTAGGATTTTGAAGCATTAGGAGTGAAATTTGCATTTGGGATAAAGATCCATCTGAGTTAAGCCAGTTTCCATTTCTTTCTTTCTTTCTTTCTTTCTTTCTTTCTTTCTTTCTTTCTTTCTTTCTTTCTTTCTTTCTTTCTTTCTTTCTTTCTTTCTTTCTTTCTTTCTTTCTTTCTTTCTTTCTTTCTTTCTTTCTTTCTTTCTTTCTTTCTTTCTTTCTTTCTTTCTTTCTTTCTTGTACTTGTGAGGCACGTGGCAGAACCACTGAGCTAAATTCCTGGCCCCTCCATTTCTATAATGTACTTTGAAAGAAGCCAGGGAAGTTATGTGGGCATCATATGCGTATGTTGCTGCTTTCGCTGCATGTTTTACTTTAGAAAGGATGGCTAATAAAACATTTAATGATCATAGACAAACGGCATATCATCCCTAGCAAGGAAAGCCCAGTCCCCCACCCTAAACCTGTAGCTATGAGGTGCCTAGCTCTATCGGTCTTGTGACTGTCAGATGCCAGTTGCTCTGGGGGGACATCACCTTAGACCCTGCTTAGTCCAAGTTCTTGAAAACTCAAAAGGATAGCTTCTTCCTTCATTAATATTTATTCTCTGTGTTTAACACAGGTGAGGGGAAAAGTTAAATCACTACTTGGAGTTCGTAGGACTCAGATTTGACCACATCGAAAACTGATACTTTACCATCCTTCCGCAGTTCTCTGGGTAGAATCTGCCACCAGTTGAAATCTATATGACTGAAAATATTTGTTTTATTGCTGTCTCAGTCTATCCATTGACAGATATGCGGTAGGGTTTCTTTTTCCTGTAAATTGAAAAAGTGTATCCTCTTAATCGCTCTGCAATTGGTGTTAAAAGGGCTCAGAAGTATAAAAGTAGAGAACTGGGCTTAGACATAAAGTATTGGAGACTAAAATAATACAACATGCTCCTAGATAGATGTGCTAGAAATGCTTTGGATACTAAGGAATCCTTATTGAGGCTGGATAAAATAAACAAGTCTGCTAGTGTAAATATCATATTTCAAATTATAAGAGTGATAAAAAATTTTATAATTGGATAGCAATTTATATATATTTTTAGAGCTTGTATTGAGCAGATTTTCCCAGATGCTAGAGATGCAACACTGGATTAGGTGAAGTCCCTAATCACATGGGGCTTATCATCCAGTAGATCCTTTTATTTATTGATTTAAACCATTTCCAATTTTCAGATTTTAGTCTCTCCTAACTCCATAATGAAGGTTGATCAAATTTAATTCTCATTTTAATGGTGAGGAAACAAAGTAATGAGATCACAGAACTAAGTGGCAAAATCCAGACTTGGAGCACTTGACCTAAGATACTGTGATGTTTTTTCAATTTTTTTCTGTATGCGTAAGATACCATTTGAAACAAATTTAAGTATATAATACTGTGTATTCAAGTATATTTACATTACTGTGAAATCATTACCACCATCCATCCTATCTCTAGAACTTTTTTCATCTTAAACTGAAGCACTGTACATATTAAACACCAATTCTTTGAATTAGTCCATTTCCTGTTGCTATAACAAAATACCTAAGAGAATTATCTTATAATGAGAAGAGTTTGATTATGGCTCACAGTTTTAGAGGGTCCAGGGCAAGACTGATTAGCCCTGTTGCTTTGCACACCCTACTGAGCTTACACGGAACACACTGCTCTTCTCTTGAGCCAAGTAGCAAAAACCACAAAGAGATTAAATTTCCACATTTCCCTTCGATTGTCTATAGACCACTCAGAAGGCTCCTCTTCCCAAAGGATCTGCTACCTCCCAGAAATGCCACTCTAGGGATCAAGCCTTTAACACATGGGCCTTTCGAGGAACAGTCAGATTCAAGCTTTATCAGCAAAATTAATCCATTGCACAACCCAAAGTCCCCAAATTCTCAAATGTTCAAACAAAGCCCAAATCTGAAGCCTCCTCTGAGCCTCAAGGTAAACTCAGTCGAGAAACTCTATAAAAATTAAGCAGTTACATAGTTCCAGGATACAGCTGTGGAAAAGGCATAGAGCTAACATTCCAATTCCAAAGGGGAGGAAAAGAAAAACAGTAAGGCAAAATCAGCCCAAAGACCAAAACCCATCAGGAAAAACATTAAATCCTGAGATTCCCTGCCTGGCATCTAGGTACACTGATGGGACGGAGGCTTCTGAAAGCTTGTGCAGCCCTACTTCTGTGGTTTTGCTGGTTGCAGCCCAGGTGACTGCTGTCTGAGGCAGATTTTGCACATTCTCTACTGCTTTCCAAAGCAGGCATTACTCATTGCTGACACCCCTATCCTCCTGGGGTTTTTTTTATAGTTTTAGCTTTGCTCCCACAGCTCTATACATTGTCCTGTTGGGAACTGCTTATAGGAGCTTTGACATTGCAGCATACTACCTGTCCTCCCAGGCTTTTGTTTGAAATCATTGTGAAGCTGTCATGACCCTACTACTTTTTTGTTTTGTATGCAGCAATAGACAGATAATGCTAGCAAAAGCTGTGCCTATTATAAACTTTTAATGGTTTATTGGTGGGAAGAATTCTGTTGTATAGATATACCACAGTATATTTTTTCATTCACCAATTGATAGACATTTCGGTTTCCAGTATCTGTAATTATGAATAATTGTAACAAAAAACAGTTGTGCTTGGGCTCACTTGAATGACAGCTGCAGTGGCTTTCAAGTGATTTGCCAGCTGAATCTGAGAAAATGAATTTCTGATCGATTTGGGGCATTCAGGTTACCCCAGGATTTTTATGCAAAGATTCTTTCCTGGCAATTTCTTTGAAACAAATTTACATTTCTTTTTTTTTTAAATTGAGTTTATGGGTACATTTTTGGTATACAGTACAGTTACATTCATTATTGGGATCTTGTACCTCTACATGACAGGTCTTGGTTCTCATTTTTTCCCCTTGTCCCTGCCCTCCCTTCACCCCTCCTACCCTCCCCATTTACACACACTTTATTTCCATCTTTTCATTTTCTCATATTTTTTTCTTTTCCCTTATTACCCTTCCCCTACCCATCCCACCTTCCCTACACTTTTAGCCTTTTTCTTCCCATTTCACAATGTCAGTTATCACATTAGGATCTTATAACCTCTCAACCTATGATGGCTACAGATTTGCACATCTCTGAGATACTTTGATGACTTCTTTCCTGTTGTGTGGATGCAAAACACTTGGTTTATTTTAATAAGTGCCAGTAACTGAACTCTTCTTGGCTACATATTTACATGTGTACCTTTTTCTGGCCAAACTTCCAAATCTTTCTGTTCTACTCCTCTTTGCCCCTAATTGTTTTTTTTTTTTTATTGAATTTATTGGTACATTCTAGGTATACAGTACAGTTACATTCATTACTGGGATCTTGTACCTTTACATGACAGGTCTTGTTTCTCATTTTTTGCCCCTAATTCTTAATGTAAACTTGGCTAAAAGCGATCAGTACTGCCCATGCTATGGTTAGAATAACATGCTGTCTTGAAATTTCCACTGTAAAGTAAACTAGTATATCGCCTTTAAGTTTGGCCTCCCCCAAAGTATCACTGCATTGAAAAAAATTCATCCAAATTCCTTCCCATATTATAGAAAGGTGAGTTTCCAGTCTGGTTCCCAATAGAGTTCTATGTCCATCTGAAACTTCATCACTGTAGTATTTACTATCCACATTTCTATCAGCGTTTTGATCTAAGTCCCCACAAGAATTACTCAGTAAGTCTGCTTGAAGTGTTATAAACATCTTCTAGCCTGCTTCTCAAACTTCCAATTTTTTTTCCTGTAACCAATTCCAAAGATTCTTCCAAGATCACCAAGTGCATAAAAATCACAAATACAACCCCATTCCTCATTACCAATTTTTTTTGTGTTAGTTAGCTTTCCATCACTACAATGATGTAACTGAGACAACTAATTTATAAAGTACATCTATTTATCTTGGCTCATAATTTTCAAGTTCCAGTTCATGATTGACTCATTCCAGTGATTTGGGCTTGTGGTAAAGTAGCAGAATGGTAAGAAAGCAATGGTAAGACAGAGCAAAGCCATTCACTTTATAGCCAGAAAGCAAAGAGAGAAAGAGGAAGAGACCAGGTCCAGTAATCTTCAAAGGCTGCTCACAAAGGTAAGGCCCTCCTCCCACAGGTTCTGCCTCCTAGAAGTTTCACAGTCTCGTATTAATGTCACCATGAGGAGCACACCTTAAACACATGGACCTTTAGGAATCATTCAAGATCTAAATTATCCCTACTGGAGGTTGATCAGACCTCCAGGCACTTGACCAAGTGTATAGCACCAAGATTTAAAAGACAAGACAAGATCTTAATGAATAAATGGTGGGGGAGGGCAGGATGATCAAAGCTCTTATCAGGCTAAGACACTGTCTCCTAGAGCTTACCACTATTCATTGAACTTACAGCTTCTAGAAAGGGCAAAGGACAGTTCAGGGAACAGTAAAGTGGGGAGCTCCCACTCAAACAGGTTCTTACCAACAAGAGAAAGAAATAGCAAGAACAGCTCATAGATTAATGGGAAATTTGTTTCTTCCCATGGATTAATTTTTGCCTCTCTAGGAGTTTTCTGTAACAAGTCACGCCGCCCTTAGCTGCACTAATGTCTTGACATCCAAGATGTCACAGCATCACGGATCACTGAGACCTCTGCTGTAAGTAACCAGTGGTGTGGGAAGTTGTATCTTTTTCACACACCAACTACTGGCTCTTCAGGCAACCACTGTGGGCCAATAGGCAGACTCAGACATTTAATATAAAAAGCCGCCTTATGAATCTGTAGCTCAGTCAGGGTAGTCTCTGTCAACTCCCATTCTCTTTTCCTCTAGCCCCTGGCAACCACCACTCTACTTTTTGTCTTTGTGAAGCATACTATTTAAGTGGAATTGTACAGTATTTGTCTGGCAAGTTGTAGCACATCATAATTTCTTTCCTTTTAAAGTTAAATAATAATCCACTGTGTGTGTGTGTGTGTGTGCTATCCCATATTTTGCTCATTCATCAATGGATCCTTGGATTATTATATCTTTTGATTATTAGTATATAGCTGCTATAAACATACATAGGTATACAAATACTTGTTTGAATCTCTTACAATCGTTTTAAGTATATGCTCAAAGGAGGAATTGCTGTATCAAATGATAATTATTTTTAAATTTTTTGAGAAACTACCCACAGTTTTCCATGGAGACATACCACTTGCAGTTCTGTGCTCCTTTGACTGTATCAAACTGCCTTGGAATGGTGAGACAAGGAATAGCACTGTCAGTGTGGCAAGGCTGTATGTGGTGCTACTGCTACTGTTGTATATCAGTTTAACTCACATTTATGTCACATGGGTCATGGTGTTCACAAATAACACACTTCCTCTGCTGATCAAAGTACATGTTGAAAAAAGGGGCATGTTTAAGTTTTTAGCACATTTTCAATATGATGAAATGTCAGTGTTTTTAAGGTGTCAAAACAAATGACATAATGTCAGCATTCAGAAGCTCAACTGTTTGTAAGGTCAGTTGCTTTTGTTTTCTGCTAGGCACACCATAGCATGTTTAATGATGGGGTATGATCATTATGAGTTGTGTGTCTAATCAGCCGCAGGCTGAAAAAAACCCACAGCACTAGGTAGCACCTCTTCATCATCGCTCTGTGGTTTATTCTTGCCTTTGACACTCAAAGGTTTCCTGGGAATTGAATAGAAAATTTGCCAACAGATTCAGGGTTGTTTAGTCTTGAAATATCTGTGTGTGTGGGGGGGGTGTACAGTTGTTCTTGTTCATTTCATGGGACAGAATATCTCCAAATAATCACATTTGGAAAACTGTCCTCTTGCTTGAAGTCTGGTAGTATATTTCTTAGAGAAGCACGATGATTTTGTAGCTCTAAAGGAGCAATACAGTAGCCTATTCTTAAGGCTTTTCAGGAGTCTCTGTGGTTACCATTGTCTAAGGATTTATGCAGTTGTGACTCATGGAGTGTTCAAGGCTGGCTTTCAAAGTGGCAAGGGTACATTTTTCACAGGATTATAATTGTGGGTTTAGCTTTTCTGCTTCAGAACTGTGCCTCTCTTTGTTGGTGAGTAGCAGTTTTGTAGGCACTCTCTGAGGTGGCCCAGAAGGACCATGGTAGAACCTTTGGGTTACTGCCAGCTAACAGAATATGGCAAAGGTGATAGATTAGTTGTTCCTTTTATTCAGTCATATTATATAAGAGTCTTTGCCAACTCATGGAGAGATTCTTCTGCTGGACTTGAAGATGTTGAGCTGTGGGATGTCTCACAGAGGGCTATGTGGCCAGGAAAGGAGAGCCTCAGGATATAAGACTGCACCTGGTTTATAGCCAACAACAAAATGAGGACATTGGCCAGTCCTGCAGCCAGTCCTGCAGCCACAGAAGGCAGAATTCTGCCAACTATATGAGCTTGGAAGAGGACTCCAGTTTCCAAAAAGGAATCTTGGCTAACACATCAGTCAGAGTCTAGTAATACCCTGAGCACAGGACTGAGTTAAGTCATGTTCAGACTCCTGACCCTTGGACAGTGGAATGTAATAAATGTGTTTTTCTAAATTTCTATATTTGTGGCAATTTGTCACCCAACAATAGGAGATGAATATAATCAGGCATACACTCTCAATATTACCTTCTCATTCTTTGCTTGTTCCTTCCATGTTGTTTTTGTTTTGTTTTTACCTATTTCCTTCTCTAAATTCTACCTAGTTGGGCTATCAACCAAGATGCTTCTACCTCCTGTAGCCAAAGGAGAGCAAGAGTGACATGACCCAAATTAGGCCAATCTGCTGTGTCTTCCACAGGAATCTGAATGTGGAAAAGAATGGCAGAGTCTGGATGTGCTTAAGCTAATGCATCCCAGTGTCAATGCCCTGAAACACCCTTTTTACTAGTTTTTGGAAGCTCCTACTATTTCTATTCCTCAAATTCTTTTTTTATTCTGAGAGCCCAACTAGATTCCTCAAATAAATTACCATTCTGCTTAAATTAACCAGGGCCTAGTTACCTTGGTTGCAGTCCAAGAACTCAAACTGATGAACAAAGTTTGGTCCTAATCTCCTTGAACTTTCTTTGTCTCTCTGGGTGTCTTCTTTCTAAAAGAAATGTCTCATTGCTATATTATTCTCCAAGCACCATGGGCTTTAAGAAGCATTCTAATCATTCAACCATAGGATTTTGCAATCAGAAGACTGGACATACATAGGAATTTTAAAATTATCTTCTTAATTAAGTAGGACCATATTTTTGAGTAGGTCTCATGAAGAAGATATTGAGAAAGGTTTGGTCACAAATACTTATTGTGTGTAAAGATGAAACATAATTTTTTTCTCTTGAAAAAGAAAGAGTACAGAATGGCTCTCAGCAGTAGGTTTTCTAATTTCTTAGAAGAAAAGGTAAATCCCTAGGAAGTGTGGATTTTCTTGATCTTCAAAGTTCCAGGTCTAAAGGTGTCTATCTCCTGGCCTGAAACAATGAAAACAAAGTCAAGATCTTGAAGCAGGGCTGGGGATTTAGCTCAGCAGTTTTGCTGCCTGCCTTGTAAGCACAAGGACCCAAGTTCAATCCCTGGTACAAAAAAAAAAAAAAAAAAAATCTTGAAGCAAATGAAAACACTAGAATATAATTAAAAATATGGAAGTGAAGAGAACTGTAATTCCATTACTGAGATTATCTTTGACTCATTTCTCAATATACAAATTCTCTTTCCTCAATGTTAAAAGTCTGTATAAAAATTGTTTAAAGCTCTTTCTCTTGTATTTATTCAGGATAAATAAGAATACAGATTCTATTCTTTACAGAGGAGGATATAAAAATATTAAAAGGAAGCAGTTAATGTTGTTCTTGCAGTATTCACAACATCATGTCAACTATAGTACTCTTTTTCTTTGTTTAATTTGTTGAATTGGAAATGGATTTTTTTCACTGTAGTCTTAAGAATGACCATACTAACACTGTACTGACGAACTCTCTGCTAATGATTTTATGAAATCCAAAATAACATAAACATTCAAGACTGTTAAGAATTGGGGAACAAATTTAAGACAAATTTGTGTCAATTAAAGAGAATGGATCACAGTAAAGAAAAGGCTATAAAAAGCATAGAAAAGAAAACCAATAGCTGAATAGTATATTTTACGAAACTTTAGTGTGTTTAGCTTTGCTCTAGGGTCAGTTTTAGATGCATTATAAAGTTTATATTGTCAGTCTTCCTATTACAAAAACAGTTGAGGTTTTGTTTTAGGATTGCTACAAGAAATGAGCTGATGTTTTTATATTTCCTCTGAAATGTAAAACTGAACATGGTTCTTTACAAGATTTCCTTCTCTTTCATACAAATTCTAGGGTAGATTAAAATGAAATCAATCTTAGAGCACAGTAAATGTCAAGATTTCATATGGGCAATCCTTGACTTTGCTGTCAGATTTTTTTTTCCTTGGAAAAATGAGTTTTCTCTCCTATTTCATTTTACCAATAGAGATTTGATTGAGTCTGGAGCTCATGTTGTGTGTGCCATCCACCATGACCCCAGCCCCCAGCCGTCATCTCCTACTATCATTAACTAGATGAACTCTCATCCTCCAACACGTTTGAGGGTTGTCAAGAATTTTATAATTAATCATGTCAAGAAATAAAGTTATAACGAGATGTGCTGCTTTTCACATAGTTAAGATATTTTGCCTGCTCAGCTAAAGAAGCCTAGTGAAGCATAATCCCCATTTTTCTTCAACTGTCTTTAGTAGTCTGTCCCCAGGTGTAGACAGAATCATTAAGGATTGGCATGTTGGGACTCACAGATTATATTCACATCATATATTATGACTGAAATATTAAGGATCTAACAGGTACAGAAATAGATTTCTTTTAGGTCAGAAACATTATTTGCATTCTTTTTCCAATCTCGGAACCATGGTGACTTGACTATTCCCAATAGTTTGTCACCATCTTTCCTATGAATTGCCTGTGTTGAATGAATACAAACAGAAGGAAGGTGTTTGTACTTGAAGATCTGGAATTGTTATTTTTTAACTGTTTGTTTCTATTTTGCCCCAGAATCAGGATCTTTGGAATGAAACCTTAGCAAAGGATCCCTCATTGTGTTTTTCCAATAAGATTCTAACGTGGACTCTAAAGGCATTCTGAAGAGAATGGCTTTTTATATTTTTGTAGATATTTCATTGAAGGTGCCCCCATGAAGCTTCTGTATCTCTCAGAAATTAATAGATGCTTTTTAAATATTTTACTGAAACTAAAGATATACTAGTATGAGTTCTAACTGCCTTTCTAGGACTACCATAAAAAAAATGTTAAATCCAGTTTCTTAAGGCCAGACGTACATCTCAGGTGTGCTTGTGACTTGGACTATTACTATCTGGTTTCGTGGCAGCATGGAATGCTGACTATATGCAGCATCCTAAGCCAGTGAGACTTCTGGAAGCATGTGTTTTCCATGCCAAAGGAAATCAGTTCTGAGGAAAATCTCAGACTTCTCATTTTCCTTGTGGAGTAATGTTACAACCCGCAGGCATTTTGATTCATTGTACAGAGGGTTTAAGTGTAGAGCAAGTCAGTAATATTTGGAATGCACTAATGCTTTCTGAGGGACTGTGTTGAGTTTTTCTTCAGTATTGTTGGCAAAATTTACTTTTCTAAAAATTAATTTCCTCTTGTATTTATATGTACTATAATACTTTTTTGAAGAAAAAAAAACATATCCAGAGAAAATTTGGCATTGCTTTTTATTGGACAGGATAACATCATTATTTATTCAGATGATTTTTTTAGAGGAAAATGTCCTGATATGAGAGAACATCCACATATTAATTGTGGGTACAGAAAAATGTAAAACAGGTTTGGTATGAAGTATGTATGTGTATGGAGGGGGTATTGAACTCTACCCTATATGAAAGGCTGCCAATGTTTAAGATCCTTAGTAACTACAGAAATTATTAACTTCTGTTGCCTACGTAAATCTCAAGACCTGGGAATATCTCACCCCTTGGTATCATTTGGAAACCATTACTGGCCCACAGGGATTAAAACATCAAGAGGAGTGGTCTCTTGCCAGTGTATTTTGCAAGTTCTGCCTGGACAGATTCACTGTTTCCCCACCCCTCCCACTTTTATCCCCATATCTTTTCCAAGGTTAAGGGTTGTGACAGCCTCTTTTACTTTGTGCTTATCTTTTTCCTCCTATTTTCAGAAATCCATACCTTGCACCAGTAAGATAATTTACGTAGTATGTACATCTGCACATAGCTGGCTCTGCTGCTGTATAGAGGTACAAACAGTACAGTGATCTTTAGACACAGTACTGTGAACAGATACAGGAATGAGGGTGACACAGTATCTCGAGGGACAAGATTGCAAAGATTTTATCTTATTCCAAAATAAAGTTTTCTAACCATGGTTAGAAAGGTCATGGTTAGAAAGCACATTGTAGAGAGAAATAAAAGGAAAAGAGATTAAAGATTAAAGCTTCCAACCCATGACCCATAGGGAAGCATCTTGGAGCCTGCTCTACACATTATTATTTGTATTTATTTATTTACTTTTGGTACCAGGGATTAAACTTGGGACCTTCTGCTTGTGAGGCAGGCAGCGGCACCACTGAGCTAAGTCCCTGGCTCTACTGTACCCATTATGACCAAGGACTGATAGTACTTCTTCAGAGAAGAGATAAAAATCCAAGAAAGCATGACATACTCTAATGTGTCATGAAATAGAAGACAGAGACACACAGCACTATGGTTAAGAAATGAAAGTATCTAAGTATCTACATGCAAAGCTTATATTAATACACAGAATCTAAGGAAAGTTACCATTGACCTTGAGGCTTCTCATAGGTTGACATTGTGGTACTCAGTGGCTGCTATAGATTCTGATGAACACTTGGATTACATCACTACTCTAATCGTAATGTGAATTTTATCTACTTAGCAGTCTGATCAGTTGCTCTTTTGCCCACAATTTCCCTTGCACGTATAAGTAAACAAACATATTTATCACCCTTGGGATCAGTAAGTGCTAATAAAGTTGCTGCTGTATGCATTTTAGATTTGTTCTGATGACATACACATCCAAAATTAACTACAAATGGTTTGGTTGTCCCCTAACTTGGCAAGGAAAGTAAAGATATGAACATTATTACAGTTGTCACTAACAGAGTTCAAAGGATGGTGGTACATGCTATCTTTCTCATCAACATACTCTATCTGAGTTAGACTGAATTTCTAAAAGGAAGTATGTGTGTGCATGAGTATGCAGGTATGTGCCTATGTCTCATACATAAACTATTTGTGATCATGGGAATTTTCATGTCACTTTTTGATGAAATTCATTTGAAGCTTATTTCAGGCTACAGTAAGAAGACCTAACCAACTGAAATTTGCTCTGTGCTTCATATCATATTTTATATACTATTTTATTTAAATTAGGCACTCTGCCTACAGCCATTGGAATTATTTCATCTACTATACAATGTTCATTAAACTCTGTGATGCAAGTCCTCTCATATTCATCTGTTTCCCTGAATGGACTGATATATAGCTCTATAAACACAAATTGAAAACACAAATTGAAATATATTTAATCCATTCTTGGACTTTTATTCTTTTTCCATTACTGCTCTATAGCTCATTCTATATTTTTCTTTCTGCCCTTTGCTGATCACCTAGAAATAAACTTGTATTCACTAACCACTCCCTCACTTAATCTTGTAACTTTCAAAATCTAGTTTCTTCCTAAAATAGTAGAACACCATTGGCTTCTTCAAGGCTTACTCAGCAACCTTCTGAAGACCATGTGTTCTTTAACACTTGTAAGATGTTGACATTGTGGTGTCTTCTCCTTTCTTGTTGTCAGCCAGAGCAAACAGTCATGCCATATCTGTACCAGACAAACTATCTGAAAGCCAGGTCAGCTGAGACTGATTCTTCTGGGTATTTTTTTTTTTTAATGTCTTCTCTTTCACCACTCCTTTGATTATCTCTGTCTTTGCTTCTATACATTCCTCTTCCTCCTTTTCCTCCTCTTTCCCTTTCTTCTCATTTTTTGCAAGTATTCTATTAAGAAAAGTAAAAAGATATTGTTTAAAACTCAAACCAATTATATATTTTCCTATATTTTGAATAGAGCATATGCATAGAGTAGGGCTAGATTGTGCTTATTTACTTTTCAAAGAAAATGCCTTGATGAGCTATTTGAGTCGAGTAGTTGTAGCCTTCTGGTTTCTATCATATGTCTAACTGAAGTTTTCTTAAGCTTTTGCATCTATTATCTTCATTAATGCTCATGATAGCCCCTTTTTAACAATCTCTATTTTGCATGTAAAAATGCTTTATGTGTTCATCACATTGAGAAAGTCTTCTAGGTCATTCTGAAAGCCAGACTGCATTGAAAGTGCTTGGCATTGCTTGACAAGAAAAACAGAGTAAGGATTCAAAATACTGACATTTCCCTAACTAGGATGATGACTTCAAACAAGAACTATTTGATAATTAGGTGAGACTGTTGCTACATCGGGGTGAGTGCTGTCATTGTTTTCTTTTCCTTACAGTGAGAAAACTCTAATATGCAGGAAAAAAAAAACTCAAACATTTCTAATACAGGTATTTCATGCCACACATTTAAATGCACTATTATTTATATTTTTAATTCCCCATTATTTTTGAATATGCTTTTCTTAACATAAAAATATAATCACTTACAAGTTAGAATTTTCATTTGGCTAAAAAAAATGAATGGGTCAGAGGAAATTTAAATCGCCTTTTAAGCTGGTTGTCCCATTTTCCCTCAATGTAATAAGCTTCTTTGTGGGCCTGGCATTAAAATGCTTCAAAATGGTTTTTGGTTCACGGACATTAGGTTCTGTAATACAATTTTCTCCATCATCTGGATGTATCGCTATTTGTTAGAAGGCGCATTCTTCCATTATTGGTGCCCTAACTAGCAATGAGGGATGAGCCTGAGCGAACTTGGGAATAAAGCCAGTTGTTTTCTCTGCTGCAATACATGGAAAGTTATTCAGGAACATGCCCACGGTGGCAAATTTACCAAGCAAAATGTTTGTTGCTTTGACATTTTAAACTCTATTGGCAAGAAATGTCAATAGAAGGTACTTGTACACTTGCTTAAGAATTATTTGATTAAATAGTATTGTAGAATAGAAATAAACGTTTTTTGTTTTTTGATTTTTTACTTGAGGCATAATCCTTTTAGTCAACAGAAGCTTGTTGTGCCAATAGTGTTCATGGTTTTATTGCAGTTCCCATCCATTTTTTATTATTATAGAGCTTTGGACACAATGCAGTCTCTCCAGGTGTTGCATTACTCCTCTGGCAGAAATACAGTACCTTTCAGCCATACCTTAGATAGAATCAAATTGAGTCACAGGTACCCCTTGCTTCATTAGTTTTCAGTTCTCAGTCTCTGAACTGCTAAGCTATGCTGGGAGCCATATTTATTGAGAAAATTTTTAAGGATGAAAGTCAACCTTTGCAGCATAAACCTAGCCAAATTATAACCTACCTCAAGCATTCTAACAAGTGTTGGTATGAAATGTCTTCTATTTTTAAAATTAATTACATTGGTACATTTTAAAGCATATATTATGATCACATTAATCATTGGGAATTGGTACCTGTGCATGATATATCTTAGTTCTTGTTTTTTTCTGAAACCATACTCTTAAATGAAATAAATTGAACACACGTAAATACTGAATTGTCTCTCTGGTTTGAGAAAACTGAATGTGTAAATGAGAACCAAAATATACAGTAGATAATGTGAAATAGGAAGAAAAGATTCAAAGGGGAAAGTGAAGTAGGGAGAGTATGGTTAAGGAAAAAAGGGAAAGGGAATGTCTTCTTTATGTTGAGTTCAGTTCTCTGGATAACTTAGGTCTGAGTTGCTCTAGAGGGTAGGTGCAGGTCTCATATGGTTCAGTAATTTTAAATTTAATAGAAATAAAAATTTCTATTTAAAATTCTCAGTAGTCACAACTATATTTCAGTGCTTAATGCTCACCTTTGATCCAGTTTAGCTCAGTGAGGCCCAAGATGTTTTCTGTAGCTGCTTCCTGAAAAAATTACTGAAGCTGAAGTTCTTGGAAGCTCATGGCATTCATCTTGGAGCCATGGGGGAAGGCAGCCTTAGGAAACAAACAAACAAACAAAACAAAAAAACAGATGCTAAGGGCAGCAGAGAGACAAGAGGGAAGAGATCTCTTTGTAACATCATAGAGATGCTATGTTAACATTTGCTCAAAGCCGGCCTTATTTGTGGTTCTTTGTTGTCTCATACCATGGCTCCTAGCCACCTGTAGCTACTTGGAAATTGAAAATTGGATAGTCCAAATTGAGATTCACTCTAACAATATAATACACATTGTATTTTGAAGAGTTAGGATTAAAATAAGAAGGTAAAAATATCTCATTAATCATTTTTGCATTCATTACATGTTTAAATGACAATAACTTGTTATACTGTTTTTGGTTAAGTAAAATATGCTAAATTCATTTTACCTCTTTTATTTAATTTTTAAATGTTATTAGTAGAAAATTAAAATCACATGAGGCTCCCGTTATATTTCAATGGGACGGTGACACTCGAGACAAGTAAATTACTCTAACCAATAAATTCGTTTTATTGTTTAAGTCAATTTGAATCACATTTTCTTCTGCTTACAACATAAGGACTTCTAATCACTGCATGTAAACCTTAATTGTACCCATTTATTCTTACAGCTATGATACACATACAAGTACATGCATATGTGTGCATACATTCACACCACCAGGCATATAAAAAGTGTTCTTTCTTCCAGGGTACCTGAGATGTTAGCTTACTATGTCAATTTCACTTTTCTGAGTCTTGATTTTCAAATCTGAAATATCAAATTCTTGGTTTAAAAAAAACATTTGTAAGTTAGATATTTCTGTTACTTGGTTCTAGGGAATATTTTCTGTGTTTGATTTATTTTTATTTGTACATAAATTTTCATTTTCTCATTTTAGACCGTTATAATTTTTCTGATAATTTCCTTTCCTCTTTTCCTTCATGTCATTTATTAAAATAGCTATTTACTCACTTAGTAGGACTACATGTCAGTGATAGTAGAGTGAAAAAGAAATGGATACGTTTTTGAATATCGGAGTATAATATTTATATACAGTCAAAAGAAATGCGGGCCTGGGACTTAGCTCAACGGTGCTGCTGCCCGCCTTGCAAGCTCAAGAACTCTAGTTCAATCCCCAATACCAATGGAAAAATTAAAAAAAAAATAATAAATGGGTAATGTTTTATTTTTATTTTTTGGATAATGTTTTATACTATGGGAAAGAAAGTCATTAATAGGCATATCATATAGAGGTTTTATTTGAACTTTTATGCCCACGCATTCAATTTTTGTTTTTTTTAAAGGAGGTCAAATATAACAGTATTAGCTTTAAGGTAGGAATAAAAATCATTAGGTCATCAGTTTACTAGGGGAAAGATCTTTGCTTTCTACAAAATGCATGTAGATTGAGGTAAACTGTATATTGGAATTAAAAATAAAATGAACTGTGTACCTTATCAAATTATTTCTAATATAGGAAAACACTCATTAACAACAGGATGAATAAATTTCCCTAATAACTATAGTTTTATTTTATATAATTATTCTTAAACTTTTAGGATTTTTTATTTTTTTCACAAAAGCAATAATTTTAGTACAAATTTAGAGTCTAATACACATTTATGTTTTTATATTTTTTCCAGTTCGTTAGGACATCAATCATTATTGAAATTGTGGCCTTACCACAAACCTGTTCTCTGTTTTTGCTCACTTGCTTACATAGTTATCTTTGTTCGGGAAGAGAGGTGCATTACATCTATTTTGGTTTTGTGTTTATGGAATAATAAATGACTATTGAATCTTGAAATGTCATTGGTAATGTCAATATTGTTTGAAAAATACACATCCATTGTAATTTGTTATTCATCCTAACTTTCAGGTAGAATTGCAATAAACTAATCATTAATTAGGGTATCTTCAGAGTTAGTTAGTAGGTAATGAGGCAATTCCATGGGTGAAAAGGAAATTATTTGACTAAACTATGTGTTTTTCAACCACTTGCTATAGTATAGTTTTTGTGAAATAATTTTAATCTGTATTATAAAAAGTTTTTAATTCAAATAGCTGTATTTAACTATTGTATTTAATTCATGTTAAGCTTCTATTATCTGCATTGTACTGTATTCTTACTTGAAAAAGTTCATCTTCCTTTGAAACCAATATCAATGAATATGTTAAAGAACTTAGTTTTCAAACACTGTCTTTAAATTCCCTCCAAAGCCAGCTTATTTTCCAAAATTGGCCTAGACAAACAGAAAAGCTATAGCAAATAAGTTAGCTCTAGACTGTATGCCCCTTTCCTCAAAGAAGGAGTAAAGATGAAGATTTTACAAAACTAATTTGAATAATATGGAGAGTCCACCCATCCATTCATTTATTCATTAATGCAATCAACTTTCATCAGAAGTGATTTTATATCACCACAAAGTTTGGGAACATTCCCTCCAGGAAGATGGAGGAGATGTACATCATTAGTAATGCCATACTTTTTGTATTTCACTCCCTAAATGGATAATTTTAATACTTTACTTCTGTAAGATAAAATAATTTTATAATAATCATTGATAACAGCTTTCTTTTTGCTTTTTTCTTGAAATCAATTTACGTATAATAGTCACCATTTTAAGCACATAGTTCAATGGTTTCCAATATATTCAAATGGTTATATGAGCACTATCAAATAGTACAATTGAAGTGTTTCCATCACTTCCCAAAATAAAACCATCCTCATTAATAACCATTTTTCTTCCCCTTTCCCCCCATGACCTACAATCTATTTTCTGTCTCTATGTATTTGTTCATATTGAATATCTCAAATAAATGCAATCATACAATATGTAATCTTTTGTGACTATTTTCTTTCATTTTAGCATTATGTTTTCAAGATTCATCCATATGGTAGTGTGTATTAACACTTTGCTGCTTTCTAATGGATGAATATTATCCACCATATTGATAAACTACATTTTATCAGCTGATGTATTTATCAGTTAATGGGTTGTTTGGGTTTCAGGGTTTTTTTTTGCTATTATAAGTAGTTCTGCTATGAATATTTATGCGTAAGTTTTTGTAAGAACATATATTTTAAGTTCTCTTGGATACATACATAGGAGTGGATTGTTAGGTCATATTGTAACTCTCTGCTCAACTATTTAATGAAGCACAAGCTGTTTTCATGGAAGCAGTATCATTTCACATTTATACTAGCATTATAGGAGAGTTTGATTTGTCCACATCCACGCCAAAAGTTGTATTTTCAGTTTCTTTTCTTTTTATTATAGCCATCCTAGTAACGGAAACATTTAAACTTTAGTTTAGAAACAGTGAACAACTCCTTAAAAAAAGAATACATTTGAATTTCAGAAAAATGTGTTATATATGAACCAAACTTTGCATTTTTACCTAAATTATTCAGTTTTTCAGCTTCCATTAATTCACCCTTTTAAATATTAAACACAAGTAGAACTATAAGAATTCAAATAGCATGAGATAATTGAAGCAACTTAAATTCTGTTTGTCTTTGTGACCACATGCTATTTTTATTTATTAATAATCTTCTGTTTAAGTGTAGAAATACCTGGTGCCAAAGAAACAAAACCAGTGCCCAAAACAAGCCTGAATTATTACAAAGAATTTAACTTGTAAAACAAATCTACAAAGCTGAATCCTCATATATGGTGGGCCAAGTATAAAAGCAGGATTCTTATGAACTGGTTTATAAAATAAAGGAGATTTTTTTTTCAAAGTTTCTAAGTTGAAACTTAAGAATTATCACAATCATTTGGAATTTAAATCAACAAAAGATTTTGAAAAACAGGAATTTCTATTTAGAATTACTTAGAACATACATTATTTAGAATAACACATACGTTGATAATAAAAAGCAGACCAAAATTTGTTCAATTTTGTTGTTGTTTCTAAATTTTCTCTGTATATTAAATTCCCTTATTAACTATGCCTAGAGCAGACTGCTATATATTAGTTTGTAAGACTTCTGTTTCCAAATGGAATGCTTTACATTTTAATGGGAAATATCTTGGCAGGAAAGAAGAAATTTTTCTGATTTGGTTTCCAATCAGGACATAATTCTTCATTCAAAGACCCATCCTTTTACCACAGTGCAAGGAGAAGGGGTGATTAGTGCAGAAGAGACAAGGCTAACTTAGATACACAACCTCAGACTCAGCCAGAACTATCCCCAGGGAAATAAGAAAAACAACTGTGTAAAACATATTCTAGGAAGCAAACTCTGTGTGTTATCTATTACTACCTAAAAAAAAAAAAAAAAAAAAAAAAAAAAAAAAAAAAAAAAAAAAAAAAAAAAAAAAAAAAAAAAAAAAAAAAAAAAAAAAAAAAAAAAAAAAAAAAAAAAAAAAAAAAGATCCCCAAGTTTAGAGGATTAAAATAACAATAAACATTTATTGTCTCACAGTTTTGGGCATTAGGAGTATCCACGCTGAGGGATCCTGGCTCAGAACCTCCCTCAGGAGATTTCAGTCACTGTGCTGACTGGGGCAGGCCAGCAAGCCTCTGAATGTTTGCTTGGTGCTGGAGCATCTGCTTCCAATATACATGGCTGTTAGTTATTGGGAAGATTCAGTTTCTTTCTCAAGGGTTTCTGCATAGGGCTGCTCACAACATGGTAGCTGGCTTCCTCCTACTTCTACTTTTCACTTGAAAACTCATTGAAAAATATCTAATCAGAGATTACAAAATGAAATCACTTCTATCATAAGTAGCTTATGCTTATTTGTATACTTCTTTCTCATTATAGAGTATTGAGAATTTGAAAGACTAGAGAATACATAGTTTTTAAAACATGTAATTTTTGTTTCCTGATACTCAGTTTTCACATTTTAAAAGAAAGATGAAAGCATTAGGATAAAAACTGTGTATTTGTATTGTCAATAGAAAAACTTAGGTGGTTTATTAATTTATATAGTGTATTATACAATTTAAAAAAACTGAAAACAATACTTAATGTATAAAGTGAAGAAAATGGAAAGATGTAAATGTGTACTTCTTTATAATATATTCATAATCCTTTGAAATGTAGTTACTTTGTTTTGCTGTTATGGTCACTCTTTCACTTTGATTTTGAGATTTTTAGTACCTAAGAGATTTCTTTTTAATTTTGAAATCTTTATAAATCCATTGCAATATTACAGTTTTTGGGAAAATTGTAGTGTGCTAATAGAATTTCCTTTCCTCCACCTTCTCCTCACTCCCACTGCACAGATTTACATGGGGTAGTTCTTATTACCCAACAGAAAAAGTCCTAAAACAATAGAAAGATTTCTGAAAATTGTATCCTGGTTTTCCATTTCTGTTTTAATTCAATAAAAAAAATCAATTTCTATTTTAAATGCAATGAAGAACAGACCATCTAAATCAATAAATAGGTGGTTTTTCCTATATAACTATAGTTTGATGACAAATTCAGACTCTTATATGTCATTCCAAATTGTTTTTTATTCAGAATGAGTCCCCAGAGCAGGCAAAGTGTTAGTCTTTGCTCCTTTCTATCACTGGTTGCTATGGTTTCTGTGCTATAGTTTAATTTAGAGAAAATAGGCATTTGATGTCCTGAAGCCAGAATGAACCTGGTGAAATAGGCACCAGACCACAATATTCTAGTGTTTTCTGATGCTGTGTACTTCATGCCTTTGTCCCTTTTCCATGTGTGCCTGAAATAGTGCGTGTCACAGGGTGAACAGTTTGCAGAGAAGATGGATTCTCTTGCGTGCACAGAGGCAGAAAGCATTGAAAGGTTAGAGAGCACATCCACATCCCTTCTGCTCCCCTCTCCATACTTCATAGTCTTCCCCTCAAGTTTTAGTATCATTCAAATTTTTCTATAAAGATTAAGTTTTATTAAAATGACCTATACAGCATCCATACTACATAGCAAAATAATACTTTAGAGTCAGCATAAGAATATTATTGGTAAGTTCATAATTGTGAACAAAAATTCCTGGTTTAAAATGACAAAGTGAGGTTGAATCTCAAAATATTCTTCTCCCTAAACCAAATGATACAAACTATAAAAACTTAAAAATCAACTTTGTACCCATGTATCTATTCCTCTTTTCTTCCATCTGTCCCAAGGAGGTCAGAGGTGTTCTCAGTCATTAATAAGAAGAAAGTACAGTGAAGGAAGAAGACCTGAGTCTAGAGCTGGCTTTTAGCAATCTGTCACTTGCTTCTAACTGCTTGCTACATACACTAAGGGAGATACAAAGAAAATACAGTCCTGAAAAACATCTTGCTTTCATTCCAACTGCAGAGAAACTCACAGAGAAGCCAGAGAGAAGGGACATGGAAATTTCTAGAATAGCAGCATTCTTGTTCACAGTAGTGATAAACTCTGGAGTTCTCCACTTTGCTGTCTGCCTATTGGCATGAAAGTAGAGGATAAAAACCTAACAAATCAAAAATAGAGCTACTTGTCTTCAGTGGCAAATAAGGGTGTCACTGTCAGAAAACAAAGCAGAATATAAAGGTGACAGAGCTAGAATGAGTAGGGTGGTTCCTCACTGAGTATTCCTTGTCTAAAATACTTAAAATCAGAAGTGTTTCTGGATTATTTTAGGATTTTGGAACGTTTTTATGCACATAACAAGATACATTGGAAATGGGAGCCAAGTCTAAACATTAAATTTATGTGTGTTTAATATACAGCTTATATATGTGGCTTCAAGATAATTTTCTACATTACTTTTGTGTGCTTCCACATTGCCTGCACTACCCTGAAAGCAGATATAGAGTTTTCCAGTTACGGCATCGTGTCAGTGACCATAAAGTTTTGTGTTTTAAAGGATTTCAAATTTGGGATTTTTCATACCTGTGATCTGGCAAACAGAAAAAATGTTGCTATTGCCACAAAATGGCAAAAGCTAAAAGTAAGGATTTCTCTTCAAACATAAGCTGACATAAAAATAGAAATAAAACAATTGGCTACTAGCTCACTCTCTTTATCTCTCTCTGTCTCCCCCCTCCCCATTCTCTCTTCCTCTCCCTATTAGGTAAATTTGAAAAATAATAATGACTTCACACTTTTAAAGACAACTTCACCAAAGGCCAAAGAATCATTAACCAGTAGGTCCAACTTGTCTCAGCATCACATCTACTGTGCTCTTTATTTTTGCTGGACCAGTTTGTGGTTAGGAGAATGTGCCTTTTTTTTGTACCTTTGTGTTTAGGTTTGAAATTTTAATTGATGTATGGATACACGCAAACAAATGAAAAAGCATGAAGGGAGATTTGGATCTAAGCAGTGCCACGTTTTACATTATCGCTACAAGTGTTGAAGTGTAAAAAAAAAAATCAGTTTTGAAACTGAAATTCCTGATTCATAAATGCAGTTATTTTTATTTAGTACACATAAGGTAATTCAGTTAAAGTTCTTTTATTAAGGAAATTGCATATGTTTTAAAAGCAATGGTAAATTAAGATGTCTTCCAAAAATGTGTACTTGTCTGGTCAGCTGTGTATGATTAGTCAACTATCTCGGAGTCCATTTTCTTTTGTGTGTGCTGGGACAGGTTGCTGGCCCTCCCTATTTCCACAGACCAAATCCTCCTAGCTCAGGAGCTCAGGCTAAGCAGTTGTTTCTTTTGAGTGTTTTTTAGTTCTTAAATTTTATTGCTTCTATTTGATTATAGCTGTCAAGGACATTTCCTAGTTTCAAAAATCTTTGATGCTCTCAGAACTGTAGAATCTAGTGAAAATTACATAGTCATAAGAGAAATGTGTTATTTTATGTTGGTTTTCTTTTTTTTCTTTTTATTGAGTTTATTGGTACAATCTAGGTATACAATACAGTTACATTCATTATTGGGATCCTGTACCTTTACATGATAGGTCTTGATTCTCATTTTTTCCCCTTGTCCCTGTCCTCCCTTCACCCCCTCCTCCCCTCCCCATTTATAAACACTTTATTTCCATTTTTTCAATTTCTCATATTTTTTCCTCTCCCTTATTACCTTTCCCTTACCCTTCCCACTTTCCCTACACCTTTAGCCCTTCACTTCCTATTTCACATTATTAATTATCTCATTAGAATCCTGTGTACTATTATAGTTTTTCACACCAGAGAAACTATTCGGTATTTCAGTTAAAGAAATCTCTGTATGAACATTAAAAATAGGAAATCCTAAAATAAAACTAAAAAGGAAAGTAAAAGAGAAAAGGCAATGATGTAAGATTAAAATAATCCTTAATTCTGAAGATGAAAATGGTCCCTGAACATATTTAAATTGCTTCTTGCTCTTGTAGCCTCATCTTATTATTTTTTTTTATTATTTAGAGAATACTTTATTACTTTCTGTAATCAAACCCACGTAGTTATGACCTTACATATTTAATACAGTGCATTACCCCTGTAAAAATGGAAAAAAATTTTTTTTAAAAATTAACATTTCTAGACCAATATGGCTGTCAATTTCTGTACAATGCCAACTCAACACAGTAAATCGGGATAAGTTTTTCCAAAGTTGACAGCACAGTTAAAGTTTCAAAAAATTCAAATTATATATTTTTATATTTATATTTATATAAAAAGACCAATAATAGCAGTATATTATGCATCAATAGC
>NW_022900919.1:31876019-31896066 GCF_012274545.1 Fukomys damarensis | reverse complement strand
TCTACAGTCATCTGAACAAAATTATAGATATTCAGCACATTCAATTAAAAAAAACAAAATCAAAAAAACAAAGAAAAGAATAACATCCAGAAAATAGCAAAGTTCTGTTGCTGTTGTGGTACCTGGCACCATTTTTTTTTAGCATCTTAATCATCATCTGGAAAGAGAACATTCTAGAGTAATATCATTAAAAATAGCTCTGATAAAGCACGGTCACTACTAAGTATCATAAAGCAGGTACAAGATATTTTACATTCACAGAGGTATGATATAATACCGTCCTACATCAATAATACTAGATTCAGTTTTGGTTTGAAATTTGCTTTGTCTGCAAATAAGATTGCTACCCCTGCTTTTTTCTGGGCTCCTGTCACATGGAGAATTGTTTTCCATCCTTTTACTTTGTCTATGGGCTTCTTTTTGCACTAGGCGTATTTCTTGTATACAACATATTGTTGGATTTTGCTTCTTATTCTATTTTGCCAATCTATTTCTCTTGATTGGTGAGTTAAGGCCATTGGCATTGATGGTTATACCTGATATCTACTGATTTATTATTGTCATGCTATTGGCCTTTTGTTGACTGTTTTTACTTTTTCACCTTCTTTTAGTTTCTTGCCTTGCCTATTTGATTTTTTTCTGTTGGGCCTCATGGTGTTGTTGCCTTCATTGTCTTTTTCTAGGATCTTGTTTAGAATTGCTTGTAGGGCTGGTTTGGTATTCATGTAGTTTCTCAGGTGTTCTTTGTCATGGAAGTATCTTATTTCCCCATCCATTTTGAAAGAGAGTTTTGCAGGATATATCAGTCTAGGTTGGAGGTTGTTCTCTTTTAGTACTTGAAATATCTCACTCCAGGCTCTCCTTGCCCTAAGGGTTTGTGTTGAAAAGTCTGCTGTGATTCTGATGGGCTTTCCTTTGCATGTGATTTGTTTCTTTTCTCTTACTGCGTGTAGTATTTTATTCTTCTGTTGGGTTTCTGGGATCTTTATTATTATGTGTCTAGGTGTAGATTTATTTTGATTGTGGCTAGTTGGGATCCTATATGCCTCAGTTATCTGAATGTCAAATTCTTCCCCTCTGTTTGGGAAGTTTTCTGTCGTTAATTCTGTGAACAGCTTTTTTACGTCATTTGTATTTTTTCCTACTACTGCATGGACTCCTATCAGTCTTATGTTATTCTTCTTTGCATCATCTAGGAGTTGTTGGATCGATTTCTCATGATCCCCTACTGTTTTTAAGAGACCTCTCTTTTCACGGTCACTGACTGCAATGTTATCTTCTATATCTGAGAGTCTATCTTCGCATTCTTTTATTCTGTTGCATACACTTTCAATGGTGTGTTTAATCTCCTGGATATCTGTTTGAATTTGTTTTATGGATTCCATTTCTTTCCTATGTTGGACGTTTATTTTTTCCATTTCTTTCTTATGCTGGGCCTTCATGGCTTCTATTGTGGTGCTGAGCTCAGCTATTTTTTTGTCAGTTTCTGCTCTAGAGTCTAGAATCATGATTTTGATTTTTCTCTCCATCTCTTTGATCATCTGGGAAATTATTTCTGTTTTGAATTTTCTAGAGACTGATTGATCTGTTTTGTTACTTTCTGTGCTTTGAGTTTAGGATGTCCTGGTGGCTCACTATTGGCCTTTTCATCTTCGTTTTCCCTACTGTTTGCCATTGGTGAACTGGAAATCTGTCTTTGTGTCTTGCTTAAGTATTTTCTCATTTATGTTTTTGTTGTTGGGCTGTCCTTGGTTTAATATCTGGGTTATCATCCAAATCTTCCTGATATAGTTGCACCCTAGCTTCTGGGTCTCTAATGACCCACAGACATTCTCATCTTCATAACATCAAAGAAAACAGGTCATCGAATCTGCCACAATCCTTTATCCCAACTGATACAACACATTGTGATCAAGCACAACTTGGAAACTGACCACCTGTGGTAGTCACTAGTCTATCACCCTTAAACCATTTGAATTAAATTGAAATCAAGAAGCAGTCCAGAACATGTCTGCAGTGAACAAACTTTTCAATATAGTATATTTACCATTTAATGGCTCAGACAGAGCTAGGACACAAGACCCCTGATCTCAGTTAGCTGATGGCTGAACCCCATGACGCAGACTGACCTTGGGCTGCAAGGCCTGGATTGAGTTCCCCAACCTTCTGAATGGTTGAACTCTACACTGTTCTACTACAGGTTTCCCACACCCTTTCGTTAAAGATGTTCAAAGTTGGAAACTCAGAAAAATACCCTTTTTGACAACCTGTGCCTCTGCAGAGTGGGTCCAAAGACTGGCACAATCAGGAGGTCTGAGAGTGTGCACGCACGGTGGGGAGGAGTTATGGGGGTTCAGGGGTGCCCGCACGGCTACCTTCCTGACACTGGAGTGATGGAGGCTCCAGGCCTGGTTTTCTTTTTTTAAAGTTGTGGTATTATTGCTTCTGAAATATTACTGCTTTGTGAAACTCCAGACTGAACACAGCACCCTCTGTGTACCTAGTATGTTTATAAACCATGATATCACACTACTTGATATTTTGGCATTAGTTAAGATAGAAATTTGATAGCTCAGTTAGAGGGAGGGAAATTTTGCTGCTAGTGCCATACTTGTCTGGGTAAGATTTGGGGAACACAGCCTGTGTACATAAAAATAAACAGAGAGAGAGAGAGAGAGAGAGAGGAAGTTAAACATCACATAGTACACAGCCATTAATTATAAAAAAATAATTTATGAAGAAAGACCTTTGTACAGATTGGGAAAAAAATTCTTTTCATAGAGTTATCTATATGATCAAGAGAGTTGATTTTTTATTTTTATTTTACCAGTGCCACAACTTGCTAGTGGTAAGTTATTTGCCTGGTTCAAGATAACTCTGTAGTTTTGTTTCCTAGGACTTGTTAAATGCCGAAAGACATTTTGAACTGTACATTTGGTCAGATTGTGAGCCTTTTTGTCTTATTTCTTTTGGAACCTTTGAATTAAAAACTCTGAAACTATAAAAACAATTTTGAAAATAAAATTTAGGATTTTTGAATGGAGTATTCTCAACTTGTACTGCAATCTCTGGGTGATGCTGACTTAAGTTCATCTGTTGCTTTAATTCCTCATCAGGATTAAATCTGATGGTGGCAGTGAAATGGCTGTAGGAAATAGAGAAGCTACTTGGACAAAAGTAAACTTACTCATGTAGGAAGGAGAGGCTCAGGGGCCCCTACCTCAATAACAGAAACTGTGAAACCCCAGGCACTGAACTGATTCCCAGGAAAGTGGAGTAAACTTTGGCATGAGCTGACTAACAAAACTGGAACAGAAATGGCAAAGCCACAAAACACTAACCAGACATCCACTAAAGCCCCATAACACTGTCCCTTTCCATCTGGCCACAGAAGTAAGCAAATGGGAGTGTTTAGGGGCAGCTAAGTAAGTCGTGGTTAAGGTGAGAAGGGAATCAGAGAGAACTGATGCTTACTATAGTCATGCAAATAAAAGTTCTAGACTAACCTGTCCAAGTTTATCAGGGGTGAGGGGGAGAAGAAAACATGACATTGTGCTAAGAAACTGTGATGAAGGCAGGACAAGCATTGGCATCTTTGAAGTATGGGGATAAATTTAAAAATTATGAGACTGAGAATCATAGAAAGTAAATATTGTGGATTTAGACAAGATTATAAAAATATTTTTTAAAATGTTGGGATGTAGAGGATTGACAGTGTAAGTATAAATTCCTCAATGTTCTTATTTGAATTTAAACTAGAAGTCTATGTAGAATAAAATAACTGAACACATATTTTAAAACTATAAAGTCACCAGAGAGAACAAATATATGTATTATATAAGAAATATAAAAATATATGTGCTGGGTATAAAGCTCACTGGTAGAGCACTTGCTTAGCATGCACAGGCCCTGTGTTTAATCACCAGCACTAGAAAAAAAAATGATCCATATAGAAATTTAAAAGCAAAAGAAGCATGACATATAGAAAATATAATGTGCGAAGATGCTAACATTTGTTACATCAATGAGCATATGAAGGTAGTCAAAATATGTAGTGAATGTTTAAATTAAAATGTTTTTATAAGGGTATAAGGTCTCAATGATGAATGTAACTGACACTATACTTAAAAAGTACCAATAAATTCAATAAGATTAATTTTTTTTACAGTAAAAGACACATTGACAAATATCCCACTCGAAATACTCCCCCTTGTTTTGAACACACTTAACCCTTACTGCTACTTTCTTGCCACTTTCTGAAGTAGTTCTGGAAGTCCTCTTTGATGAGTGTCTTTAGTTGTACTTTTGTAGTTGCTTCAGTGTCCTCAAAAGATTTTTCTCAGTAGTTTGACTTTGAGGAAGAGCCAGGATTTTTACAATACCAGATACATGAGGTGAAAAAGGTGGATAAAAACACATCACAATGTTTTGTTTTGTTTTGTTTTGCTTTGCTTCACACCATAATGTTTTTATCCACATGCCTTTCCATTAGGTTGTGTTCAGTAGCAGCATTCACTATATTTTTGATCACACCTAATAAAGACACTCATGAAAGAGAACTTTCAGAACTTCCTCAGAAAGTGACAGGAATGATGGGATAAGTGTGTTCAAAGTGAAGGGAAGTATTTTTGAGGGAACTTAATTGGCAGTGTTTCTTTTACTGTGATGAATGTTTTAAAATTTAAATATTCACTATGTATTTTAATCACCCTTTGTATAAGAAATCATGCTAAAATGTTATTCAGGTTAAAGTGAAAGAAGAAAAATGAGATAACAGGGAAATGCCAAAAAAATAAAATTCCTGATATTAATTTCAGACTTTAATTCAAGCCAAAAGAAAGGTTGAGAGGAAGGAAATAAACATATGAAAAGGGTTGCAATTGATAAGGTTGAATATAATTGCATAAGTCTATTTTAGATCTAGGTAAGATATCAAAAATTCAGTGTGGTGATGCATACTTTTAGCTATTTGGGAGCCTGACCTATGCAGGAAGATCATTTGACCTCAGGAGTTCACACCAGCTAGGACAACACTGTCACACCGCAACTGAAAAAGTAAAATGGAGTAAGATACATTTAACTGCAAGAAACTAAAATAAAATTTAACAGAATCATAGTGGTGGCAAAACAAGTTAACTTATCATGTCACCATTAAAGATTATATAAAATTATGAAAAAAGTATGAAAAAATTAGTTACCTGGGCCCTGAATGCAATCATTGAAAATTGTAAATATATGTGTAGATGTCGAGGTAGGTAACTATGGTGGACAGCTAAGTGGCTGGCTGGATGAATTAATGAATGATGGATCTGTAGTGAATAAATCTTCATTTTGATACTATAGACCATATACAAAAGTGTAACATATATTAGATCTCAGATAAAATGATTTTTAGTTTTCTTCCATATATTTATCAAATATCAAAACTAATTAGGGTGAATGGAGGGCAGGAGTATGGGGAAAATATGAGAACCAAGATCTGTCATGTAAAAGTACAAGATCCCAATGATGAATGTAACTATGCTGTATACCTAAAGTGTACCAATAAACTCAATTAAAAAAAAAAAACTAATCAATGTTGACAATTTCAGTGAGTAAAATGATTCTGTCAGGACTGACTGAAGTCTATGTCTACATATTCCAGTGTGACATGAGAATTTAGGAAATCTATCGGTTTTAATATTTCTATAGAGAATTGTTGAATATGCATATTCACCATTAATACCCATTACATTACCAAATTCAGGCTGATTCTTTTTAAGTGTCTATTCCACTCCCAAAAGAATTGAGTTTCAGTATATTTTGTTTTATAAATATTTAACTTATGTTTGCTGATGTTGAAAAAAGCAATATTCCACAAGGGTCCATTTTCTAAGTGCAAGGCATGAATGATTTTTTTCATAGTTGCAGTATTTATGAAATATTGAGAATTTATGCATGTAAAATATCTCATAATGGACTATTTTAGACTTAAACTATTCTTTTTTAGGTCTCCAGTGTAAAATTCAAAGAGTAGAAGCCATATCAAATGAATATGCCATGTTTCTTGTGCTATGGACTGCTTAATCTTTACAGAAGTGTTGTTTGCTTGGCCAAATTTCTTTAAAGGTTTTTCTTTTTAAGGAAATAGTTTAATTTCCCCTCAAATAATTCAATCTTCAAAATGAATCCTTCCACACTGTTACTTTAGCTGTTGTACTTTATACCGAGGACTGCTATGTGCCGGGTTTTAATGTGTTTACTTTATGTGGAGAGTATTATTAAGGTAGTAACTGAATTACTTGACATAATTTGCATAAACTCGTATTTCAGTGATAAAAATTAGTGTCTTGGGAGTTATGATTGAATTGGAATGAGCCACTCATTTCTTAATAGAAAAGAGCTTTGTCTCCAGTTTTTACTAAACTTGAACCTCAATCACCTGGGTTATTTTCATTTGTTTATTTGTATTTACTTAAGTACTAATGATTATTCATCACTTTGAGTTGGGGGAAGTGTTTTAGGTGTGTCTTTACCCTTACTCTAATCATAGAAGGAGTTGGCACATGTCAAAGTTTGTTCTTTAAAAGCTTCCCTAGAGCTTGACAATGTTCTAGTGATTCCATTAGCAGCTATGAGATGGAGGCTTAATGTCTTTGCCATTTGGGGATCTGACAGGCTGAAACAGCATTCTTTTTGGCCCCTCTGAATTTCATCTGCTCACCCATGCTTATAGAAATGAAATAAAAAGTCAGTCTTTGCTCTTGCTCTTGAAGAAACAATTGTAGATTTTATGAGGAAAACAATAAACATGTCATTCTGGGTTTGGCAGTAAGGAAGAGCAGGGAGTACATAAATTGTCTTTTGGGTACCAACTGTTATACACCAGAATTGTTTATATTAGTGAAATCCTCTTGTTGTAAGTTATGTAAATTGTATTTTTTTTCCCTAGACTATGTTTTATGGTGGAGACAAGGATTGAGGAATGTATATTAAATCTGAAATGGTCTCATGCTTAAATACCGCAATGTGGTAGACAGTTAATCTTCAAAACAGTGAACATACGTAACTGCTTTATTGCCATCAACATATGTTTCTCCATAATTATCCTGGCTTATACCTTGGGATGAGCTAAAGATGCAAGAGCTGTTTCAGCTCAGGAAATTTTGTGTTTATTTTTGGAGTTCAAAACAGAAAATATTAGGGAAAAAAGTCACATAGATTTGCTTGATATCAGTAACTGTGAAATTAATAGTGTTGTCTGTTCAAGACCTAGGAGAGCAGGTGTTGGATAAATTTGCCTAAACAGCTGTGTCAATACACCTTGGCCCATCTGAGACTGTTAAGGGAAATTCCTAAGAAGGCCTGTAACATGACAGAGCATGACATGTAGTTGTTTCCAATGATCTGATAATGACATATGCAAGTGGCATCTAGTGACTGGATTGCAGCTGACCTTTTGGTGACCAGGCATTTACTGCTGAGATATTGTAGTGCTTTTATTTTTTTCAAGTAACGTGTGGGCCACTTACATGCTAAAAAGGAAAACTAGCTCACTGACTGGTATTTCCATTGAAAATGCAAGCTCTTTCATTGACCTTGTCCTTCTTTAGATGATAACAGAAATTATCTTTTAGCAAAATATGGGTTAGAAACAACATGGTCCACAAACTCAAGTGTCCAAGAAATAGATCTGTAATTGTCTCTAAATTTTACTCTTGTGAATCTCAGTACTGTCCTAGAGACATAATTAGATTTACCCAGAAAAGTCCAGGGTTTTTTCTACTTTCCAGGCCTTTTCCTTTCCCTCTCCACAGTGTCCATGTCCTGCTACGTAAATCCCACATATCAACTCTCTCCTGGGTCTGTTAATGTTGAACAACCTTAATACTTCAATGGGAAAGGCATTGGGATCAAAGCTACACAGAGGAAGAACATGTCTATTGATACTTTAAAATATTATTCCCTTTAAAATATTCAGATTTCCTTTCCCTATTTCTAGTCCTCCAAGGGTCTGTATAAAGTCTTACTACATATAACATCAGTGGAAATCACTGGCTGGGTGGGGAGCAACAAGCATATTTCTTGGATAATATTGTATTTTATTTGGGAGGACTTGATATACTTTGGGGAGGCTCATTAATTTTATTAGATCATTAGTTTACTTATTATTCAATAAATTTAACTTCTCTACATTAATACCTGCAATAAAATACTTTCTGGGGCCATGATATTCTCTACTCTGAAGTTAGGCTGGATTGGAAATAGCTGACTGGAATCTGGTCTGGGGAGTAAATAGGTGAGGTCAAAGGGAGTGAGACTCATGACTGCAAAACAGGAATCTGCTGTGTGGAAGAATCAGAGTCTTTTCTTAGGGTGCTTGCTCTGGGGCTTCATAATACGTTACACTCTCCCAAAACTAGCAATGCTTTAACTATCCTTACTCATCATGTCAATTGTGAAAGCCCATTTTCACACTAATTGCCTATTTAGATCATATTTTATAGACTAGGTTTTAGTTATAGTACTCACCATATTGACCAAATTTAGACCCATGTAAATCATTAAGTTCATATCCATGTAGATTCTGTTTAAATGTTTAAATGCATGCACACACGTACAGTTATGCACCATAGTCTGTTTAGATGTTCCAGTCAGTGATGGGCCATTTATTTGACAGTAGTTCCACAAGATTTTAATGGAAGTGAAGAATTCTAATGACCCAGTATATTTATTGCATTTTCTCTATGTTTAAACATGTTTAAATCCTTAAAATTGTGTTTCAGTTGCCTACAGTACTCAATACACTGAAATACTATACAGGCTTATAGAATAGGAGCCATAGGCTGTATCGTATAGCTTAGGTATGTAGTAGGTAATAACACCTATTTGTGTGTAAGTACACTTTGATGTTCACAAAATAATGAAATCACCCTACGTTGAATTTCTTAGAACATATCCCTCTCATTAAATGATGCATGACTGTGCATACATACATGCATAAGGGTATGTGCATAATGCATGCATGTAATCATACATCTGCACATGTAGAATTAGAATGACGTAGACTAATGGCTTTGAAATCCAGTGAACCAGCTTCACAGGTGCTCTTCCCTGCACATACCTCTCCTCCTCTTCTGCCCACAGCTTGGGGGTGTGAGGGATTACCCACCCCTCTGATTTCAAGGGTTCTTAGATGATGTACCTGCTCCTTTTCTTCACATGTGTTAACTCATGCTTTCCTATTGCCTGGCTAATAATTTAGATATCTGTGTTATATTTTCTCTTCTTTCCTGCTTCTTCAGAATACATCTACTTCTTGATTGTGATCATTTTTCCATTGTTGTCATAGTAATTTTCTTAAGTCATAGGACTAATAAATAGTTCCATTTCCATTTCTCAGATATGATTGCTACATCCCCATGAGTAAAGAATGAAGGTCCCATAGCATGGTATTCAGGGCTTCTCTATTTGACCCTGCCATAGTTTCTTGCCTTTTTCTGCACCATGTCTTCAAGAAAATCAAGCTTCATCTCTGACTCTTCCATCTGTGCCTTCTTACTGCTCTTCTTGCTGCTTATACTCCTTTCAGTTTCACCTGAAATGCATCTTTTTGCCAAGTCCTTGTTGATCATCATAATCAAGTTTTCTTTCCTGTAAGCACACTGGATTTTGTTATTTGACGATACTTCTGTCAGTGGCCAGTCTAAAGGCATGACTAGCTGTGTACCTCCTTGGAGTACCTGCTAAATATAACTCCTAGAAAATGGAAAACATGTCTTTTTATTCTTTGTCACTCCTAGCACCTAACATAATATCTTGTAAGTAGTGAAGCTAAATAACTGTAGATTAAAATCAGATAAAATTAATGCCAATCTAAAAGAATTCCTAAATCAGTGAAAAGACTCTGTTGATCATAAGTGATTTTGAAGATAGCAAATACCTAGTAACAGAAGTTCTCAGAGTCCAAAAATGCCTAATCAATTGTTCTGTCCATATTTTACCTAATAGGTCACGAAATGATATGTTCATATACAGACATTAAACATTTTTGAAATGTAAATGTAAGTATGATTTTCATTGGCCTTTATTTATAAAGTCCTGTTATGGTTTTCAAGGCCTCGAAATAATTGCAAAGAGTGATGGCTCATGTCATCTCAGCCAGCATTTGGTAAATAGTAAAATTTCTACCAAAATATACAATTTTTCTAATTATTTATATCTATTACTTTTTCTTTTTGTTGCTATTTGGATGACTCACAACCCCTATTCACAAGAAACAGAACACTAGTTCAAAAGCATTCTGCTAAAGCATAAATGTCTTAATAAGAGAGGGAATATAGTAGACCTTTGACTTATGTACTCAATTTATTCAAGAGGGCTGATTGTAACTCAAATTGATTGCAAGTCAAGACTATTTTTCCCATAAGAAATAATATAATCTCATAATATGTTCTGAACTTCACAACGCACCTCTTAACTAACCTTTTCATAATAAAAAAGGGTTATATAATGTGAGTAATTTATCAGAAACGCAAGTAATTTTCCTAGTGTATTTACCAAAAAGTTGTAAAATGTATGTGGTTTACCATAAACAACAATTTCATGCTGTCTTCACCATTCAAGTTGACATCTTTGGCTTGCAGGTAAGGAGGATGAAATGGAAGGTGGTCATTGTTTGGAAGGAGGATCTCCTTCCATAAGAACATCAGAAATCTGACTCTCTGGTGTTCTTTCTCTCCTTAGGAGAATCTGTAGCCCACTAGGTCCTCCTTCTGGCTCACTAGATCTCAACCTTTTCAGAACTAAAAACAGTTCTAAGGTTGTCTCTTTCTGTTGTCTTTTAACGCTGTTCTGTAGTGTGACATCACACTGTCATTAAGCCAGTGAGTGCAATGATTGGCTTTTTCTCTGTCAGGGTGATTTTCTCTCCAAATATTTGTAGCTCTGTTCATTTTTTCAGGATTTCCTTTATTTCAGAAGAACTTTGCTACAGTGATTGTTGATGTTCCCTCTCCTCTTCAGAAAGCTTCTGAGCTGCAATTCTGTGTTGCTCAGCCATAAGTTGCTGAGGTTCCTCTGTAGACAGCTCCTCTGAGTGTCCTCCACCAGTTTCTCAGCATCACCACTGTATATCTGTGAGCCTGTGGACTCTGCTAGTGACAGTATCATCAACCATAGGATCATTTGAAGCCTTAGGCTCCACTACATAGTCTTCAAGGTCTCTCTACAATATAATTTTAGGCCATACTTTCTTCTAGGCAGATCTCTGTGTCCTTAGACGTTGGCCCAGGATTTTGTGATTAACCCCACACAGGAAAGATCAGCATTTGGGTTGTAACTCAAGACTTTGGTCATAAATTAAAGCTAAATTTTCCATTATAAGTGAAGTTGTTTGCAAGTGAGGCTGGTCGTTACTCAAGAGTCTTCTGTATAAATACAATTCAAATTAGTGTAAGAAATATAAATGGTAAACAGGACTCCAATGCAGATGTACAATATAATCCATTTGTATTGAAATAGTACACTAATTTTATCCAAGCAGTAAAGAGAGAAATTTAAAATGTAAATTATTTTTAATTAAATTTTTTAGCCCTGATCCAATTATAATAAATGTGTCAGATAGTGACATGAAGCCTTTGAAACTTTCTTGCAGCTTCCAAACAAGACACAGTGACCTTTATTTTGAGCCAATTAAGTCTGTCTGGAAAATAAAATAATACTTTCCTCATCGAAATTAATCTATTTTGTTGTAAAAGATGGAGAAAATCACTGAAATTACAGCATCATGATTCAACTTTGCACTCTGTGTTTAAAAAATGTTAGGTAAATGTCACACTTAGACTAAAATGGCTATAAAACCAGCCACAAGTTTAATGACAAATTTTATTTTATGTTCAGAGACAAAACATAATGAGTCTTTGGCAACACTATTGAACCAAATGGACACCACTGGAATCTGTGGAAAAGTAATTACTATCCTGGAACAGGCTGGTAGATATTTTACTACAGAACACAAAACCTGAAATCTGCACTGGCACATGTGTCCTACACAAATGAGAGAGAGACTCATGGCAACTATTTGTCTTGCTTCTTACTGGAGGTCCAAACTTTAGGAAAGGTTTTTTTTGTTTGTTTTTTAACTAAGCTAATGGCTGTCTTGGACTCCATGATGAAGCCTGGAAAAAACATCCTGAGGCCAACAGAGCTCAGCCCCATGAGCAGCAGGAAAATCACACTGCTGCATTCATAGACAGCGTACAGTGCCAACATTTCACTTCTAGATATGGATTTGGTGTCGAAGGTGGAGACAAAAAATTATAACCAATTATTTCCTAGGTTTCCAGGTAAAGGTTCTGTTTTTCCAAACTGAAGTTCACTATCTGAGAGAGGAAAAAAAATCATATTTGTAGAAAAATGTATGTTTTCTCACATGACACCGGGCATACAAATAAAGACTATTTGTGCTTCATATCATTTGTTCAAGTGACTTCCTTAGCAATGCATGGGTACATATTCTGAAGACCTTGAGCACATCACTTTGGGCAGAAACATTTCATTCCAGGAGACCTCAATATCTGAAAGAAACACCAAACATTTTTGACTCTTCCTGATGATAATCAATTCCAACTTGGCTTCTCTGATACAGTGCAAATGCAAAGTAAGGAAAGAAACTGACTGTATGTAAAACTTGAAACATATTAAAGCAGTCATTGCCACGTTTACATTGTCATTAAAGAAAGTGTAAATAACAGGTTGCCTGTGACTAATATGAAACAATTGTCTAAAATATCTTATTTAAAAAATTGTATAATATTTTGAAAATTTACCTGAAATCATCATTTGCATATGCCTAATGTTCATTAGTGACTCTCAGGTGGTGAAAATTTAAAGGAAGTCCTAGAAAAATGAGCTTATAAGTGTAGTTTTTGGGCCTCAAAACTAATTATTTGGTTATCCATTAATTTCTTATGAGAAAAGTATGCTCAGGTCTCCACTTCTCAGTGTTCAAACACAAGTTTGGGATTGAGTTTAGCCACTGAAGTGTGGTTGTATTTGTTTACATTCACCCTCAGTCTCTGAGCTTTCACTTCATGCAGCTTTGATACATTTGACAACTTGTAAAACATAATTTTAGCTTGTTTCATAAATTGATATCTTCCCCATAAATAACATTTTTATTCTTTGTTCAATGTTTTCCTTGAGTTATCTATTTTTGTTTTCTATTTTTTCCTGAAAAAATAAGTTCTTTAATAATAAGGAAAGTAACATTTCTAAAAAAATCTTTATTGCTGCAATCTGCACCATAAGGAATGTTTCTGCTGAGTATTCTGATCCATATTTACATTTGTAACTCTCGTTGTAATCAAAATGGGAGTCAAGACATAGTTGATTTGTTTTGTTTTGTTTTGCTTTGTTTTTTAATTCCTAGCTTCTTAGTTCTGCAGATATTTAGGAAATCAAATGAAGTTCCTCATCAGTGGAGTGATGGAAAGCTAATTTAATTGTACTCTGCTCATAGAGATGTAGAACTGATCAAAAATAGCACAATTAAAGCAGGGAATAATAAAGTGAGATTTCTGTTGTCTTATTTTTTTTTACTAAGATATGTTGTAATCAAAGAAATAAACTGCACTGAAAGAGATGTGTGTGTGTGTGTGTGTGTGTGTGTGTGTGTTTTAACTTCTCTTTTCCTGAACCTCTTTTTGCATGGAAAAGTTCCTCTGTATATCTGACTTTTCATTCTTTATTTTTAAAAATATGCTTCTGGAAAAGAAGAGAGCAAAGAAAACAATTTATCTTTTATTTTGAAACCCTGAAAAACCAAGATGAAGTATCCCAAGACCAATTTTATTTATTTGTCTTTGAGAAGACAATCAAAAAGTGATAATAAGCTGTTCTTTAAAGTATGAATTTATTTCTGTTTTTATCATGGTTTATCATTATGATTTTTAGCCTTACTGTTTCAATTGTTGAGATCCAGTTTTAACAGGAATAAGATTTTTGTTCCATTTATGGAGTAGTGCTGGTACCTAATTTTTAGAGTAGGACAACCCTCAGTTGGCCTTATGTAAATAAATCATACCTTGATGCCCTTGAAATTTGAGGATTCCCCTAGAAGAACCAGCTATAAATCAGACTGGAATAAAGTGAGCCTAACCCTGGAGGCCAGTGCTCCAAATGGCGTAGTCAAGATGAATCAAATGCCTTTATTTCAGAATTTTAATTCATGGCACTTTTCCCTTCCTTTTAACTGGTGCTGTCACTTTGGAATGACAGAGATTGAGTACTAAATTGCTGTTGCATAATTTTCCTTATCTCTCATCTATAGTCTGGGTTTGATTGAAAGTTCAGATTTAGTGAAAAATGTTTTACATAAAAGATTTTGAAATATGGGGAAACACACTGGAGAGAGAGAGAGAGAGAGAGATATCATAAAATGGGTTTAACATCTGATCTCTTTTTTTAACTAGGACCTCTGTTTTATTACAAGTGAATAGGCATTATAATTTTAACCATTTTTCCTCCATGACTCTTCGTAGTAATCTCTATGAAATTTCTTTTGTAGTCCTCAAAATGGTTTTATAATTTTATTTTCAAGTGGCAAAGAGTCTGAAACATTTATTGGAACTCATTTCCAGTGATATTATAAATAAGATTAAAATATTTCCTCTGTCTGAGTAAACTGAAAATGATCTACACTCCCGTCTTTCCCCCACAAAATTACCCCGAAGAGTTTAGGTAAACAGCCTAAGGTATGAAGTCACAAAAAATGTTATAAAACAGTGTGATAATTACATGACTGTGAAGACCTGTCTAGCAAGCTTAATGTTAACTGATTGAAGACCATTATGAAAGAGTATACACTGAATGATTATAATTATGTGAAATTTAAAATAGCAAAATTAATCTATGTGGTATGCAGTCAACATTTTAGATACTGGTTTTCTTGGACAAGGATGGCCTGAAAGTATGTAAAGAGTTCTTAGGCAATGACCATGTCCTATTTCTTTATGTAAGTGTGTGTTCATTTTGTGAAAATCCATGTAGCTGTACACTTAGGCATGTTTCCCCAAGCATATTATATTTAGACCAAAATTAAAATGATTTACTCTCACTGGGGCAAATAACGAATTACCAATCATAATGGAAACTTGATTGCAATTTAGGGTGTATTTTTCAAAGCTGTGTTCCCCATCTTTAACTGTGGCTCACTAGAATGTCCTTTACTTGACTGTGATGACCTGCTTCCTCTTTTTATCCTTGCTTTTGCCTCTGGCCACGAAGGACTCATCTCTCCTCTGATGAATTCAGAACTTTTTGTCAGAACCACATTACCAGCCCAAGGTTAATATCCTTAAAACATGAAGAAAAGCAACAAGGTCCCTCCTGTACTGTTGGAAACTTCCTGTCTATATGGAGTTTCCTTTTCCTCACCTTCACTTATAGATGTGACTAGGAGAAGCACTGGCAGGAGTCTTTCCACAGAACTGCCAGTGACTAATGCATCACTCTATGATGCTGAGTAGCTTGCCTGGAGAAAGGCTAACAATGAGCAGACTATCCTGCCATCTCGCCAAATGAAATTCTCCCACCTGCTTTAGCAAATGACATTGTCACTTTGGAGACAGAATAGGTTAGTACCTTTATCTTAGCTTGGGATGCTATAACAAAACACCATAAACTGGATGACTTGTAAAGCACAGAAACTTTCTTCATAGTTTTGAAGTCTGCAAGTTCAAGATCGGGGTCCCAGCATGGTTGGGTTCTGGTGATATCTCTCTTCCAAGAAACAAATGTGGTCTTCCCGTTATGTCCTTCCATGGTAGAAGGAGGATACAAGAGCTCTCTGAGACTCCTATTATAAGGGTACTAAACCCATTCACAAAGGTTCTATCCTCATAATTTAATCTCCTCCCAAAGGCCCACCTCCTAATATCATCACATTTGGGGTGGGGAGTTCAAGATATGAAATCTGAGGAGGTTCCTCTCAAAAAGGGAAGAGCTTCTTAGACAGAAGAGAAATTCCTATTTTTAGATATCTTTAAATGGATGGATCACTTGACTGAATCTGGACAGTGCAGTGGAGAGGTTTATAGCCATTCTCATAGGTTCTGATAGTGGCACAAATCTAGGATGAATGGCTTGAAATTTCCTATTATTTCTTCAATTGGAAAAATTTAAATAAACATAAAAGCAATTTATAAAAAATTTATATAAGTACCCACTTTGTTTAGGGTGGCCTGATCATATTAAGATCTCATGGATGGAAACTGTTATTTATAGGATAGACTTCTATATTCAAAGTAGGTAATCAACGGATGTTGCCTGATAAATATAATTTATCAGAGGAGTCTGATATATATATACACTACCCCATACACACAGACAAAATTCTTCAAACTCCCATCACCTTTAAACTGCAGTGCAATTTCACATGCAGCTTGTTATAACCAGGTCCTGGTTTTAAATGTCATGGTTTGTAGCTAAAGTGTCTTCCCCAAAGTCTCATGTGTTCAGACACTGGCTTTCATATGGTGATTGGCTCATAAGGGCTTTATCCACTGATGAGAACAAGGTCTGATGGTTACATTGGGAGCTGATGGAAACTCAGAGGAGGTGGGGTCTAGCTGAAGGGTGGGGAGATGGGGGCAGGACCTTGGGGACTTTATCTGGTCCTACCCCTAGCCCCTCCTAGCTCTTTCCCTCTCTGCTTCCTTACAATCATGAGGTAAGCAGCTTTTCTGTGCTATTCCCTTCAACTATGAATATTTCTACCTCACAGCCTGTGGGCCATGAATTGAAGCCTTTGAAACCATGAGCCCCCCCTCCCCAAATTCCTATTTGTTTATGCCAGATATTTTGTCACAGCTATAAAAAGTTTACACCGTCAAGTATTACTCTGTTAAGGATAAACTTGAGTCATTTGTAGGAAAATGGATGCACCTTGAGAACATAATGTTAAGTGAAATCAGACACAAAACCTTAAATATTGCATGGCTTATCTTATATGAGAAGACCAGAGTATAAGTAAATTCAAGAGCAAAATAAAAGAGACTAGGACAGGGAGATAGATTTTTTTTCAAAAGGGAAGGGGATCAGGAGATGAAGGAAAAGGTGATAAAAAAGTAATTAGGATGAATTATGTCCATGCACCAACTCCCCACAGCGAATGTTATATATCGCAAACATGAAGTAATAAAAACAAACCATAAAAAGCTGACTAGCATATATGTCCCTGCAGCCCATCTCTGAGCCTTTTCTCTCATCCTTCACATGCTAACGGTGGCCCCCGGTTTGAAGCATCCCTAGCCACTGTGTGAGAATCTAGGGCTTAGGTTAGCCTGGCCCTTCTGCCTGAACTCCTCACCCTACTCCTCTTTGATGGGAAATATCTCTTTATTTCCTCAGTTTTCTTCTTCAGGAAAGCACTGCTACTAACTCTGGGCAGAGGGAGGGAGCTCCTCGGGGCCTTTGCCCTGCTGGAATATGCTCTCCGCCAGTCCTAGGTTTTTCACTCTCATACCAGGGGCTCCCCAAGTGTTGAAACAGTGACTTTAACACCTAACATAATTCTTGACATTATTTTGTTGTTAAATAAACTAGTGAACAAATAAATGACAGTAAAACTCGACATGTACAGTAGCCTTCCTTTGAACTGCAATCTCTACATTAATATCCAGGATCTCAATTTAAAATATGATGAATATGAGAAAAACTCAATGGCTTTCAGTTAGCTCTTAGTATTTCTGAGTTTTAAGTTTTCAGTTTGTGCTCTGTATTTGTGAGTTGCCAGCAGCAATACATGTGGATCTGGAGCAATGCATTTGGTTACCTTTGGTGGTAAGGTATGGCACTTATAGTTCAGACAAAATTTCCCAATGAAATAAGGTCCAAATTTTTATTTTTATGTCTCTTGCAAATCTGCAGTTTTCTTTTTTCTTACCTTCTTCACTTTAAGATCTCAGTGAAGACGTGTGGCAAAAATATGAAGACATAGGCAAAAAATTTCTGACTTCAGCGACTGTCTCCCATAGTAAAAATTTCTTATCCTTTATTTACCAGATTGAGTAATTTGATCATCTTGTTACTTATTTTCCCACTTTACTTTGACTGAAGTGATCAGTAACTTAGAAAGGAAAGCTGCCAATAGGACAAAAATTAGTAACACAATGTGCAGATTTCTCACTATATCTACTTTATTTCATCTCAGTTTTTTCTTTAGGAAAAATTGGTCCCCATTGGTTTATCCCCTGTTAACTCATAATTGATATCATGTATCCTCAAGATAACCAAATCCAGCACACTATCTCATACCCTACAGTGCATTGCTCGTTCATTTAATTACCCAAGCTTCCCCTCTGTAATAGATTATCTTCCCTGAGCCCATCCTTTGTAGGATTTCTAGGACCACTCCTCTAGGCTTGACTGAGTCATCCCGTCTCATCTTCCTCCCTTTTCTAGCAGAAAGGAGTAGAGTGCCTGGGAGGCCAGGGAAGGTCAAGTGTCTTCACAGAAAAATAAGCAGCTCCTTGATCTGCTCCTTTCTGCCTCCTCATGCCTTACTCTTAACAGACACTCAGGAAATCTAGATTTGGCTCAGTTGCAATATTAGCCAAGCCACTTATTAAAAATCCTTTCTCTTTCTACTTTCTTCTCTGGCCTCCAGCAACAAAATTAAATTTAAAAAGTATAGTAATGATAAAAGAAAATTAAAGTAACAAAGATTCCAATCATTAAATCATTATCAAATTAACTTTGTTTTGCTGTGCATCTTGTGTGATTATAGCACTAAACAAGTAAAATGTATTCTAATTTCCTAGTCCACAAGTTGTCTTTCACCATTGACGTGTCAAAATTTACCATTTGTCTTAGTCAGCAAATAGCATAGACTGGACTTAAGTGTCAGACATTTGCAGTGGATTCTGTACCAGATGAGGTCCCTCCTCCTCCTTTGTAGACAGCTGCACTCTCACTGTTGCTCCTGTAGCCTTTCCTCAGTGCCTGCTTATCCAGAGAGACCGAGAGCCCTGGAGTGCAAGTACCAGAGAGCACTCTTCTTCTTTCTCAAAGGACACTAATCCCATTGTGAAGCTCTTACTCTCTTGCTCTCATCTAAATTAAATTACCATCCTAGCCCCACATGTAAATACTGTCACATTAAAGACAAGGCTTCAAAATACAAAGTAAGAGGAACACAAATTTTCAGCCCATAACCAAGGCTGCTGTGGACCTCTGTGTCTATGTGGATGATATTGAGTGATTATTTAGTTATGTATGTGTGTGTTTCATTTATTTGTTTCTTTCTGGTGAGCTTTAAGATAAACTCACTAGTCACTGTTGAACAACATCCATGTTAATGTCTTGGGTGTCTGATATTTGTCCTCAACCCACTCTTTATTCCCAGATATCTGTGTAGTACTTCAGGAAACTGATCTCTTGTGAACCAAAGGTATCTCTGCCAGTGGCCTGGGATTGGGGTAAGAGAGAGGTCAAAGTGTTTATTATTGCACCTGCAGATGCAGGGTTGTGGTAGAGGAATAAAGATTCTTCCATGAAAGCACATCTTCCCCCATTTATAGTTCTTACTGGGTTCTAATAACCAAAATTTTTTGTCCTTTGCACTTACAGATCCAGAAGTGTTAAGCGCTCACCACTGACACAAACTTTTGGGAACTTTATCATTCCATACCTTTGAAAAGAGCCCCTCATTAAATTCTCTTTGGTTACCAACTGAAATGCAGCAACTTTGTCCCTTCGCCATCGCATTCACCATTATGAATACATCATGAACAATTTCAATTACAGAAACAATACAGATGTTTTATCACTGTATTTGGATCACAGTGACAGCAAATAGAGGATGCTGTCTGCCTTTATGGAAATGGCGTCAGATGGACGTGACTATAATTTAGAAATACAGGGCTTACTTATCTTGCTGCTTCTGTTCTAAAACTCTTCAGATAGGTGTCCCTTCCTTTGTTGGAAAGAATTCAGGTTGTAAGATAATCATGATGATTTCAATGATATCAAGAGTAGTAGTCGTGAAAATAGTAATCAGCATATA
>NW_022900919.1:31874427-31875821 GCF_012274545.1 Fukomys damarensis | reverse complement strand
ATATATAAGTTGGCAAGTATTTTGCCTATGTGATTCCCATCTTGTCCTCCAAAAAGGCTCATATAATAGTCTGCAATTTTCCTGACTTCACAGATGGGAAAATTGAGTTCTATAGAGAGACTATATCCTCCTCACTTACCTCAAAATTTAGTAAAATGCAGGATAAAGTCAGAGAGATCTTTTCAATTATAAACCATTTAGTTCTACTTCAACAGCAGAAGTGTGGTAGTGAAAATAAAGAGAGGAGGAGGTCAGTGATATTAACTTCAATTTGCTTTTGTGTTATGTTAATTTTAATAAATATCCTAAGTTGTGGGTCATCTGCTTGCAAAGAAAATGAAAATCTCAGATTCAGTTCCTGCAGTATTACTCATTTTCTTAAAGAACAGCTGCTGATTCTCTGTTTACTTCAATCTGAAATTCTGAAATCCTATTGTAAGATCATTAACTTGTTGAGTAGACTGAAAAATAGACACTAATGGAATATAAAGTGATTCAAGAGCTTGGACTTCTCACTTGTAAGATGACGAGGAATTGTATATTTAACTTACATTTAACAGCAGGAAGTCCGAGGATGTTGACTATAGTTTTGTTTTTTTCCTTTTATCTTCCTGAAATGCATAGGCCAGTCTTTGCTATATGGTTTTTGTTTTTTTCCTACCTGCACAGTTGAAAAAGAAATTTCCTTTTTTAATGTATAATATAGAAATTAAATGCAATAGTCAAACTATTTGAAGGACATAATTTTGTTGTATTTAAATCCCTACAAATTACAGAACAAGAATTACTTTGTAGATTCTAATCTCTTATTTTTCATAAAACAAAACTAATAAAACCTTGAGAAAAATGTATCTTTTTTATGTGATGAATGTATGAACCTTTGAGTAAATCCCAGCTCCCCATTTCTCCCAATTTTTGCCTTTCCATTTCTCTTTTTGTATAGCCAATTTTGTCAAATTTATAAGTCTGTAAATTTTAGAGAAGGGTTCAGTTAAGACTTAGGATCTTATATCTGGATTTTTAAAAATCTTATATTTTGGACTTCTAAAAATATACAACTCCAGGGAGCCAGAGATTATAAAAAAAAACAAAAAACAAACAAACAAACAAAAACAATGCAACTCCATGAGTGGTAAAAATATAGTGATTGAAATACCCTTTTTTATAGGGTACTTTTTTGGGATGATAAGAAAAATATGGGTTGCTTTATTTTGGAGAAGACTTAATGGAAGAAAAAAATAATCCTTTCTTTCAAAAAGCCTAATTATATGGAGCCATATATTAACTGGTTGGTTGGTTGAAAAGCAAGAATGGATTTTTTTTCCATACAAGGCACTGGGTGGTCTCTTCCTGTATCCCAAGGAAGTATGTATGTATATATATATATATATATA
>NW_022900919.1:31825990-31874395 GCF_012274545.1 Fukomys damarensis | reverse complement strand
CTCCTATGAATATTAGCCTAGCCAATTACAAGCAAAGTAGTGACAGAGAACAAAAGATGCTAAATCCTAGCTGAGAGAGCTGAGAAAGGTTGGATCTGGGACATTTGAATTGCCTTTCTCAAGAAGATATTGAAGAAGGAAATGTATTTGAATTCATTAAATAAATTAACCAAATGGTGTAGACAGAACAAACAAGTCCCCAATTTTTAGAGATGAGTGCCCTACAATTGAATTAAATTATTTCACTACTCAGAGTTAGAGTTAGTGCAGACCCCACAATTTAAGGGCTCAATCCCACAGGTCTGTCTAAATATAGATATTATAAAGGATATAGATAAACAGTTAGATGGCCAGGTAAGGTACGGAGGATGAGATTCAAAGGGGATCCAAGCATAGGAGCTCTCTCCCCATGAAGCTGGCAGTACCACATTCTAATCAAGAGTATTTTCACCAGGCCTAAAAATGGTTTAATCCCTATCGTTTAAAGATTTTTATGGAACCTTTGTCATGTGGGTAATAGAAACAGAAGCTTTTGTTAGCTAGACCAGTTAATTAGCTCAGTTTCCAGGCTCTGTCTACACCCCAGTGTATGGGGATGAATGGGATTGAAAGTTCTGAGTTATGGCTTTGCATTTGTGGTGACCAGCTCCATCTTGTAGCTGCCAGAAACTCACCAAAATTTGCTTTATTGTAACCAAAGATGCTCCTATCAACAAGGAAATTTCAAGGGGCGGTAGCAGCTCTGTAGTACAAGAAACTCCTATTACCCCTCTCATTCAGGAAATCACAAGAATTTTTAGAGCTCCATGTCAGAAATGAGGTCAAATATCAAATATTAGAACAAAAGATGCTCCTAGCACCTGCATCACTCAGGAAATTACAAAGGTTTTGGATGGGCTATTTTAGTAGCTGGGAACAGAAACCAAATATATATTTCATATTATGTCATAAATGGGAGACTCAGAGTATTACCTGACTTCCATTTCTCAGAGGAGACTAATATCCTGCCTAAGCCTGCCTTCTGCTACAAGTGACTCTTAAGAAACTAATTATCTTTTCATAGCTCTAAGATGGAAAGAGAAGTTTTCTGTCTTCCAAATTATAGTTCTAAAATAGTTTTTATGCAATCCGTTTATTTATTATTTCTCATTCTAATTCTTATTCATGGTAGACGGATTTTTTTTTTTTTTTTTAGGAATTAGATGTGAAGAAATGAAAGGTTTTTATGAGTTCAAGTGCATCAGATGTTCAAATTTATGGCCTCTAGCTCCATATTCCTGAAAGGACGGGCAGATAGCATGCCCAGGACTTCTAGGCTCAAACACTTTCTAGACAAATCTTTTCATATATTTGTGTATTTTAATTTTTATTAGTACGCTTGCAGTACATAAAGTTTACGTTCTTCTTGTTTTTATCCGTTTTCAACCAAATCATCAGAAAAAGCAGTTAAAGATAAACAAGGCCTTTAAGAACAGTTAAAAACCCACTCTGTTGCAGGTTCAGGCAGTTGTCCATGTTTTCTTTTCAGGGTATAATAAATAAACATTTTGGGAAGAAATACTAGCCATATTTGTCTTTTGACCCTACTGTTATGCAGGAACTCATTTACTGTTGTACCTAAAATTATTATTTTTAAAAAATAATGAGCTCTTACTGTATGTCAGACATAAACAGGAAAATAATTGAATATAACTCTATTTCACCACCCCTCCATCCCACTCCAACCCTCTCATAACTTTTGGTTTAGAAAGGATCAGTAGAATAATTTAACCCATTGTATTTCCTCCATTTGATGGCATTTTCTGTGTATAGTCAATATTTATTCCATATTTTGCTACAAGAAGCAGTTTTAATTACTAATTTCTTATCTACAGCAACTCTAGGAGAAAATTATTGAATCATCTATGCTTAATTTGAGTAGGTGTTAACTAGTACTCTCTGCCCAGAATCTCTCTTGTGTAAAATATTTTGACTTTTTCTAACCAAAGAGATAGAAATTTTACAGGAACTTGGGGAGTGAATGATTTAAAGGGTTGGTGATCAATATGCACACACACCACGCATCCGCACAAGTGCATACACACTCGCGTGCACGTGTGCATGCACACAGCTACACAATTGAAGCAAATATAAAGTATAAGAAGCAAGAGCTTGGATTAGAAAGCTGGTTTTCAAATCCTGGCATTGCCAAAACTTTTTTATATGAACGCAGCATTTCAGTTCATCTTTCAGGGTACAGAGTTTCTACACATAAAAAGTAGGACTACTGAGGTAGTCTCTTTTCATTGTAGGAAGGACTTAGATACATCTATAAGTGATTATACGTAGCATATATTCACTAAAATGTTTTGTAAGTCTTTCACAATGGTATAAATAAGACCCAAATTAAATGACAATAATTTAATTAACATGGTCAAAGTAATAACACAATATATTAACTACTATACGCAGGTTAAAAAGAAAGAGCTTTGTGTGGTCCCTCTGAACTTAAACTAAGAGGAATCTCATAACATCTCTACATACTACACCTTATAAATGGACTATTAGTGAACATGGAAAGAAGTTGGAATGAGCATATGGTGTAGCATACAAGAGAACTGAGCCCAGTAAATTACTGTTTTCTGTAAAAAAACACCATCTGGATGTTGTTCAGCTGCATTATCTCAGGAATTTGCATTTTCTTCTTTTAGTACAAAAGGGATCTTTAGAAAGTAGAAAATGCATCATTTCCTCTAAAAATCCTGTTTAGAATCCTGACCTCGAGAATCTGTCAGCTATACTTAATTTCTAATTTATACATAGATCCTGAAATGAAAATTTTCTTCATCAGTGTTCCAACAGAGCACAGAGTTTATCTCTCAACATTGAGAAAGGGTAAAAATTAAAAGGGAATCTGTTATTTACTAGAGCTATCTCTCACTGCAGCTTGGAATTCCATACCCATTTAACTCCATCTTGTCAACAGATAGGAAGTAAAAGTAATAGTAAGATAAAAATTCCCTCCAAAAATCTGCAGCCATAGATTGTTCTTACGTGGCCTTATGGTTCAAGGCTTTAGCATAGAAATAAAATTAGTGATTTAGTCAGCTCCCTGGATCTTGACAGAAATAGCTGTAAATGCACCCTGAAGCAAAGTTTCCCTGGGAATTCTCAGTGTAATCCGATAGAGCTAATAATATGAAAAAATTGCTAATTAAGAGGGGCAAACTCTTTACAGACTAAAAAACTGAAAGCAGAAATCCAAATGAAACAATAAAGTGCATTTGACTCTGAGATGGTTTAGGTTTTCAAATCATCATGTAGAGAATAAGAAATAAGAATATTTACTATGTTTTTAATGAATATTAATTCACAGCTTTTAATGTCATTTAATTATTTTTATTTTGTGTTTTTCATATAGTTGTTTCATGATAGCCCAGTTTGGCTTGAACTCACAGTGATCCTCTTGCCTAAACCTTGAAAGTGCAAGGCTTACAGTCATGTGCCACCCAGCCCAGCTTCATAAAGCTTTTTTCAAACTGCTATTAGCAGATCAGGTAGATTTTTCAAAGAATAAAATAGAACTTCTTGAAATTAATATATATATAGATATATTTATATACCTATAAAATATATAATAATATAGATGTGATTATAAATATACATGACCTTTGAAAGAAAAAGAATAGATGATCTTAACTACCCATTACACACTTGGAAAAAAAATCATACAGAAATATATATTAAAGAAATTTCCCATAATATAGCACAGATTCTCAAATTGAGAAAATATAATGTATTTCAAGAAAATTAAAGAAATCAACACACAGTAGTCAAGGAAGACAGGTGATATATGAAGAAATAACAGACTGACAGCATGTTTCTCTACTACTGCAGCACACAGGAGAATTTCTCAAAAGTGTGAATGCAATCATTATGCATTATAATTGTACTAATAAAAATAAATTTAAAAATTAGAACTTTTTTAAAAAGGTAAAATAATTTAGGTAAGATAATTTTCAACATACAAATGAGTGTGTATCCAGAAAATTTATTTTTCAAGAGAGAGAGTAAAAATCACACAATTTAAAATAAACAAAAACTAAGTAAGTTTATGATCAACAGGTTTTTCCTAATGTACAAGTTTTAGGGAGAAAAATAATTGAAATAATCTCAGAAAGAAGATTCAGTATGAGAAAATGTAAGAAAACTTGGTGATAGAAAAAGAGAGACACAAGTGGGTCTAAACAAACAGGACTATATATAATAATATGTGTGGCATTAAACAAGACTAAACAAATGAACAGATAACAAAAGTAGGAAGGCTGAAACCTAGATGATCAAAGGCAAAGCATTTTAAAACCCTTGAATAATTTTGAAGGAGATTAAAGTCATCTGTAAAGTCCAATAAGTACTGAAAGAAGGAAATAAATTTTAAGTTCACAGTAAGCAGAATAAATACTCAATATATATAAAGAAAAGACAAACAAGAAAAAAATGTAAAGAAACAATAAAGTTAGCTCTTCAGGTATCACAATACATATGAAAACTTCCCCAGCTAAAATGTAGATATTGCCAGATTAGATCATTTAAGAAAAACATGCAGCAGAAATATATACTATTTACAAGATCTGAAAATAATATAGAAATACCAATTATAATAAATGTACACAATCAAAAATTCAATGATTAATATGACTTAAGGCAAAAAATAAGTAAATTTACTATTATAAGGAAGATTTACAGGTAGAGTGCGAGTAAATATAATCAAAAGAAGTAAGAATAATATAATTAAGCTTATAAAGGAAATATTACTTAGTGTCTGAGTAGCTCCTTAACATGTGCAAGGCTCTTGAATTTAACCCCCAGCACAACCAACAAACCAAACTAGACAAAAAGCCTGGTCCTCAAAATTAGTGACTAATATTTTCTAGCATTCAGTAGATAGTCATGAATAGTTGACCATACTCCAGACCAATGGTCAGTAAACTAGGGTTGACAAACCTAATCCTGCTCCTAGTTTGTTTGGGTATGGCCCTCCAATAAAATATTTTCACATTTTTAATGGATTATATTTTTTAAAGAAAAGAAAGTAATATGTGTTGTGATACAAAGCCTGAAAGATTTACTAAATAGACCTTTATCAGCTGTATTAAAGGCCTTCATATCAGTTATGTTTCAACAGTTATTTAATAAGACCTGTTATGTACTGGGCACTGCTTTAGGCACAGCAGACACCACAGCAGACAGAAGAGACACAAACCCTTCTCCTCCTGACACTTACATTCTATTGGGGAAGGTAGACAGAAGTAAGGTAAATAAATAAAACACGGTGCATTTGATGGTGATTGATGTTAGCAAGAAAATAAAACAGGAAAATAATGACTCTTCTTTTGCAAAATTAAATACTTAAAGTACATAATTTGTGGACCAGAAAAGATTTATAACTTTAAAAAATACTTATATTTTGATCCCTGCTACCAATAAATAAATAAATAAATGAATAAATAAAATACTTACAATTGAGTCATAATAAAAGCAGTAGTACATATTAGTGTCCTTGAAGTGCAGTTGGGGGAAGTATGTAATTTTTCATGCTATATTAGAAAAAAAAGATTGAATATTAGTGAGCTATAAAGCTAACATAATTTGCAAAAAATATTAAAATAGGCACAAATATATTGGAGGGAAAAATAAGGAAATTAATGAAGTTATAACAAATGAACTGCAGAGAAAAGTGTAGATTACAATTTCCAAAAGGACTATTTCTTTGAAAACAGTAATAAAATATACACATATCTGCTGAGAATTATCAAGAACAAGCATACTAGAAAAGAATTAAAATATTATAAATGAAGGAAGGAACATTAAAATATTTCACATATAAAAGAAAAAATAACATTGCCCATAAATTTGAAAACTTAGGTACAATGAACAAATCCTTTTTAAAAAAATGTAACTTACTGTGACTCAGAACTGTTCCATCTGAATAATCTTGTAACAATAAAATGAATCACTTCAACAGTAAGAGAACTTTCCTCAAACAAAACAAGAATAGGTAGGATTATCTTTTTCAACCAAGCTTTCGAAATCATTACAGGAGTATTTTATAAAACTGCTCCAAAGTATTGAAAAAATATGTACATTTTCAGACTTATGTTTAGACCAGTATAATCACCATGCCCAAACTCAAGAAAGGATTTGCAGCAAAGAAAAGTACAAGAATTTGAGATTTGCTTACATTATATACTATATAAATGAATTTTACCATATCAAAACTTCAAAGGAATAGACCCAAAATGGAAGCAATCCAGATGTCCATCAACTGTAAATGAAAAAAGGGAATGGATTAGGGCTATATGCTACAACATAGATAAATCTTAAGAATATTATACTAAGTGAAACAAGCCAGATTTCAAAAACTATGGACTGCATTTATATGAAATGTCTGCAGAAGATGTCCAGAGCAGAATGGTGGTTTCATACATGCCATTATGGATGGGAATGGAGATTGACTGGAAAAAATACAAAAAAAAAAAAACAAAACAAAGGATATTTCAAGGGCAATGCAAATATTTTAAAGTGCGATGGTTACAGAACTCTGTAAATTTACCCCCCCTCCCAAATCACTGATTTCCATCACTGCTTACTGCATGTTTGTGTCACTCCCAAATTCTTATATTGAAATCCTAAGAATGAAAATTCCTTTTAACTATGGAAAAGACAGACTGTGTTTTATTCTACTCATTGCACTGGCTGAGGGACACTGTGTTATACATTAGTGGAGTATTTGAGAAGTTCATTTTTGTATGCTATTCTTCTTCTTCTTCTTCTTCTTTTTTTTTTTGGTACTGGGCATTGAACTCTGTACCTTGTGCATGAGAGGCAGGTGGCAGCACCACTGAGCTAAATCCCTGGCCTTTTGTATGCTATTCTTAACAGTGGTTTTTTGTTTTTGTTTTGTTTTGAAATCATAGGCCCATGGTTAAGAATAAACAAGTGTAACAATATCAGAGACAAAAGTGTTGACTCTGAGGGTGTTCCTCCTGGGGTTTCCTCATCCCCTCTCCCTGAATCCAGAGCTGTCATTGAAGAAGGTGACACCACACATTAAGAAAACATAATCCTGGACCCCTCTAAGGGCATTATGTGGCCATCCCAGACCCTACAAGCCACTGATCTGTGCTTACTTACAGTAGCATTTCTGGCAGGGTGCATGGCTTGTGGTGAACAGCTCCTGGATTGCCTCTCTGGACTTTCCCACCGCAGGTCCTAAGACAGAAGTGGTGCTGTAGTGTGTGGCATGTGTTACAGTTGCATTTATATAACTGACATTTTTACTAACGAAATGTAATGATATATTTTGGAAACTACTTAACATGCTTTTCAGTGCTAAACAGACTTGTTTGTATGTATAGTAATTTTGAACAGTTTTGTTGTTTTTAGTGTAATGTAAGGAATTTTCTTTAAAGAAAATAAAAAGAAATACTAAGCCATAGTATGATGGTTTTAGGTGAAGTCTTTTGGAGATTATTAGGTCACAAGTGTGAAGTCTTCATAAATGACATCAGTGTCCCTACAAAAGAGGCTCTTTTTCTGTCATGCAAGGACACATGAAACAATCTTCAGCCTGGAAAGGGGTCCTCACTAGAATTCACCCATGCTGGTATCCCCATGTTGGGCTCTCAATCTTCTACATGCAAGAAATGCATTTCTGTTCTTTATAAGCCACCTGGTATGTTGCACTTTGTTATAAGAGACTGAATCAATTAAATCATTTAAGCTTAAAATAATTTAAAGTAGACAAAGCATAAGATTATCTCAATAGAAGAAGAAGAATGGTAGAGAATACAACAAACTATTATATTTTTAAAACCATTCAATAAATTAGAGGTCAAATAAAATGTCTTTAACTGGATTAAGGATATTTAGTTCAAAATTATCTTACAATTGACAATATTTATTTACTCTTAAATAATATTGTATATGGAAACTTTTACAGCCTTTCCTTTAAAAATGAGAAAAAAGGGCTAGGTGTGGCGGCACATGCTTGTAATCCCATTTACTCAGAAGGCTGAGCAGAAAAATGTTTGTTTTAACATTTCATGGTTAAGAAAAATGAGAGAATGGGGAAAGATCTTTTATCCTTTTACCCAATTTATACATTATACATACATTTCACCAGAGCTCACATTTGCAGATATTGCACTCTCTTTAAAGATGTCCCTGCTCTTGAAAAGGTTATAATCTATTTGAAATGTAAAGATCTTTTTCCATTAGATTCATTTATTTCAACTTATTGGCTGACAATGTAAAGAACAGGTTCTTAGAACTGGTGCTTCTGTAAGGAGGATCTGGGTGGATAGAGTTGGAAGGAAAAGTTAGAAAAGTTCAATGAATCCTATTTTTTGCCTTGAACTTTTAGGGGTTTTGTTGTTATTCTGTGATACTGGAGATGGAACACAGGACCTTCACATTTTCACACTGAGCTATGTCTCATAACTTTTTTTTTTTTATTTTTATTTTGAGACACAGTTTGCTAAGTCACTAAGTTGTCAAGGCTAACTCCGACTTGAAATCTTCCTTCCTCAGCTACCAGAGTGCTAAGATTACAAATATGCACTACCACACTCTGGCTTGATATTTTTTTGTGCTAGGAAATGAATCCAGGCATGTTGCACCACTGAACAACGTTCTCAGCCATTTTAATTTTTTAAAAATTTTATTTTGAGATGTGATCTTGCTAAGTTGCTTAGGCTACTCTCAAACAACATTTTTTTAAGAGGGAAATGCGGTGCCTTTGACTCCTTGTGCTGTATGCAGCTGTCTGCAGTTCCCCTCAGCTCCTACCACGTTTGCTGATGGATTTCCAGAGCAGAGTTCAGGATCTCCACCTATCCTTTGCTACTTTTACTTTTATTTTTGGTACCAGGGATTGAATTTGGGTCCTTGTGCTTGTGAGGCAGGCGTGGGAACATGGAGCTAAATCCCCAGCTCTGTCCCTTTCTGCTTTTATAGAAGGCCAGTCACTGGGGCCCTGGCCCCCAGCACTTAGGGGAGAGAGCCATCAGCTCCCGTAGCCCTCTTGTGGAGAACCTGCACCGGCCTGCCACCCCGCTGGGCCAAAACTGCCCAGGGTGTTATGGTCTCCAGCCCAGCGGTCACTCCACTACAGGATTCTGACTTAGGAAGTGGTTGCTTTAATTCTTTGGACCTTGAGCTAGAAACTTTGCTATCAGAACAAATACACCTCATCACGTACCATGTTCATGCTGGCTCTTACAAAAACATGGATGTAAGTATTGAATTACATAGTCATTCTACTTTTCATTTATTTGATGAAATACAATTTCATGGTTAAACCAAATGTTTTTGGTTTGAAGTTTGCTTTGTCTGCAAAGAAGATTGCTACCCCTGCTTTTTTCTGGGCTCCTGTCGCATGGAGAATTGTTTTCCATCCTTTCACTTTCAGTCTATGGGCTTCTTTTTGCACTAGGCGTGTTTCTTGTATACAACATATTGTTGGATTTTGCTTCTTAATCCATTCTGCTAGTCTGTTTCTCTTGATTGGTGAATTGAGGCCATGGACATTGATGCTTATAACTGATATGTACTGACTTATTATTGTCATGTTATTATCCTTTTGTTGACTCTTTTTATTTTTTGTCCTCTCCTTTTAGTTTCTTGCCTTGGCTATTTGATTTGCTCTGTTGGGCCTCCTGGTGTTGTGATTTTCGTTGTCTTTTTCTAGGATATTGTTTAAAATTCTTTGTAGTGCTGGTTTAGTATTCATGAAGTTTCTCAAGTGCTCTTTGTCATGGAAGTATCTTATTTCTCTGTCCATTTTGAAAGAGAGTTTTGCAGGATACATCAGTCTTAGTTGTAGGTTGTTTTCTTTTAGGACTTGAAATACCTCACTCCAGGTTCTCCTTGACCTGAGGGGTTGTGTTGAAAAGTCTGCTGTGATTCTAATGGGCTTTCCTTTGCATGTGATTTGTTTCTTTTCTCTTACTGCTTGTAGTATTTTGTTCTTCTTTTGGGTTTCGGGGATCTTGATTATTATATGTCTAGGTGTAGATTTTTTTTTATCGTGGCTAGTTGGTGTCCTATATGTCTCACTTATCTGTATGTCTAATTCTTCCCCTCTGTTTGAGAAGTTTTCTGTCATTAATTCTTTGAACAGCTTTTTGAAGTCATTTGTATTTTCTCCTGGTACTTCATGGATACCTATCAGTCTTATGTTATTCTTCTTTGCATCATCTAGGAGTTGTTGGATCGATTTCTCATGCTACCTTACATTTTTTAAGAGACCTCTCTCTTCATGGTCACTGTCTGCTATCCTATCTTCTATATCTGAGATTCTATCTTCACAATCTTTTATTCTGTTGTATACACTTTCAATAGAGTTTTTAATCTCCTGAATATCTGTTTGAATCTGTGTAACGGATTCCATTTCTTTCCTATGTTGGATCTTCATTGTTTCCATTTCTTTCTTATTCTGGGCCTTTATGGTTTCTATTATGTTCCTAAGCTCATCTATTTTTTTGTCAGTTTCTGCTCTAGAGTCTCGAATCACAATTTTCATTTTGCTCACCATCTCTATGGTTATCTGGGAAATAATTTCTGTTTTGAATTTTTCTAGAGCTTCACTGATCAGCTTTTTTACTTCCTGTTCTGTGAGTTCTGAGTGTCCCGGAGGTTGACTATCTGATTTTTCATCCTTCTTTGCCCTACTGTTTGCCATTGGTGGACTGGAAGTCCTTTTTTGTGGCTTGCTTAAGAGTTTTCTCATCTTTATTTTTGCTGTTGGGTTTCCCTTGATTCAATCTCTGGGTCATTAAATCTTCCTGATATTGTTGCATCCCATTCTTTGATTCTCTAATGACTTATAGACATTCTCATTTTCATAATTGAGAAAGCAACTCATCAAATCAATCCCTATCCTTTATCCCTATTGATACAATCAGGAACATAATAGGATCAATCACCACCCTTTATATCCTGCCATGCCTCTGCAGAGTGCATCCAAGGACTGGCTCAATCAGGGGATATAATAGCCAGGGGAGAGGGGGGCGGTGCTCAGGGGCACCCACATGGCTACCCTCCTGGCACTGTGTTAGAGCCAATCAGTGACACCCGCTGGAAATGGCTTGGCTCCAGAGGAGGCCCGTAGTTCGGGCCGGGCCGCATGGCAGAGGTGGCTCTGAGTCCAAGCCAGCTTAATTTTGTTTTCTTCTGGCCTATGGAATGCTAGATTTTTTTTTTTTATACATTCATGCCCTTGGCTAAGAGGCCAACACTTTCCTTGAGTGAACTACCAGCCACTGTGAGGACACAAGACTTTAACTTTGTAGAGAACTAAATAAATTAATTCACCTTAAGATGGTCTACCAGAGGGATTTCAGCAACTAATTGCCTGCTTTTGTCTACACACACACACACACACACACACACACACACGATGCCTTTATGGGGTGAATATTGATCTAGTTTGTGAAGCAAATCTGTCCTCTTATTCCCATGCACTGTTAGCAAAATTACAAGGTGAATTATTGATAATAGACACAAATAGCCTGAAAGCTTTTTTTAAAAATCAAATGCAGGCATTTCTCTCAGAAAATTCTGACCCCATATCCAAGGACATAAATTCATCCATGAATTTTGTTATTTACTGGTGGATTTCTTATTTTTTAATGTTGCTTTTGCTCTCACTGCTTTTGCTCTCAATTAAATTACTTATACCCCTCATCAGAAAAAAGCAGTATTTTTCTGAAGTATCGGGGTTAAAATCATCCACCACTTCTTATTTTATGTGTTTCCTGTTCAAAGCAAACAACATACAGAGTGAAGACAGGTTGCTATACAAACCAGCTGCTTATTAAAAGGTCTTTATGTAACCAGAATTGAAGATAATGTTTATCCGTATAATTTGTCCAAAACTCAACTATTCCGTTGTTAATTTGTAAGCAAGTTAGGTTTTCTTAAATTTCTGAATTAAAGACAAAGTTAAATTTCCTTTCTTTAGGATAATAGATATGTATTATTCAGGGTTCAATCCTGAAGCAAAACTACATGAGTTTGTGCAATAGTTTTTACTAGAAACCTTAGTCACATAATAGTTGGGGAAGGTCAAGAAGTAGAGATGAAACAGTAGAGGAGAGGGTCAGAGAACATTACTCCTTATCATCTGTTGATACCTCCAAAGGTGAGTGGGAAGTTCGGGTAGGAGGAGCTTTTGGGAGAAACTTTATGAGGAAGAGGGGTGTGGTACTAGGTGGTGGTTAGGAGCTGTCAGTCAGCAGGATGAGCAGTCTATAAGATAGAGGAGCTCTGGAGAGTGGACCTTGCTGACTTCTACCGCCTCTAGCCATGACCATGATCATGACCATGATAAGCTGTAGCCACAATGTTAGGTCACTCTTAGAGCTCCAACAGATTTCCATTCTGGCAGTTCCCCTAGAGCCATGGAGGGAAGGGCTTCTTGGAAAGACAATTCCTGCATAGCCGTGTCATCACAGTACAAGTGCCAAAGAACAATGTTTTGCGTTGTCACAGGGCAAGATATTTAAGAATTGGCAAAGACTTTTTAGCTTCCCCGGAGAGAAACTGATCTAGAGATGCTAAGCAATAAGGATTCTTTGCAGCACCAACACACTGCCTGCTGACCAGTTTAGAGAGAGATCAACAGGGCTCAACTGAGCCCCAGGCAGTAGGCCTAGATGGAAGGCTTGCTTGGTAGGGGAGGGAAGTATTTACCACCTGAGCCTCTAGAAGATGTTAGACCCTAAAGTGGAGTGACAGCTGGGATGTGAGGTGGCTTCTGGAAGAGGAGACACAAGCAAACTCCCTGGCGGGGGGAGGCTCAGGTGGATGAGAAGCCTAAGTATGTTCTCCCAGCGTGACTTGAGTTGGAGGTTTGTTTTTATGGGAAGCACTTAGGCTGTGGCCTAATTCTTTATCATTACCTCCCCATACTTTTTCTCCATTATGTTTTCCATCTCTCTCCATCATTGTTGCCCCCTACTTTTATCTTTCTCTCTCCCTTTCCCCCACCTCTCATCTTCATACTTCAGGTCTCTGTTAAAAGAAGCAGATCTCCAAAGAGACTTTCTCTGAAACCACCTCAAATGAAATAGGTCCTTCTCCTTTTATCTCATTATTTTCTATCACTGCACTTTTGACAGGCATCATGACACTGCCACAACTTGAAGTGATGTATTTAATTTTTGTGGTTTGTTTTTCCCAACTCATTCATCTATAAGCTACCCAAAGGCTGAATCTGGATCCTGTGTTCACCTCTGTGTCCCAAGCAACTAGCACAGCACTGGCCACATAGACAGTGCTCATTATATATTCTTCCTGGGTGAAGAAACAAGTGAAATAATGCAGTCAGACAAAATTTTTTGCAGAAATAAAATCTAAATAAAACTCTTTGAATTTAATTTTTCTCTTGAAATTTCTAAGCCAATTATGGCTTTCTATCTCAATTGTTGAGATCAATTGTAGGATATAGAATTTGAATTAAGAAATTAAAATTTTTAAATTATAATAAATTTAGGACTACTGAGTTAATCTTAAATTCGAAGAAGTTATCCATTACCAAGCACCTTGAATTCAAAAGATATATAATTCTTTTGTGCTTTCAATTCAAAATAGTCTGCTGCAAGTTTACAGTGCAATTTCTTGAAAATATTTATTGAACAGTTTTTCCTTGGATAAAAAGTTGGAACTAACTGAGGAATTTGTCAAGCAGGCCTGTCATTAAAGATATGCTGCCTGGGGCCCTCCTTTGTTAGCCCAGTGGAGCACATTCACCATCGCATCAAAGCAATAGGATGTTTTTGTCTGCTCCTAATTGGGGGTGGACAGTTTCCTAACCCTCTTTGGCAAGTCCAGGGAAGGGCTACAGTAATGAAAAAGGCTGCAAACCCTGAATACCAATGCAAAGAACTTCATCACATTGCTCTTGTCCCATGTAGCATACAGAATCCATTCCATAAAGGAAAATTCTGGAAATTGGCTGAATTTCAAGCTGTGTTTTAATTCAGTTTTTTGGCAGAAGGCCTTAAAGGGAAGTCAAAGGTTGTAGCTCAATAATTGGGAATAAATACAATCAGTGCAGTGGGCCTCAGCTTCAGTCATGCAGAACAAATTTCTAGCTTGATGATACCACGGTTGCACATTTTAATTGAAATGCTCATAAGGCATCCTTATGTGAATATTACTGTATTTTACCCCATCATAAACCTAAGGTACCGGTTAATAGTATTCAATGAAATGTTGCATCATTGACTTTATCTTTCTTATCTGCATGTCTCTCAAAGTGTAAAACTTGTGATAAAATGTTTTGTCCCATGTTTTCAAGCTGTCTAGATTCTCTAAACTAATAATCAGTAATAGATGCCTATTTTATTAATCTAATTCTGAATGTAGCAGCATAGTTTATCACCAAAACTTTACTTCATTGCTAGGACACAAGCATATACACACAAATCTTTTAAATCACAATTTTTTTAAGTCTCTGCATTTAAATGGTGTAATTTGAAGCTGCATAGGTTATTATATGAAATGAAGTTTTATCTTTGTTACTCTGAAGTGCAGTGCCACATTTTAAACAGTATAGAATCTTTGAATATATGTTGTTTGCATATCTGTTACTTTCTTCCATTTGTAGCCTTTAAAATTTGAGTAGAATTTAAAATTTGGAACCAAAAGAGAAAATGTTTCTAAAAGTAAAATGTACAGAAATAAAATGTACTCATTAGAAACTTTTAGATCGAATGACTATAGCAACCATCAATAATCATTCTAATATATAATATACTACTTAACATATTTGATTCTTGAATGCTAAAAGATCAACTTAGTCAGGTAGACTATTTAAAAATTAGTAAAACCTAACATCATTCTGAGCTTATAGATTTGGGGATGAAATTGAAATTTTCAGTAAAAGACTGGAGAGGGGAAGATGATAATTGTCAGCTATGTGTGTATATTTGGTTTAAACCTCTGTGCACTGACTGTCCAAATTGAAAAATACAAATTTGCCAGTGTGTGGTAATGTGTCAAAGCTGCTGCTAAAAACCTGTCTTTGACTCATTTGTCCCTACTGAATCTAAATTTATTTTGGATCACATCCTGACAGGAACTTTTAGATTTAATTCTGAACTTTTCTGTCTTCTGGTCATCAGCCTCACTCTATGTTGAAGGTTCCACTAATGAATGTGACATTTGCTGGTAAATAAATTTTTAAAAATCCACCTCTACACATTACTTCCTTGTTCTAGAAAGACAAAATGACAGAATCAATAGCATAAAGAAACATTCCCCTCTTCTCTTGCTTGGTTCTACTTTGGCATTTCTTTTACCTTTGACAAAGAAAAAGAAAATACCACCTGTCATGAAATAAATAAAAGTCATGGCCATTTTTTCAGGAATATTAAAATTAAAGGTATATTTAGGTATTCTGCAATATTCTCACTATAGCAGCTCATCATATACCTGTATGATGAAAAACATGGCTTGGTTTATTCCTATGGTTAACCCTAAATGAAAGTAGGAACTTTTGAGTCTATGTTTTACATTAGAACTGTGGGATTCTTATTCCAGTGCAGTAGTTAGAACTCATCCCACTGTGAATGCCAAAGATATAATTCCATCTAGAAAAAGGGAAATGTGAGAGTGAATGTAGTGGATTAGGTAACCAGAAAGCTTATGCAGTGATTGTGACTTCAGGAAAGGCTGCATCCAGGCACCGAAAGATGTTGTCTGCCCTCAGGGTCTCTCTCTTCCTGCCTGAGCATGCTGTTACTTTATCAGAACTGTTTCAAGCAGTTGCTCTTCATCTGGTAGCAAAGATCCTTCCACTACTCCAGCCTAAGATAACCGCAGGAGTAGCTGCTTTTCTGTAAGTGATTCCTGTGTATTTCACATTCCTCTTCACGCTTTTCAGGTATTGTCTCACTTAATTCTCATAATCATATTCTGAGCTTATGTCATTTATCCAGAGTCACAGAATCATTAGGAATAGAACTGGATTTGACTAGTGAATTTGGCCCCAGCAATATCACACAAACCTTTATGTAAATTTGCTGCTCTCAAGATCTTGGGAGGAAGAGAAAACTTCTCTCCTCTAACATCCATAACAATCCTGAAAATGGACTCTACCTTCTATGCTTAGAACTTGCCCACCTCATACCAATCTCCATGATCAGACGAAAACAGCTTGTGTTCTACATTACCCTGCGTGGCAGAGTAAACGGGGCCATGTGGTATTCAGCCAACATAGATGGGAAGAGGCAAGTTCAGTAGGGTGCACATGGCAGAATAAAAAGTTACAAATGAATACTACAGCAGGTGAAACTGCTGATTTGTCAGAAAATACAGGCATTGCAACATTGGATGTTCAACACTGGATATTGAATATTGAAAGCAGCTGTACTGTGTAGGCCATGTCTTCTTATGCTTTGAAGTGATGTTTAGTGACCACAGTCTGGAGACCCTGTCCACTGCTAAGTGTGGGCAGGCTAAACAGCAGGAGAGAATGAATCTTTAGATAGATTTAAGAAGCCTCAGGAGTATCTTGGCAAGATAGAGACAGACATGGCGCAGCTACCTAACCAAAAACTACAGACACCAGGATTCCTAGAAGTTATTTGGGGCTCTTATGTAATCTAGATTGAGCTAATCAAAATTCAATACAAAAATTCAAGATACTAATTAGTTACCTTTGGTGAGAATGTTGACTACAAGGCATGATGGAGTATCATGTGGTACTGATTGATTAAGGTAGTGATTAACTCGGTGTACACATGTAGAAGTTACTGAATTGAACATTTAAAATTTATGTGCTCTAGTGTATACTTGTGGTTGTCTTTTGTGTTTTCAAATTGACATATAAAACCACTCTACCCATGTAGAGACAAGCCAGATTGTCTAGTAAATTATCATAAAGCCTCCCTGGGTTGCTTAGTAACCAGCTCCTTGGAATTAGAGGCTCCTCTTTCCCTCCAGGAAGCCGGTCTGCACTTGAGTCTGACTTTCACAAATTGCCAGATGCTGGCACTGAAGAGGTGGCATCCAAGAGTAGGCTGCATTCTACCCAATCCTACACTGCTTTTACCTTGCTTACAAGACTGCTCTCACCTCATTCCATAGACAGGGAAGTGGCCCCTCCCTAGCAGCATATAGGCAGAGCCAGGAAGATCAGTCCATGGGATGCAGAGAGGATAAAACCCAGAGCTTTCGTTTGCCTATCTCCCTATGAATTACACACTTCTCCATATGCTGCAATTTAGTGTTCACCTGAAACTACCAAAGTCACTCTTACTGCACAGCATCTGATCCTTCTTGCACTTTGGTATCGTTGGACAATTTAAAGATTTCAAACCCTGTCATGAAAGGTACAAGATCCCAATAATGAATGTAACTGTACTGTATATCTAAAAGGTACCAATAAACTCAATGAGAAAGAAAAAAATGAAATAAACTAGTCACCTCTTGATATGCTCTATTTCAAATACATTTACAATCAGAAGTTCTGGGGTTAGGCCTTCAACATGAGGGTTTTTTAAAATTAATTTTATTGGTATATTTGAGGTATACAGTATAATGACATTCACATTGGACATTTGCACCTTTACATAATCCATCTTGGTTCTTTTTTCCCATTCCCCTGCCCTCCCTTTAACCCCTCCATCCCTCCCTATCTACAAAGACTTTGTTTCCATTTTTTTTCATTTTCTCATATTAATTCCGTTTCAACATATGTGTTTTGAGTGGGATGCATTTCAGTCCATAACAGTCTAGTTTACGAGAGCCAACTAAAATAACTATTGGATACAAATAACCTGAAGATATTTTCTTTTTTTCTTCTATTAGTTGCTCAGTCCAGTTAAATTAAAAGAAATTTAGATGGTGTGGGATCTAAGTGAATTTTTGTCCTTGTGCATCCAGATAAATTATGATACATACTTTCAATTTATTTCTGGTAAATCAGAGATAAGCGCAAAATGTACATCAGGGAAGACTTTAGAAGTTCAGAAATGAATTCCTCTTTCCTTTGTTCTAGCTGTTTGCCTTAGCCCCAGGGCACTGCAGAAAATTATTAGAAAAGGTGTTTTATGGAAACATGTAACACCCACCTTTGTTTTTTAGTATTTCTATTGTTGAATTATTAATTTTAATTTTGTGAGTTGTATTATATTACATAATGTGTACTTAACAGGAAAATAAAATATCAATAAAATAAAATTTTAAATTTTAAAAATGTAATGAGTGTGTAGAATAAACATCAACATATTCAACATTAGCTGTCTACCTGCTTACAAGACCTAAAAAATAACAGCAGAGATAAATTCCTATGTGAACTACAATGAAAACACAAACAAAAATCTACCACAGAAATAATCTATGCTTTAATCATTACACCAAAGGCAGTCTCCACACATGACAACAGCAAGTTCCAAACTCAAGTCTCACTTACACTGACAGCATGCGTGTTTAGCTTTCCTTTCCCGTTTGGTAGGCCCTACTTGTTACCTTTCTTGTCTTCCTCTTTTTCAGGAGCTTCCTATTATATCATACAATGTCCACTTAGTAGGAAAATGAAATATCAGTTAAATATCAAATATATAATGACTGTTTAGAATAAACATCAACATTTTCTATATCGACTATTTGTTTACTTACTAAATCTAAAAGGTATCAGCAAGAATAAATTCCTATATGAGCTACAATGAAAGTACAAATGAAACTCTACCAAAAAAAAATCTATACTTCAATTATCACACCTAAGGCAGCTTTCAGACATGAGAACAGCATGTTCCATACACATGTATCACTTAGGCCAGGGATTTAGCTTAGTACCACTGCACCTGCCTCACAAACCTAAGGTCCTGAGTTTGATCCCCAGTACCAAAAAAGAAAAAAAAAATTGCACACCAGCACAGGTATCACTTACCCTGACAGCACGTGTTTGGTTTTCTTGTCTACTTTGGTTAGCCCTACTTGACATCTTGCTGGTTTTCCTGTTTTCTTAGGAAGTTCCAGTGATGTTTCATCTGTCTGTTCACCAGTTTGCTCCAAAATTCTTTTGAGGAGTTCTTTGTGCAGATTCATACTGAATTTCTATTGTAATTGATCATTGATCAATTCCAGTCCCAATCCACAGAATTTATCTGTGGTATTTTGTGCTTGTTATTTTCATTGTAAACTGAAATTATGCCTCATGTGTTTAGGATTTAGTAAAGCACAACCACTGGCCAATGCTTTGTGTGTCAAGTGACATCCTAGTTGCTGCATAATTCCTCAATAGCATCCACTCTGCCTTTGGTTTTGTTGTAAAATATGACTATTTCTGGCTTTATTTTTATTGAGGAGTCACAATCAATGTTTGTTTATTTGTTTGTTTGTTTGTTTGTTTGAGACAGGATCTTACTATGTAGACCAGGCTAGCATGGAACTCACTGTATAGCACAGGGTGAACTCGAACTCACAGGATCCTCCTGCCTCAGCACCACCACACCTGGCTTCACTATGGATCTTATAACCATGTTACATTGAGAGTATCAATGCTGCTTTATTTTTTTAACATATCCAAGGCTAAGGTTATATCTTTCTGTAATCCAAAGATTGTACTATACATTTCTCTGTTGTGAACTTGCAACATATTTTCAGGAATCTTGACTTTGTTCTTGGAAATAGTTCCTGTGCTGGTCAACTGGTGTTCTTTTAGCAAATGTAACATCAATGGGTAACTGGGGACTAATTGCAAAATGTGACATATGGATTACTAAAGTTCTAAATTCAAGATGTAAAATGCCTTCACATCTACCAGGAGATATATTTGTATATCATATTTGGAAAGTTTACTTGGCATATATTGCTGAAAGCTTCAACAATCATGAAATGATGCAAGTTCTTCATCAATTGTCATATATTAGAATGGTGTATAAATTGTTTAACAGTTCGAAACAAAGCTTTCAGCAAATGAGCAGATAGCAGCCAAATTGTCAATTTTTCTTGGAGAGTCTTTTTTTGTTTGTTTGTTTGTTTGTTTGTTTTGTACCGGGGATTGAACTTGGGCCCTTGCGCTTGCGAAGCAGGTGGCAGAGCCACTGAGTCAAATCCCTGGCCCTTGTTGGGTCTTTTGTCATCAAAACATAGGCAATTTTGAAGGAAACCATATCTCTTGAGTGTCATTATTGTTCTAAAAATCTCAGTGCCACATCTGTGACTATTCCATCAATCCTTTAGATTCTGACAATTAGAATGATAAAGTCCTGCTATAAAGGGTTTTAGTTCAGATAGTGATATTATTAGGTAGCTTTCTTCCGAAAAGTGGCTCACCAATTTAATATTACCAGGTTTGGGGTTGCTCGCCTCTCCTTCTGGAGTTTGATTGCAGGTTCTCCTTGTCTCAAACAAAGAATTGAATGAAATGAGCAAAAAAGAAAAAAACCAGTGGTAAAGTTTACTTAAGAAAGCAAAAGTAAAGTGTGGGAGAAACTGGCTTTGCAGTGTGAGCTTGGGCCAACTAAAGAGAAAAAGGAGATAAAAGCAAAGATAAAAGTACACTCTGCATCTGGGAAACAGCATGGGTTATCATTGAGAATTATGATAGCAAGCCCTTCATGGCTTGCCTCTCTTTTTATGCTGTCCACATCTCTAGGGAACCACTGAGAGCTTCTATATATGGGTCCTGAGAGGTGGTGCTGGGATCCCACATCTCAGGCCAACCTCAGGTTGAGGTTATTCCATTGAAAACCTGCTTGAGTTCTTGCAAGAAGTCCACATGCAGGGCTTTGGGAACTATTCTGTGTATGTGTCTGGGATCCTGTAGTTAGTAGGTCAGGCTTTTGCCAACCTTAATCTATCTCAGTGAAATGTTGTGATAAATATATTTTTGAGTATTTCTATTGATATAGAATGTTGCCTTGTATTTCATTATTAGTGTATTTCACAACATCTTATGGCATATGGTCCATTTCAAATAATTTTCAACATTGAACTGCCGTGCTAGCGTTCCATCCAATAGGTTTCACCCCTGGCAAGAACTTAACATTTTTCTGACGTAGTTCTAACAGTGGATCGTTCAGGTATACACGACCATTTTGTAGCATTTTGACTATTCAGGTACTTATTAACATTACTATTTTCTTTCTCGCCAGAATCGAGGTCTTCCTTCTGTACTTCTCTATCTGTCATATCTTGCTGTCTTCTTTGGCATACATGATCTAAGTCATCATCGGTAGCCGAATCACCTGATGATTCACTTTCAACCTCCTCCCAAACTTGTAAAAGCAGATTTTCATGTGATATTGTACTGAGATGGGGTAATTCTATAAGAAAAATCAAAATAAAATATTTACTAAGAAATATAAAAACCAAAAATGTAACACAGTGGATAATGTGAGTAAAACTCACCCATTTATACTCTGACACATATGCATACACCTTGCCATTCAGTTCTATCAAGTGGATGAAAACAGAAACTGCTTCCTCTGTTCCCTGGTGCAGTTATCGATACACACACCTGGCTACTGTTATGCTAAAGTACATATGGCATTAGAAAGTGTGGTATTGACTGGGCATCTGTGACCCATTATGAGTAACCCAGTTATTGAAGGAATTTCTAGGGCCTCAAACTCACCAAGCATGGCCCTGCCACTGGACCTTTGTATGTGCTTTTCCCTACAGTGGAGCACCATTCTCTCTGGAGCTAAGTACCTAGCTTGTATTTCCTTCAGAACATTTCATATTCTAAAGTCTAAATATATGCCCTTCCTGGTTCTAAATCCAATCATATTGTTTTATAATCCATTTCCATGTGTTTTATAAACTAAACTACAGCTGTACGTTTCGCAGTTTTATACCTACCTCACCACCTACCTTAGCAGACTTCACCAATGTGCTCTCCTGGCCTTGTCCACTGTCAGCTCTAACCACAGCGTCCAAGAATGTTGGTGCAGGCAGAAATCATGTACATTTCTGGGAAGCCCTTGCAAACTGACACTCTGGAAAGTTCAACCAAACAGATGGATCACCCTAACAAATCAATTACATCAAATACACAGAACTATGTGGCCACCCAGGCAAAGAGGAGTTGGAGCCAATATTGTCTAAAATCTGATGGACTCGCTTGCTCTCCTTCTAATTAAAAGCTGAGTATGTTGTCTGTCTCAAGGCTCAGCTGAGGATTGCTGTCACCTGCCTGCCCAGACAATAAACATATGAGTTCTGCTGTTTCCATTGAACACAGGCAAACTTAGCTAGAAATTTTAAAATGCTGGCACTGACTATTAACAAGTAGGAAATGACTTTTTAAGTGAACCTTACATGTTTATGGACATTCATTTATAAAATATTTTTCTATAGGAGTGCATAAAAATAATTACAAGTATTTATGGGTATGTAAGTTTGTCTTTTTAAGAGGCTTGAAAGACAATCTTTAAACCTTCTTAGTCAATTATGGACAATATAAAATGCTTGGTGATTAAATTCTTGTGATTTACTTAAGAGGTTTGTTAATAGAGTTTAAACATAATATATAATTAAAAAGCATAATATATAAATAAAAAGCATAATATATAAATAAAGAAATAATTTACATTAGCATTTAAAAAACTCATAAAATCAGCTAAAATGATGTATTTACTGACTGCATATAGTTGGCATTAAAGCACTAGTTCCAAATGGACAATATTGTAAAATCAGGAAGCTATGATGTTTTCCGGTTACAACTCTCATGGGTTAAATGCAATTTTATATTTTAATTTTATTAACTATATCATAACATTTTTCATGTTACTATACTGACTCTATAGTGTCTGTATATATAGAGGTTGTATTAATTGAATGCATTATTCACTTTCTTATCGAGCATTAGGGCTGTTTTAATCATCTGCAATTACATGTAATATTGCAGTGAATATCTTATTCCTAATAATGTCTATTAATTCATAGAATAAATCCCAGGACTTGAGTCCAGGAGTAGGACTATGTTTGCTAAGGTGCTCGTCTAAACTACTGATCATCAGGGCTGGGAATTTAGCTCAGTGGCGCCACAAGAGCAAGGTCCTGAGTTCAATCCCTGGTATAATAATAATAGCAGTAGTAATAATAATAACAACAATAACAATAACAATAACAATAATAATAATCTACTGATCTTCTGACAAAAGTTGGCAGTGGTATATTGTGATAGCAGATCTATCCTTATGGCTAAAGTGTTGAGCAATTTCTGCTCTTCCCATATATACTGTGTTGAAAGCTACTTTTTTAAATTCTAAGACTAACCAATTAGAATTTTTTGTTGATATTAGATGGCAGGGCTGAATTACTACAGACAATATTCTTTATTTTAGTCATTTCAAAGAATACTTTTCTATGAAAATTTTCACATTCACGGCTCTTTGAAACATTTCTCTTCTCATTGCCTTGTATTTTCGTGTATCTCATGATGTTCCTTCCTTAGTTCTGTCTATACAATGACATCAGAATGATTCCTGTAGCACAATAATGAAAGCTAAATGTTCTTCCTCTTGGAAATGATAGATCCATGCTTTTGAAGTCAATTATGACCTTAAAGAAGATTATTTCTCTTCCTTAAATTTGTGATATCCTAAATCCAGTAAATATTTTGCTCAAGGTCAATTTCCTTTCCTTAAAAGTCAATTTATCTCTTTGAAAAATAACTTATTATAAAATAGGATGCTTTGTTATCCTCCAGAAGTACAGAATTCTTCTCATCTGCTCTGCCACAGAGTTAAGTAGAATGAAAACCTCAAGGTAGACATGTGGGTTAACAAAAGAACAGACCCTAGAAAGAAATCATCTAAATAAAACCCTGATTCGAACTGTTTGGCTTCTGCTCTGTGTTACTTCACCTATCCCTCTGTCTCCCTAAGCTGTAACAAAACTATGAATTCAGTTTGTCAGCAGGAGATAAGACAGTAGAGGGAGAAGAAGGAAAGTTTCCAATTGGTGGCCAGCATGATGAAGCTACCAGCCAATGTAATGCTGGCTGTGATCCCCAGGATTAATGCCTGTGCAATTGAGTTTTACATTTACTGTGAGGTTGGCTGTTGAGAGAAGTGGTGGAAGAATGCACAGCAGTATGGGCCAGGAATCCAGCTGAACAAGGTCATAAGCTATAGCATAGAGGACCTAATTGATTTTTCTCAGGCAGAAGACCCTAAATCCAGGTTTGCTTAATATTAGCTCATTAGCCCATAATGAAGAAAAAATAATTTATATCAATGAGCACAGAAATTTATCTTTCCTGGCACTTAGAATATAGTCACATTATTTATAATTGAGAGACTTGCAGGTGTGTTTCCTTAGGCATTTCTTTCTATCAATATTTTAGAAGACTTTCTGGCTCACTGTAGGAGAGAACTACAGACATCTGGGTTTGTGTAATATGGTAGATACTTTTTTAAAGTCCATGCATTTGCACAGCCTTCGTTTACTCATTCAGTCACTCAGTACCTGCCATGGAGATAGAAATAAATCACTGCTATATTTAGGATATGTCAAGTGTAAGGCATATTTTAAACATACCTGTGAAGACAGGTACCTGTAAGAATGTAACAAATTAAAATACCGATTATGTACTACATGGTCAATACATTATTTTTCCCGTTTGGAAGCTTCACTTGATTTACTTTGTTGTAAAATTATAACTGCTTTTGCACAAAGTGCCTTTTCTATTGATAACTTCACTTTTACCACATCTATAAAAGTGATTTTTGCCTTAATTAGAGCGCTTGGAAAGGTAGTCAGATCCCAGGACTTCAGAATACATTTACACTACTTGTGATAAATAAAAAAGGAGGAAAGAAAAAGTGAGTTTGGAACTTTTCATCAAGAATCATAGCAATTCTACATTTCTATTCTACAGCAATAAAAAATGGGACCTAATTTACTATATTGCATTCAAGCAGTTTTTCTGGATTATTCTTCCCTTATCCTTCATAACTCAAACAAAATTACTTGAGTTAATCTGCTTTTCCACAGAAATAAGGAGGAGGAGAAAATAAAACTATTTCCTGTCCATCACAGTGGCTAGACTGACCACACTATTTAGATTCAAAGCAGTGGGCGGCATTTAGCATAACTGGCTGGTGGTATTTTCAGTCACATTATTTAACAAACACCCTTTGTTTTGCCTTGTTTATCTCCCTACAACATTGTTTAAAGAGTGCCTTCCCATGGAGCTGATACTAATACTATGTGGTATGTGGACTGGGATGAAAATAACTAATAAAATAAACATGTGGTCAGTACATGGGCCTTAAACTTCAGTCCTCAGTGGCTCCTAAGCCTGCGGGAACTGGGCAGGATGTCTGGCAGTAGGGAGTGGTGGAAACTATAGAAAATTGACAACCCAGACCCTTTTAAAGGAATCAGATGTTCCTCAGCTTAAATCATTCAGAATAGCTATTAAAAAAAAAATCTCCCTCCTTCATTAAAAAAAATATATGTTGGCACAACAAATGAAGCTTCTTATCATGTTACACTACCTGGGCAAAACATAGCACTAAAGATTAGGTTTGACCCATAAGTATACTACTATCTCTTCTTTATGATATTCAAACCAAAAAGAAACCAAGAGAACAATTACACCTGAGGAAAAATACTTGGGGTTCTCTTTGCCATTGCTGTGGATTTAACTTGTGTCATTCCTTCCAAAGGAAATGTCCTTTTTCACCAAACACTTGCCATTTCCAACCTCCCCAGAATCCTATAACAAACAACCCGAGAGTTTCAATGACTTAATACAACTAAGATTTGCTTATTTCTCATTCATACAAAATAAACTAAGCATATTCTTAGTTGGGTGATTTTCCTTAAGCAATAAATGCAGGGATTTAGGTTCTTTCCAATGTCTGATTTTACCATCTGAAGTCCTCTATTTACAAACATGGGAGCAGAAGAGCAATTATAAAAAGTGGGATATGTCATGGCCGGGACTGAAAAGTGGCTTTCATAGCTTTCATCCACAATGGCCAGCATTCAGTCATCTGTCACTTGATCCCAACCAGATGTAGACAATTCATGGGAATGTAGTCTCTTGATTCCCCTGAAGAAAAGTTATCATACCAATTTTCCAGGACCAATTTGAAAACCTAACCTGATCCATGAATACTCCCCAGTAATACTAATTAGAAACAAGTTTGCCCATCCATCCAATTAATATATGTTTAAAATATGCCTGCCAGTCATGTAGTAAACACTAGAGACACAATGATAAGGGAGACTCCCAGTTTTTCAGGAGCTAATGCTTTAGTAGGGAAGCAGGTATCTAAACAATTATTTGATAATCTGGTTAGAGTTTAACTGGACTACTAAATATAGTGGAAGCAGAGTTGACAAAGTGCCCCTTAACCATGTGGAGACTGACAATTGGTTGATTGTGTGCACATCTTATCTTATTACCGTACAGTAGGATCCTTGAGTACAAAGAACATGCCTTGTTCGTCTTCGTATCCTTCCTACCACATGACATCTCCGAGTACCCATAAACATTTGTCAAATTGATGAATGAATGAGTTTCTGATAAGAAGGGCATAAACACAGGCTCCTGATTTGAAGAGAAAAGCTAGTACTCATCAGCCTTTAAAAATGTACGCATTTGGTATATGATAATGTAATGTTCTTTTGAATCTCTTTCTGTTGTACAAAATTTCTATACAGTCTCATTCTAGGATGTCCAAATAGATTACCTTCAAATAATTCACAAATTTCCCCTTAAATTACAGTTTCCTGACTATGTAACAAGTGTTGATTTCATTTAGGCAACATGCTGTATCATTTATCAGGGCAAAAGTGAATCAGATTAAGTTTCAAGGCAATTATGCCATATTCTTGTCTAGGATAGTCATTATTAGCTTAAGATTGAATGAAGAAAATCAGTTTCAAATACCTACTACCTGCTATTGAATTTACTCTATAATTTATTTATAAATATAGTGATTTAGTAGTCCTGATAACAAAGTTAGAATTTCCTCCCCTCCCTTTTATTATTCAATATATTCAGTAGAAACAAAAGGAATCTCAGTTTCTAAACTATGAACCAGATGCTATTCTCTTGTTTAGTTCAGTTGACAATCTGTTGTTTGCCAAATGAGTCTTATTCTAACACCATTCCCAGAAGGAAATGAGTTTCCACCATTTATCACTGAGTTTCAAAGTGACCATTCAACTTCTGCTGGAAATTTAGGGGAAAAAAAAGTTTAGGAATGTGATATCATATATCACTCACTCATAAGAAACGACTCCTTATTTGTCAGCCTAGAAATTAAATTTGTAGCCATTTATATCAGCAAAACATAGGGTATGTGTGTGTTTTGCAGATGGATAGAAAGCAAACATAAACCAAGGACAGTAGGGGCTTTGCCCAGAGACCTCACTTTATGCTGAGCATAGAGTGAAACCTTTTCTTTTTGGAGCTCCCTGAAGCTCTTATCTATTTAATCTGTACCTGTTGTATTACTTCACTGGGCAGAACTGCTTAGAATATATGGCTGTCGACCTTTATTTGCGAGTCCTCTGTACCAGTGTTCTTTTCCTTCTCCACAGGGCCTGATGTATTAGATGGCAAACAGACTAGTTAGTGCCTGCATTCTCTACACTTGTATTTATCATTCAGTTAGAACCAGATCCTTGCTCTCCAATGATCTACTCTACTTTCTTCTTCTATTGAATATTTTAAAATATCAGCATATGTGTATGTTGCCTTCCTAATTAAGTTTTAGACTGTGAGTTAGATTCTAAAATTCATTGTACTTCTTCTGGGCTGAGAACAGTGATGTGCAGATGGGAAATGTCACATAAACAGTGGTGGTATGCCTGCTTATATAATGGCATAAACATCGCTATTTTAGTACGGGTTGTCAATCTGACAGATCTAAACTTTGGGATTAGAAGTCAGAGGCCCATGAAGTGCCATAGAAAAGGGCATGCTCATTGTTTATTGATTTGTGAAATTCATGTGTTTTTTAATGGTGAATATAGGCTCCAAACCCAGAGGCTATAGCAATACTTGAAACTTGACCATCTACAGAAATGTAAGATATTGTCACATTGTGTGGTACTTATGTATATTTTAATAAACACTGCTTCCAATGATGCTAGTTACTTAAACTTCAATTTGTTTTCAAGTTTTTTTGTTTTTGTTTTTGTTTTTCATACCAGGGATCGAACTTGGATCCTTGCACTTGTAAAGCAGATGGCGGAACCACTGAGCCAAATACCTGGCCCTAAACTTCAGTTTGATTTCTTTTAATTTTATGTGCCAATAATGACACACATAGTAGCATTTCACAAATTTTTAAAAAATCTATACCTATTTATTTACTCAAGAATTATGTTTAGCATGTTTCTTTTGTAATCCTATATATTATATTTTATTCTCTAAAAACTTTACTGTGAGAAAGATCCATAATTTCTCTAGGCTTCCAGGAAGGTGGGAGTCCCTGAGTTAGACCTAATGGCACATTGGCTGGAATTAAGAGGCTTCTCTGAAGCCCTGTGAATGGGCTTTTGAATCCTGGCTTATTGTTTTACTAGCTGTGTGTCTTTAGGCAAATTGTTGCCTCCTTATGCATGTGGGAGGTCTTTTTCGGCTGTGAATTCTGTGATACTTATTTTTCAGACAGCTTAAAATATGCTTTACACCAAAGGCAATACACTTATAAAACACTCAAACACACACACACACACACACTCACACTCACACATGCACACATGCATGCACACACACAAAGTAGAACAAGCTCACAACATAAATCAGTTTAAGCGTATCTTTGGGTGATGTATCTATTATGGATCAAATAAAGTTTGTACCAGAGAAAGGAAGCTTATGTGCACAACCAACATCCATATTACTGGACAGTGAAACAAGTGTCCTCATTCACAGCAGGACCATTTTAGTGGACCCTGGAGCACTTCATGCTGAGAAACACTAGCTTTTGCTTGAATATGCAGTCCAGTGATGGAAGAAATTAGACATATTTTCCTCCAGTGCCTTTGATTAAACTCTGATGATGTTTTCTGGAAAGGAACATTAAAAACTGGAACCTCTGGAGACAGACATGTTGTAATTATTATCACAAATACTTAGCGTTTTTATTATCATCATTAATTACATTTCTCCTTTAAGGGTTTATCATAATCTTTAAGCCTGCTATTTGTTCATTTGTCTCATAATTACCCACAAGTAAGCAGTTCATTCTACATTCTCAGAAATTATTGTTCAATGTTTTGTTCATTTTAAAAATTATTACACCACAAGAGAGAGTGAAAAAAGTTGTTTTTATTCCTTACTCCTGGTTCTTCTCACTTCCTTAATTATCCAGGACACCACTCCCCCAATGCTTTTTCTCCATGCTAATGCTATAATGAATGCTTTCAGAAACTTAATGGTAGGATTTTGGTATAACTCAGAACATCAATCTAGAAAAAGAACGTTCAGTGGTGTGACAGCCACCTTAGATTGGATGTATGAAGATATTTTCGCATTAAGTCCTTCTCTTTTTCTATAAACTATGTCACTCTTATTTGACTTTAGCTGTCTAGGTTGATTCTTCTTGATGAAACAGGACAGACTACTTTCTTCAACTCTGTATCAAAGCTTAGTTTTCCTTCCCTTGTTCCGTCCCCTTTCAAAGCTGAAAAGAAGCCAGGGTTGGAAGAAATGGAGGAGGAAAATGTAAAATGTATACTTTGTGATGAAAAGAAAAACAATATAAAAATATCTAAAATCTCTGTGTTCAGACCCCTGTATCTTGAAAGACTTGAATAACAAGGTTAACATATTAATGCATTAACCTATTAGGGGGAATATACTTTAATAGGATTCAATATCTAGGTGAAGCATTTTGTTTATTGCGCTGATGGCACACAGAAAGCCAGCCTATTCTGTGGATGCGGCACTCTTCATTTTGTGTGAAATTCCATATTCTTCCTATTTTTCAGAGGTATGTTTTTCTCATTGTAAGCCCAGGTCATAAGATGATGCCTCACTGCATTGGAAAACATTTATTACTCAGTGAGATTCAGGTAATGAAAACTCTGAGATTGGTGTGTGATTCTTTAAATGAGCGGTCATCTATGATAATGACTCTATTTATAAGACACTATTCCTAAAAGAATATGGGCTTTTTAACCTAAAATTCATGTAGCAAACCTCTTGACAACTGGAATTTCCTCCTTTAAAATAGGAATAACTACTCTTGGTGATTTAGAGCTATTGTCACCTTTGGGCAGTAAACTAAAACTCAGCTAAAGTTGCATAAAGTCTAAAGGGGAATGAATTTTTGCCATTGTTGATTGGTAAAATCTTAGGTATCAATGCTATTTATAAATATTTTTAGCTTCCTGTCCTTTAGCCAAAATATAAGATTGTGCTGTCTTTACAGTCTTTAAGTTTCAGGATGGTCATTTGACTTGATTAGGGCAATGAAATGCAAACAAGATATATTCCACTTCTGAGTAGAATATATGGCTCCTCATGCTCCTCCCTTCTTCTTGACAAACCGATGAAGAACTTATACTTGGAGCCTTTGCCAGCCTGAGTCCCTAGGTGACTACCACGAACAAGCTCTTAACTGTGTCGAGCAAGTAACAGGAGAGAAAGACATGTTTTTTGTGGTCTGAAGTCACTGACATTTGAGGCTATTTGTAATCACAGCATAATCTTCCTCTGTATGTGTGTGTGCATATGTGTTTGATAACATTTGTGTATTCCTTTGAAATATTTCACCCTTAACATCTGACTTTAAGAAGAAATAGTCATTCTCTGTCGCAACAGAGGCAGGCTTTGCCTTCTTTCATTCATTAATAGCAGAAGCTGCCTCCAGTAAGAGAGACTTTCCCTAAACTAAACCCTGTGTCCTCCATATGGAAAGTACATGTGAAGGGGCCTAGGGCTTCGCCTTGTTCCCACAAGCACACGTAATCCCAACCTCTAGGAAATACGCAGGACTGGAAGTGACTTCCTGCCCTCCAGTTCTTCTTTCACTGTTCAGAGATGCATGTGTTCCACCCACAAGTATGAGAACCTCATGTGTCAGCCATTGCTTTAAGTTCTAGTAAAATATAGTGAGCAGGTAACAAATCAAGTGTCTAGTGACCACCTACTTTCTCCATTTCTTCATAGCCTCTTGTGCAATTCCTACAGAAATGACTGTACTTGATTGTGCTTCTTTTCATACATTAACTTTTTATCCCTTTAGACAGTTATTTCCAAAGGGAGAAACCATATATTACTACTGATTTTATTTCCATAGTCAACACAATGCTTAACATAGTGCTGAAATTCTAAAAACTATATAAAGTATATATTTTAAGTATGATTTATATATTTTTATAAATTTATACATAAATATATATATATGAATTCCTATATGTATATATTTTGTGTAGTACAATATTTTAATTATATATTTTAGTATACTTTATATTATATTATAAATATATAAATTATAGGGCTGGAGATTTAGTTCAGTGGTGCCACCGCCTATATAAGATATTTAAATATAAAACATATTTATATAAATATATTAAAACTATGAAAATGTGTGCATATCTGTGTATGCTTGTATATGTATATACATGTATGTGCATAAGTATGTGTGTGCACATATCTACACATATGTACACATAGAGTGAGAAAGAGACAGGGAGACAGACAGATAAGGAGGAAACTGGAATTTGGGCCATCGAGTCTAAACATTTTATCTATGGCTTTGTTTGTTTCCCCTGGATTCACTTGGTTAACTCTCCAGGTTTTATCATCCTAACTGCCATTATTGACTTACTCTAAAATAGGTTATCATAATTGCTAAGTAACATTTAAAATATCCTTCTATTTTGATGTTTTCCTGGCTGCACTTTGGTCTGGCTAGAATATGAAGACTCCATAGGGGAGAGAAAACATAGAAAGAGAAATATAGACATTTCTTATGATGAAGAAAGAACTTAAGTATTCACACCTTGAAGAGAACATGCAGGTTCCTCCTATCCTTTGAATTAATCATGTGATGTAATGAATGAGAAAGACAAAATTTAGGGGCCTGAGATTATTACAGAGCTATCTCACCAGGGTGTATATATTTTTTTGCAACTGTAGAACCTCCTGGCCTGATCCTATTGAAAAAGAGGAGATAAAATGCTGTGTGTTGAAGGTGCATTAACCTCAAGTTCATTTAATGAATTACCTCTCCTGGTGCACTAAGAGATACCCTGGGGCCTCAGATGAAAAATGGCCTTTCTTTTCACAGCGAGGCTCAAATATGTGCCACTTCCTTCTTTCTCTTTAACTTGTGTAGACTTTTATTCTCTGTTCTCTAGTTATGTTTGAAATATAACTGTAAATTTGGGACAGTACCTCTTCTGTGAATTACATTTTAATCTACAACCTTTTCATAACTTTTACAAGAACAAACACAAGAGAACATCAAATCTTTTCAATCAAACTGTTCTTTTCTAGTTGGCCTCGTACTGAAATAGTACCATGGGAGTAACATAGGCCTTCCATAGACAAATGGACTAGAAGGCAGGCACAAAATAAGACTCACATGCTTTTCACAGTGCCTGCTCTACCACCTGCAGCCCTCACACCTGGCTGCAAGCTGAGAGGCCTCTAGTGCTGAGCATCCTGTTAATCATCAGGAATACTGTTATCACTGTGCCATAAACAAAATTATTAGTAACACACATCCTGGATTATTCTGTTTGCTTCTTACTCCATACATCCAGGCACTGACACTTAATTATGTTGTCCCACAGTAGATCAAGTTTTACAGCAGCAACAAAAGATTAAAACTATTTTATATTGGGGACATTTGGAGGATAAACAGCAGAGGGTTCTAGGAGAGAACTGTAGTCAGCTGTGTGGCCATCTGGGAGGAAAGCATTCAAGTGCTATTAATATTTAAAAACCTTTTAGTTTTTATAGTTTGCAACACTCCTAACAAACTGGTCTTTAACTCCACAGTGACTTTTTGGTGTCAAAACACACTGCTAAGCTATTTCTGAGTCTTTATTAACAGGGATAGAGCTGTCATCCTTATACTTTCCAAGTGGTCTGGTTGAAAGCCAGTGGTGCTGAAGATACAGCTAAGATTTTTCAGTTGTGCATAACAGTAAGTGGCCTGAACATCAAGAGCCCTGAGTCTGCCTGTTTAGTTACTTCCTGTTTTCACTCTTCTCTCTCCACCTTTTGTTTTGTTTTCCTTTGTTTTGTTGTAGACAGGGTCTCACTATGTAGTTGAGACTGACCTGGAACTCACTATGTAGCCCAGGCTGGTCTCGAACTCACAGGGATCCTCCTGCCTCAGCCTCCCGAGTGCTTGGCTTACAGGCATGCACAACCACACCCGGCTCTCTCCACGTTTTTTGTTCTTTCTCCATATTTCTTTCTCTCTAATGGCTCTTTATAGTTTCCCTAAGTCTACAGAAATATCTATGGGGATTATTGCATTAGAAGTTCTTCCACAATCTATGTAAAATTGTATTGGTTGATAAAACCATATTGTTTCAAATCATTTTTTTTTCTTCTGGATCTGTACTATTGTATCAATACAAAGTTCAGAGAAAAGAATGGTTACTGATATACAGCAGACAGAAATAAAAAGGAGAAGAGTGGTCAGGAAATGATCTAACATCACCCACATTGACCCCACCTTCCTACCCTCATAGTCTACTCATCTTTGGGTCCCACAGGCAAGTTGGAATATCTCCAGTCAGCATCTGTAGTAAAAAACAACAACAACAAAAACACTATCAGTTCGTGGAAAAGTCACCGGATTAGCAGTTAGATGGCAGTTGCTGCATCTTTCTAGGCTTCAACTAGAAAGGAATCAGGAATGATTATAAGAAATCCAACAGTTGAAAACAGAGGAAAATAATTCTGTTGATGAAGTGTTAAAGAAAGGGTTTATTGTGATACTACTGATTCCATGATTTTGTACATTCTTTACCTGATTCTTATTTATGTGGTATTATCTTTAACCTTTTACTTTAAAGTAATTTCAGATTCATAGAAAGGTTGTAAAAATATAAAGTTTTCCAGTAGATCCTTATCTATCAACTGCTATCTTTACAATGTGTTTTTAAATTTTATTCTATCATTATCAATACTATTTGCATATTATTAATTTCTGAAGTATTTCCATTAATTTGCATACTCATTACCATTAAGTATTTTACCTTTAAATGTTTTTACTTAAAACAATTACACTATGAATTTAACATTGATTTAAATAATATTTATCTATCAGTAGATATTAGTGTTACTAATTTTTCAAATAATTTCCTTTATTGTGAGAGAAAAGAAGAATTTATAATCCAGGATGTAATCCAGAATTATGGTTGGCATGTAGCGGTTATGTTCCTCTAGCCTCCCTTAAACTATATGAGCCCCTCAGTCTTCTTTCATCATCAAGATCTTTCATAATCTTGTAGTTTTTAAAAGTACATGCTGGACTTGATATGAAACTTACTAGTAGGTCACTTGCGTATTTTGCATGAGACCATGATTGCGATTCTTAATAATACCCTCATGTATATGTGCACATGTGTGCAAAGGAAGGAAGGGAAGGAGGAAGGGAGGCAGGGAGGAAGGAAAAATATAGGCTATTTTGAAGGATCTCTTTCAATTTGGCCTTTTGTGACATTAAAAGATAGTTTTTAAAAAGCTAAAAATATGTTGTACAGATGCAGCATAAATACACATCAAATATTTTATTTAACTCACTAATGCAGGAACTAGTAAGACATTAAAACCAGTCTAAAGAGCACGTAAGGACCTAGGAGATATATGACTATTTCACAGGAGATGTTAGAATGGAGTTTCTGGGTTAAATACAAATTTGGGGAATGTTTTGTAGTATAGGACCATAAACCATGTTTAAGATCATCCATCCCATTAAATTACATTCCAAGTAACTTGCACCTCTACTGAAAAAAATCTATGTGTTAATTTCTGCATTCTAAGAGTTGTAGAATACTCTGTCAGAGTAAGACAAGCCTAGGACTGCATGGCAAGAACATACTTTCATCATTGGCCAGAAATGTTAAGATGAAAAAGTGTGAAGAAGGTACAGTGTGCATTTGAAAGGGCCTCAGGCTTTATCAGGGATATATTTGCTACATTTTGAAGAATCTAATAAAAATTAGGTAAGAAGTGTTTGAGCTTTGAGGTGTTCAGGACTCACATGCCAAAGGTGTGTGTTGGTGTATTAAGGGCACTTAGAGCTAGAAGAGGACTCACCCAGCCAGCTCAGAATAGTAGTGTTTTGCGCACTACTATAAGATCCTCACCTTTGAGGTGTTCAGGACTCACATGCCAAAGGTGTGTGTTGGTGTATTAAGGGCACTAGAAGAGGACTCACCCAGCCAGCTCAGAATAGTAGTGTTTTGCGCACTACTATAAGATCCTCAGTTCATATCATTTCTCCTCATTTCTGCCTTAGTTCTCTTTTGCATGTCTTGATGGACTTCCCTGTTTTCCTTTCTTGAGAAATCTTTTTTTTAGAAGGTACCTTTATCCTGATATTTTCTTCATTTGACTTATCAGTTATCAGTGAAGGACTTTTTCCCAAAGTTAGGCTTTGTTATGGATAATAAAAATGATACCTCAAAGAAGGAATTTTATTTTTCTATACTAGACACAGAGAGAATACTAGAAAATACTACTTATGAGTAAAAATTATGCATGCTTAATTTCATAGTTTTAAATATTTTTTACTGAGAATTATATTATGTGAATCAAGTATATTATGTCTCATTACTGTATTGCTATTAGGAAGCAATGAAGTATTTAAAATACACATTGCAGCTTTATTGTGTTGCAATATAGAGCAAGACAACCCACAAGACTATTGAAGTTACAGACAAATTTTAGCGTTCAGCCTTAATGCATATCAGATTCTCTAAATTAATGCTGTTTAAAAATTCCTATGTTGCTAAAATAATAGACTTTTAAAATTTATGTTTTGCTGTATTCTTTGAAATTTCTGCTTTTCAAAAGTTAAGGAATTTTAAATTTTTTATTAGTCTACATTTGTAGGATAAAATGATTAAATTCATCACAGGTAGCTGGTACATGTACATAATACATCTTAAAAGGTAGCTCTTCTTACTACATATAAACTTTTCAGGCAACCTAATTCCAAGTGAATATATTTACTAGAAAATACAAGGAAAAAAGGCAAAAATGAGACATAAATTCATTGCTCAGTGATAATTACTATCAATATTTGACATTTGGCATTTTTTCCATTTATTTTCTACCAATTTATGTTTGTACATTAGAGATCATTGTACATACAATTGAATGTTTTTTTCAATAAAACACTACATCAGTATTCCCTTGTGTAAGTAAATTTTCTCAAGATTGCTATGTAATCATGGTATAATATTCCTAAGGGTTAATGTACCATAATTTATTTAAATTATCCCTTGTTGTCTGCAGATTATGTTTTTCCAAATTTTCTGTAGTCAGGGCAATTTTTATAAATCCTACTATTTACATTTTTAAATGCTATTTCCATAGAAGAGATTTTCACAAGTTTAGGAATCTTTTGGGCACTAGGAACATGTCTAAGACTCTTGTCATGTAATCCTGACAGTGTGTATGAGGGCTTATAGCATAATACCCAAATTAGGTTTTTCTTTTTGGTACTTAGGATCGAACTTGGGTTGTGAGACAGACAGTGGCACCACTGAGCTAAATCCCCGGCCTTACTGTAGTCTTTTTAAAATAACTGTTTTATCTTCAACATCAATTAACATAGCTTAGTTGAGCAGTTTCTCAAATGTTAATTTACATCCAAGCTTTATATTTTTTGTATCATCCATGTCTTTTTCAATGGTAACAACTACGTTTTTAGATATAAGTAGCTTTAATCTGTACTGAGTACATGTATGTATTTGTGACCTCACAAGATCTCCTGACCTCCACTTTGAGCTTCTGATATCTCATTTGTATAGGGATATAACAAAAACATCATAGAATTGTGAGGATTAAACGATCTAATATAAACATAATAGCATAATATCTGGAACATAGTAAATATTCATTGAATGACTTTGTTATAATTCTTACTAATGTTATAATTAACATATTGCCAAATATCTATTGGGGAATCAGGGATTTCTCTATTTAATTGCATGATCTTTTTATGGATTGAATATATTAATTCCTTGTCATTTATTCATAGATATATTTTCCAGCTTTCTTATTACTGGTTTAATTTTTGCTAAATTATTTTAATTCTATTTAATTACATGATCTTTTTATGGATTGAATATATTAATTCCTTGTCATATTTATTCATAGATATATTTTCCAGCTTTCTTATTACTGGTTTAATTTTTGCTAAATTATTTTAATTATGCTTCTGTGTTTTGTCAAAATGAGGATCAGAATGATTGTAATAGCATTTATTAGAAAGAGAAGCAACTATAACTCTTTGAGTATCCCGTAACAGCCTGATCTAATGATTAACATTATTAAAATCAAGGGACAGAAATGTGAAGGGGCTCAGAGCAACTATTTTTCAACATGGAAGCAGAAAGTCGAGTAGAAAAATACAGTTTTAGAAATGCAATCTGTAATGATGCCAAAGTATGTTGTAGTTATTTCCAAATGTAAATGCTAAAACATTTATCTGAATAAATAACCATTTTTTAAAAAAGGAAACAAATTATTTTATCAAAACACTACCTCCACATTAATCTTATTCTCTGTAATGTGGCCTTCACAGTGTTAGCTAAGAGTGTTTCATTAACATTCTGGATCATAAACATGCTGATTTTGAAGAAAAAACTGAATTGAAATGTTTTATGTTCAGATAGTCTTTCTCTAGTTCTCTGCCTCCCCATTCTTTTCCTTTTTATCCAATAGTTATTGGTTTAATATTGAAATTTCACATGCCACTTTGCTTCAATAACTTTCTTTTGGGTCAAATTGAAATACTGTAATTTTCCCATCTGATTTTCCTTTCACCTAATTACTGCAGCACATTATTTTAGGGAAGGAAAGGTGAGAAAAGATTAGAGCATTCTTAGTAACAGGACTATAAGGTTTGATAAAACTTTTTAAAAACTTCCTTATTTAACGATACAATTGTACTATATTTAAATTTTTGAATGGCTCAGCAAAATGTGCCATTCTGAGAGATACACTTAAGATGTATGTAATTTACTTTGTAAAAGTAGCATATGGCTTAGATAGCCAGTGTAACACAATACTAAGTGAAACCATATTAACTGAATAAAGAGATCAATAGGAACCAAAGTTTGTACTATTTGTTAGTACTTATTACAACTTATTGAAACTTAATATACTAAAAAGTTATAAAATGGCACAATTTATAATACTGATTTGTAGTTCAGTGAGTAAATGTATGAGATTTCATTATATAATCTAGTAGGTGTTTATTTAAACTACAGATATGTAAAGCAGTAGTTGGCAGATTTAATGCTTAGATAAATCCCCTGAAAAGCTTATAAAAATGCAGGTTCTGATTCAGTAGGTGTGGTAGGGCCTGAGATCCCCAGTTTCTAGATTGCCCACAGCAGAGATTACTGCTGCTGTTCTATGGACCATGCTTTGAGTAACAAAGAATTAGAAACAAATTGTCTAGTAGGAGTGCAAAGTGAATTCATTGGAGAGCTCCTACAACACAGATGCCTGGTCCTAGTCTCAGAGATTCTTCTTTAGCATATTTGGGGTTGGACCCCAAGATTCTGTATTCTTCACAAAGTCCTACATGCTGATGATGCTGTGAATCTGTAGAGAATAATTTGAGTAGCCCTGACTTACAAGGGCTCAAACTCCCCACATCTCTGACACAAAACAAGTTAATTATGGTGGGATGAAAAGTGGCTTGTAGAAAATCCGAGATTGTGTAGCAGACTACTGGGTTTTCTGGCAAAGCCCCTCTATGATCCAAGATGGCTGCTGGTGTTCCGGTCATCATCAAGTTAGTACACGTTAGTGCAAACAGAAAGAAAGAAAAATCAGAAGAGCAAAATTAGATCATGTTCATTTTGCAGCTTTTCCAGAGGTTCTTTGAGAACTTAGTTACATGACCACATATACTGAGAAATATAATATTCCCATGGACTACTGGGAATCCAGGCATCAGAAAACTTAGGTAAACATTAAATTTCTGTTAGTTTGAAGGAAGAAGAGGAAAGAGATAGGGGAACTCTGCCACAAATTGTTTGTTGATGATAGAGTGGGGACTTTTAACTTCCCACTACAATAACAACACACTGAATCTTTAAAGTTTTCAAATATTGCATGCCACATTGAATTGATCTTTATTCAAGTACTTTCCACACTTCAAACATTGTAATCTTACATCTCAAATTAGCATAATTTTTAAAAACAAAGTAAATATGATTTTTAAATAGAATGTAGATAATGACTTCCAGAATTGTTTGTGTATTATTTGGCTTTGTTTGAGGATTGAATCAATGATTTATTTTCATAAATATTGATTTCCTTTCCTGATGTTTTATGAACTGAGTGGGAAGGGCCATTGTATTCAGTGTTTGCTCTGTTTCCATTTATTCAAAGTGCAGCAGTAAAAGTGCATATTTCTTGACTAATTGTATTTTAGACCAACTTTTTAGAGGTTAAATTGAGCATAAGAAATATGTTACAAAATTGACTGCATTTGAAAACTGGTATTTGACATTTTCTATTTATCAACATGCTACCTTTTACCCAATATCCAGGAAGATTTTGACAGAGATGAATTTTCATTAACTTATGTATTAAATGGCAAAGCCTATTATATATATACACTACAGATATATACGTATATATATATATATACGTATATATCTGTAGTGTATTAAACTAAGATCATTTAATCTTCAAGGCCAAGGTCAAGTACATTAAAAGAGAATGTGTGTTATGCATGTACTTTATTAAAAACAAACAGCCATTACACAGCAGCTTTTCATAATTAACGCCCCCAACAAAAACCCTGCAAGTTGAGTAAACATAATCTTTAGTTGCTCAACTTTTAGAAAAAAAAATCCCATGTTGAAATAATCTCACCTGAGCATTTACATTTAATTTTTTACACTGATAGTAATTAATAGCTGTTCTTGGTTTGGATGTAGGTTATGTATCAGTATATTTGTGTGTAAGTCTGACTGTGACTAACATAAAATACTGAGATTTTGAGAAGTTGAAGTTGGAAATGGATCGAATGTCTGTCAGTTATTCAGCTATGAAACCAATGATGCACTTACTGCTTCTGCATCCAACAGTAGTAGACTTCATATGCTTAGTAATCAAGTGAGAGGGTGAGGGAAATTTTGGAAAATTTCATTGTCCAAATTCCTTGTGATCAGCCACGCATCTGTCACTCCTGTTTTTAACTTCTCAACTAGTTTTCAAAATTTGTTGTCCTGTAAAGTAATAAATGGCCCGAATTTTCTACACACTAATTAAAATTCCATTTCTCATGAATTCCTTAATCGAGTGCAAGTCATTATGTGCTTTGTTGATTCTTAAGTGCAAAGATAATTGCAATGGGCAGCATGAAAAGGGTTTGATTATTGCCTGTCGACTCTTGTGAATTCTAATAGGTCTAATTGCAGAGCATCAATTCATCATCTCAGCATCACTTCTTTTTATTATTAGCTCTCAGAATTGTAATGTGCTCATAAAGAAGTGTTGTAGTATATCAGAGATGACACGGTATCTGGCGTATTATAATTTTCAGCCTTTACCTTGTGCAACTCTTGAAATTAAAAGTTTATTATGGAGTGCCTTTTTTCTGAAACTAATTTTAAAATGCTTCTGTATGATGAAATGAATACTATAAAATAATCTACATATTAATTTGCCTTTGTGATAATTCCATCAAGTGACTGCCAAGATGTTTTGGGATTTTTTCGTTTGTTTGCTTTTTGCTCAGATTGTCCCTATAAATTCAGAACATAATGTATTAGTTGGAAAACATTTATTGGACCTTTTTAACAGGAATTCCTGGTGGACTTTCTCAGAGAGTTTCTATATCATAGTGGCTATTCTAAAAATAAAAGAAAAAAAATAGTTCCACAGAATAAGGAGGTTCAATATCCCAAGTACCCCAATTATAGGACTAAAGGACCACCAGAAACTAAGATGTGAACACCCTATCATTAGCATTTTGAAAACAGAGCAGTCCTAGTATAGAGAAGAAACTTACATATCCATCAGTTGACAGATAAACTCATGTTCCTTATGTGCGAGGGAGTATATCTAATAATAATGGCCACAAACTGGGCTGTTAAATCCTCTACTAAGCACTATACTTTAATCACTATTCCTAATAATCTCTAGGGTTCTTATGAATAAAATTTTAATACAACAGTTTTACAGAGAAAGTTCTGAAAATATCACCTGGATTACTAGATGGTTTACAACAAGGCTAGAATTTAAAGGCAGAATGCTCCCATAGTTTGTCTGTTGTTTTCAATACACAGTAATATGATTTAGTCAAATGAATGTCATCAAAAGCAGTAACATTGAACTTTAGAAACAGGGTTATATTGTTAAAGTATGACTCCTAATCAACCCAAAATTTAAATCAAACTTTAGGTATTTCTATTTCTTTTAGAATAATATGATCAAAAGTAATTATAATCCATGCCAGGGAATTAGTTAATTTGGTATGATTGCTTTCTGGCAGTTAAGCAAATTAAAGGGGAGGAAATGTCTTAGTTATCTATTGTTGAATAAGAAACTATCTCAAAACTTGGAATAAATCAACAACTCTTTTATTGGGCTTGAAGATTTTATGTGGCAGAAATGCAAGACACTTATCTCTGCTCCACAGTGTCTGTGGACTTATTGGGAAAGACTTGAATGTTTGGAAACTGGGTCGCAAGTTGAGTGCCTGGCATGGGATACCTCACTGGATGGGCTCAACTAGGGTAGCTGACCAGTGTGCAAAGCTTTGGCTTCTCACTGAGTGGCACTGAGTTTTAGAGTGAGCATCCAGACAGCAAATATTTCAAGAGATGGAGGAAGAAGATGCAGCGCTCCTCACTCTTTGTTGGAAATCTCATAGTATCACTTCTGGAGATTTTATTGGTTATAAGCAAGTCACTGTAACCATTTGAGGTTCATTTGGAGGTGATTTAGAGCTAGCTTTTGATGAAAGAGTGGCAAGGTCACACTGCAGAGGAGCTGGAGGGATGGGAAATATTGTTGTGTCCATTTTTTGGACCATATACGCTGCCACAGGGAATGAGTCCTATTATTGCTTGTTGGGCAGTAAAGCAATTTGGAAGGAAACAGTCCCTAGCAGGTATAAATTATTGTTTTAAACTATCCTCTGAAGATTACTTTAATGAGAAGATATCTTTTTCGCTTTGTGTCTTTGTGTGATTAAAAACAGAAATACAACTTGACTCATTTTTCTACAGAGCAAATGTCTGGTTCATTTTAAAAAGATACATAGTTTCAAAATACATAGTTTAGATATAAATATTTTATTAAGGTACTGAGTTCATTTCCAAACATAAAGGATTAAGGAAAAACATTACCAAATTTTCTATCCCTTATGAAATTTTTAAGTCATCCTACATTCAGTAGGAAAATAGCCACTCACAAATGTCCATTTCTCATAGATTGGAATGGTGACGTACATGAAACTATCATTTTCTGTACTTTTAAAAGTTGAGATAAAATTTGTGTATCACGAACTGCAATGATGTTATGTATAGGTGGTCCCCAACTTATAAGAGTTTGACTTTGATTTTTGATTTTACAGTGGTGTGAAAGCAATACGCACTCAACAGAAACCATATCTCAGATCTTGACTATTAAACTTTTCCCACACTAGGGATATATATGTTTTCTGTACAGTGTCCAGGGTTTTCAGCTATGCTTACATGGAAGAACAGGGATAAGTCCATTTGTTTAATCTTGTTTCAGACTTAGATGATACTCTTTGCTTCTTTTTTTTTCTTTTTCGTCTTTATTTTTTATAGATATATTTAGCACCAGGTTTTTGTGAGTGCTGAAGTTAGTGAAAGAGACAATAACTTCACAATTAGAACATTGGCTGCCACATAGAAAGCACTCAGTGAGGACTAATTATTCTCTTTTTACAACCCAAATGTTTCTGAAATACGGTCATTTTTACAGAACACTTGTGTCGGTCTTGGAGAAGGGAAGGGGAGGAAGATGTACTCTACCAGTGTGTAACTAGTGGTTGCAGGAACCTTCTCCACATTTACAAACACACATCACAGAGGTAGCTACTCCTGCCTGTGCATGGTAACTTCACATGCATAGGTACAACCTCAGACTTTTACATATTGATGAAGGCAAACAAACCTGGACCAAAGCAGTCAGACTCTGAAATCTTCCTGGAAGGCCATAGAAAGAGCTTCTTAATTCTTCTCAATTCTGAAGAAGATGGTAGTTTTTACTTATAAGTGTTTGACCTAATCTTTTCTTATGCTAGGATGGTTCCCTGCTTTCTATGGCAAGTCTTTGTAATTGTATTGCTGATGAAAACTCTGTGATCAGCCAGTATAACCACATCTGAGGGCTTCAGATCACTCGATGGACCTGTTCATTGTCTAGGCATCCCTGTTGTTTTATCTACCTCTCTTCATTATTTATGACCTTTGCTTACATTTTGAATGCTTGGTCAACTGGCTGGCCTGCACTGAAATATGGAAGTAGGTTTTGTGAAAAACAGAAGTGGCTCTCAGATATGCAGGTAGTTCTGCATGGCATGTAGTTCTGTATTTTATTCAGGGAGTCACAGAGCAACTGAGCCATGGGTCTCTGATGGAAAATTTCTATTTGTATATCATCTTTCCAACTATTTATTAATCCAGTCTGTCATTCAAAGTCATTTTTCATGCTCAGCCTTTCTTCATTTTGTCCTTCTGGTTCTTTGATTTAATTCTTAAGCACACTCTTTTTAAACTCTGTCTTCTCACGTTAGTATGCACTCACAACCTAATATTATAATTTAAGTTATTTCAGTCTCTCATTTAGTGTCATTAATGCTCCACTGACATTCACTTCAGAATGAGCTATTCCTACTATAGTATTTATCAAAGATTGTTTATCTTTGTGACTGCTGTAATTTATAAGGACTAACATAAAAATTGAATAAATTTTGCTTTGGACAAGTTTTGCTTACATGTGGAAACATTTAAAAGTATTTATAATTCGTATGTATGACAACATGTATGACAGTGGGCCAAGAAAGGTCATAAAGATCAACGGAACAAGTTTACTAATACAGTATGTAAGTGAAGAATCATAGCCAGGGGTAGTACTTGGTATGAGGACCCGGTATAGATTCTTGGTTACCAAACTAACACTGAAATATCAAGTCAAAGTTAGAATTTTGGTAAGAGAGCTGTAGGATGCTACTATGAGTCTAGACATGCAGTTTTCAACATGTAGTCCTAGACTAGAAGCAGCAACATCACTTGAAAATGTGACCTTCACTCCAACCCCATCCCAGATTAACTAATTCAGAAACTCTTGGGAATGTGACCCAAGATCCTGCTTTCCCAAGACCTCCAGATGATTCTGATTATCCTCACATTTGTGACTAGTGATCCATACTTTTAAGTAGGTACAAGAGCAGTTGCTGGTTGGGAACTAAGCAGCAATTTAGGACTATGCAAGGACACGGCACAAGAGTGTGGCCAAAAGCAAGTTAAGTATAGTTGATTGTACATGACTATCACAGGAAATAGCCAAGGTCTGACAGGATATGCCTGGTAACTTATTGTTCAAATGGGAGTAAAATGTTACATCCCATGTAGGAAGGTTTAAGGAGAAATAAATTCTCCACAGAACAAGTTAGTCCCCAACTTGAAATATTTATGTCCTTATCCTTAGCACACTAGGCATTCTGGTTATTTAAGGAATTTTATATTGTCTTCCCTGGACTTAAAATGATTCAATGTAGGGAACTAACCTTGTTCTACATGTGTTAATTAACTTGATTATAAAGAGGGACCATTTTCCTTCCTGTATTAATTGTGCGGGCCACTTTGGAAGGTCTAGAAGGAAATCTCAAGAAAGAATTGCCTTCAGAGGCCCTTTCTTTTCCAGTCAAGGACTTTGACACAGATTGAGTTCACCCTTGTTTTGCGGAGACATTTGGAAAGCCAAATCCACAAAAGTGAAGGAGAGCCAAGAGACTGGGCTATGCTACCTAACATGATGTGGGCTCCTCTGGTTCTAACCATTTTCTGTGCATCAAGGCATTAATGCAAGTTGGTATTAGTATGGCATAAGGAAGACCAGGGAAGACATTTGAAAACGTATGTGAGAGTGGCCAAATCTTTGAGGGGCCCAAAAGCTTTCACTGATACCCTATCAGAAAGCCATATTTATCAGGAACTGCAAAAACATATACTCACAGCCTGCACATGGAAATTCTATCACAAGAGAATTCCAAGGACAATATTTTTTCTAACAGTAGCAAAATCCTTTAATTTTTTTTTTCTCTGACCTCTGTGCTTTCTCCAGCACTTTTTTCTCAGCCAAAGAAGTACATATGAAGTATCTATGTGACAAAGTTCCCTAACCCGGGCAAGTATGGTCCCATTTTTCTCTGATCACTTCCAGAACAGGGGTGAATTAAGCCATCATATGAATGCCATCATATGATTCTATGAATGTCAAGGTCTTGGCATTTCACAGACTTCTCTGAACCTAAGAACTAAGTGAGGACTCAAAGACTATTTCATGGATTCTTAGTCCTTGGATAGATTCTTAGGCCCAGTATACATTTGAAAAGGAGCCTGCCTTAGTAACTTATTGCTGAGACAAAATACCTGACACCCAAAGTTAAAGGAGGAAAAGTTTATTTCAGCTCACAGATTTTAGAGGTTTCACTCCTTACTCAGGTGACTCCAAGGCAGGGTGGAATGGCAGAATGGTATCCCAGAACAGGCAAGAGGCAATAGAAGACAAGGAGCAGGAGAAGCAAGCAACAAGGGACAAATGTCAAAACAGGGACTCTCTTTCTGCCCTTTATATCTTATGCAGGCTACCTACCCTTAGGGCGATAGCACTTATACCCAGGGTAGGGTATCCTAGCATCACACCACGAATTTTATCACATTTTTGGTCCCAGCAGCACACACCCTAGATCTAGCCACCTCTGAAAAGCCCCTCCTATAACCACATGAGTTTTGGTGGGACATCTAGACACAAGCCATAAGAGAGCCATATGTATCTCTGTAAAATCCCATAAATTAATTGTACTTGTGTCTTTTTTATGACTGTTTTTCTCTTTAGTGAGAAAATTAAAAGGCAAAACATAATAAAGCATATATGGCTTGATCTTATACAGACTTTCATGTTATTATATCAATAAAATTATCTTTGGCAGTTCCACTACAAAGGTTCATTTTGTTGTTCTCTATGATCTTTTTTTGTATACAGTATTAAATACACACCTGTAACTCACTTATCGTATTGCAACTATTGGCATTATCCTATTGGTTGTGTGTAACAAAATACACAGTAAAACTGTTAATTGCCTATCAAAATATGTTATTGATATCATCTGTTGTGTATTCAAAATGCTACACAGCAAGGATGCTTTGGATGCTACTTGATTTATTTTTCTGGTTTAGGATAAAAAAATCTTTTTAGTTTAAGCAGTTCAAGTAGAAGTTGTAATTCATTCATAATAATTAGTTGTCTGTCTTAATTACTTTTCTCATATTTCTGGAGACAAAATACCCAATAGCCAAAGTTAAAGAAGGAAAAATTTATTTAGCTCACAGTTTGCAGAGGTTTCAGTCCATAACTGGCTGGCTCTAAGGTAGGGTGGAACATGGCAGAGGGGCAACAGTTCATGGATTCAGAAAGCAAAAAAAAAGCAAAAAGAGGCCTTAAGAGTATCTTCCTGTCCCTTCCTGTCCCAGTGAGGGAGAGAAAGAACAACTAGAGATAAAAATTTATTCGAAATTAAAGAAGAAAATAGTTTTAAATAGAAGGATTCTTAATTGAATGAAAATAGCTGAAGAATGAATTAGGAAGAATAAGTCAGGAAATATTCTAAAATGTACAACAGCTACAGTATTTGTGAGAACAAAGAAGAGAACTGATATTTACTCCCATACATATAAACTCATCTCTTAAGGGTTCTGGAGAGAATGGAGAAAATTAAAGAGAAGTAATAGTTGCATAAATAGAATGGTATCTTAGTCCATTTTGTGTTGCTGTAAGAGAATACCATACATTGGGTTATAATAAAGAAAAGAGGTTTATTTAGATCATGATTCTGGTGAAGGTCTGAATATAGGATGTCAATGTTCTGATGAGAATGCCCCCAACCTGGGGTGGGTTTGATTCATAACATGGCAGAGAAGCAGCATGGGAAGTAGTGACAGGCAGAAGAGATGGTGCGAGCAAAGAAAGAAAGGTAAGAAAAGAGCTGGGTTGCCTTTCTTTTTACAGTCCGGCTCGTTCCTGACAACCTGACCCACTTTAGAAAGACAGCATCAATCCATTTATAATGATGGCACCTCTACCACTTAATTACTTCCTACTCCCTGTCTCATAGAGGTTTCTTCACATCAGCACTGCCACTATGGGGACCATGCCTCCAGCACATAAACCTTGAGGGACAAAACATACTCAAACCATTGCAAAGAGAAAGTAATTTTCCCATCCCCCCAAAAAAATAAAGTCGCATTGAAAATTCAATATTCCAAGGATAAATAGCAAGTTTTTAGAACTTCCAGAGAGGAAATAAAAATCCACCTTACCCATGGAGCTATAAAAATTAAGTTGTCTTTTTCCTCTTGGCAGAAATGAATGAAGCAAAATATTCACAATTCTAAGACAAATACTTTTGAAGCTGCGTTCAATATGTCAAAATAATTACATTCAGAAATGAGAACAAACTAAAGACATTTAGAATTTTAGTGGTTCAAAAAATTTCCAAGCCGGGCGTGGTGGTGCACGCCTGTAATCCCAGCACTTGGGAGGCTGAGGCAGGAGTATCACTGTGAGGTCGAGACCAGTGTGGGCTACATAGTGAGTTCCAGGTCAGTCTCAACTATACAGTAAGACCCTGTCTCAAAAAACAAAACAAAACAAAAAACAAACGAAACAAAAAAATTCCAGCCACAGACCATTTCTGAAAAAATTATTCAAGGTTATATAAAACAACCATGACAAAATGGATTTAGAAAAAGAAGACCAACAGTCTAAGAAGTGGTAGAAGAAAGCAGTAAAATGTAAATTCTGACTTGGCTGATATGGACCAGATATCAATTTTAAGAAAGTAATGGTGAAATACTGATGAAATATAAAAGATCTTATTGCTCTGTTATTGAATTGCATTATAAATACAATTATTTGGGCGGGGATTTAGCTCAGTGGTGCTGCCACCT
>NW_022900919.1:31813490-31820990 GCF_012274545.1 Fukomys damarensis | reverse complement strand
TGTGAGAAAACAAAACCAACAAAAGAGTCAACTCACAGAACCAAAAGAGACTGGATTTGTAAATAACATTGTTTATGCTATTTTATTTCAAACTCATGCAAAAAATGAGATGACTATCATATTTCTGGATATGGGAGGAAATCCATCATGCAAGTAAAGAAATGTATGAGAATAATCCAAACTTAGAAACACATTACAGGGAAATAGTTGAAGTACATTCTAAGTGATGTTTGCTATAGATTGAAAAGAAACATCTTATGGGCAATTTATTGTTTCTTGAAATATAATTAAAAAAGGTCTGCAAATGTATATATATGGACCTAGAAAGAAAAGACAGTACTTATCATGTAATACAATCAGGTGATAATTCAATTTCCTGTTAACTGAACTTCAAGTATCCTCTTTCAGATCATAGAATGGTGATGCTTATCATACAAATTGATCTATAAGATTTACAAATAGTGCCTTTAGTGCTTGGTTTTGTGGTTGTATCTCTTGAAAATAAAATCAATTTAATCCCATGCATTGCTTTACTCCTTAAAATTCATGCAATTTGAATATGATTGACAGGATGTCGCATCATTATGCAGTCTGTTAGATGGACCGATTATACTTATGAATACAGGAGTGGAGTGAATGAAAGCAACGTATAATTGATTCTACACTTGGTCTGACTGTTCATTAACAGTTTGAATGTAGCACAGCCACTTCTCAAAGGGAAAATGATGATACTAACCTATATCTGCTCTATCATTTGTTTTAAAATTCATTATGCTAATATTTTTTCACAGAATATTTTTGCTGCATTTGTTTTGCCAAGGATAAGTCTGATTGAATCTATGTAAATAGTTCTACTGCTTTCAATATTTATTTGGCATTCCAGTCACACATTTTTCAATTTACATTTTTGAAAATGAACATGGGCTCCTCCCTGTACCTTCTTCAAGAAATCCTATTCTAATCTCTTTTTCTGTGTAGCTCAGACTAATTTCCCAGGATGCATAGGGGTGGGGAAGTACAAAGCAGTGGTTATAGTTTCAAAACAAAAGAACTCATTTTCTGGCCGAATGATTTTAGGAATAGATGAGCAGTGTTAGTTAAAAAGAGCTGAAAACCAGGACCAGACCTATATTATGCAAAGATCTGTCCAGGCTATCTCTAAACAAAGGAGAGAAAGCAACATGGCAGAACAAGGATCTTCCTTTAATGGGAGTGGAGTGGGTTCGCCTGAACTGGGGTGGAGTTGAGTGAGGTAGTATTACGGGATTGGAGGAGCCTGTGATATCACTAGGAGGGGCTTGTGACATCACAAGATGCTGGGAGATAACAAGTATCAGGTTACCTTTCTTGGTGAGAGAAGAGGCATGTTGGGAAGAAGAAGCCTGTCATTTGGTGGGAGAAGCCATATTTTAACCTGGAAGCTGCTATTCCATGTGGCAGCCATGTTAAGGTGCAGAGCATTATGAGAAGGCAAAGGCTATTTTATGTAGCAACCCTCTTGAGGCAAGGGAAATCTAACATTCCAGGCTTTTGTTTTATGGTTTTTGGGAGAAGGTCTCTTCTTCTGGAGCTGCTTCAAGCCGACAAAGGGGCAAAGGATGGGGCTAAAACTGGATCTGATGGGGGCAGCGATAGGTGGGGGCTTCTTCCCTCTGCCGCATTGGCCGATACCCCGCCATGACGAGTTGTTTGACTGTCTAGGTGGTAAATGTCTTCATGTGTTTCTTCAAGAAATTTTGAAACCAGCAAGACAAACAGGGCCCTATCATGATTAAAAGACATATACAAGTCAGTGGGACCAATAAGGGAAGTAGCCAAAGCATAATTTGGGGAAGCTAGAAATAGTTTTTTCTATTCCCCAAGAATTCCATCATCTCTTTCACTCTTTGATGTGTTGCTTTAATTCTTTAATCTTTGCTCTAACAATCCCTGACTGGTTAACAAAAAACAGCATTCTTCATCTAGCACCTGGCATGTTCCCCCTTGGGCCGCTGTCAGCATGCCAAAGGACCTTCTATTTTGTAACACAACTGCTGCTAAAGAATTTATTTGATCTTGTACTGTATTTAAGGACTGGCTTATTTTATCTATGTCTTCCAAAATCTCTATGGACAGAGCCTGATAGAAATATGTGGGTGTAGAATTGCCTGCTATCCCTTTTGCCATCCAGGTGAAGACCCTGCTCCCACTAAGAAGGGGACTAGAAGTGGAGCTGTCCTTTTTTATGATTGTGTTCTGTGGGAGAACTTGGTTAGGTATCTGAGCTTCTGTGTAAATGGTCATGGGAGGGCTAAGGAAGGACATGTAACAGAAAACGTCAGAGTGATTGAGGCATCAGAATGCCTCTTGATTGCATATGAAGTACAGGCCATTGGACAGGGAAGATTTGGTGCTCTTCTGAGATAAAGAAGGAGCAAGCAAGGCAAGTGATGCTGTCTTTTTGCCCCATGGATGTCAGGTTAGTGGTTTGTGTAGAGAATGGGAGACCCTTAGCAAAAGGGTCCCAGAGCTGTGGATAAATTGCCAGTATTTGAAACAGACAGGTTAAAATCTAGGGGGATAAGAACTGGAGTGAGTGAGCACGGGTAAGCAGACATACACATCCAACAATTTGAGATATTGACAAGGAGATAGTGGAGGGTGGTATTAAAAAGGTGTTGTAGCCTTTTTTGAGACTGGGTTATCTGGTTTACCACTTGGATATCTATCCCTTTATAGAGAGAGGTGGAGTGGTGGGCCTCAGAAGTCTCTCTATCACTAGTGCCTGTTCATTGACTGCCTCTTTTGGCTATTTTCTGCTGGCTGTTTAAGACCAAGTTAAAGTGAGACCTTTGTTTGTCAATATGAACATCTTGCTATCTATCAAGGTCAGTTAAGTCTCTTTAGGCTTTATTTTGGAACAAGCTCTTGTCAGGGTTAGCCGTTAGGATAGGTCATGGGCCTTGCTTGACCAAGTGGTTTTCAGTGAAAGCATGGGAGATTCTTTTCTCTTGGTGACCCTCTTTTGGCACATGGTACATTTGTCATCTGGTGTCCAGCAATCTCGCTGCTCAGGAGGTTAGATGACTTACCAAAGATGTAAGGTGTTGTAGAAAAGGTTCCTTCATGCCTTGGATGACCCTGATTTTGGCCAGGGCCAAAATATTGGTGGTCTTCTTAGTCTAGTTACCTTTTAGTGTTGGTCTCTTCACTTTGGTGGTTGAACTCCCAGAAGACAAGATCAATGACATCAGTAGTACCTTAGGAGCAGTGGGCTTAACTATCATAACTTTATCTAAAATGTAGCTAGAAGACTGTTATTTTTACCAATCATGGTTGTTCTAGTAGTTGATTTCCTATAGGATATTAACAGAAAAAAGTTTGAATCAGGTGCCACACATAATAATATTTTATCATGACAATCATGATGACATTTTCTTTACAACAAACTTAGATATGTAACTCAGTACAAAATAGCCATTGTTAAATGTATTTATTCCCCTCTAAAATCACATAAAAATAGGAAACTCTTATTTAAGTTATTGTCTTTTGATAAGATACCGTCTAAGGAAAATACATGGGCCTATAAATTTACCTGTAATCATGAGTAGCTGCAGCAGAAGGGCAAATATCTGAATCTAAAGGAGGTTATTGTCATAAAAAATATGTTGGAAGACCTGTATAGTCAGAAAACTTGAATATATTTTGTACACCAGAAAAGTTGTAATAATAATTATTATAATTATATGAAACCTTATAGTTCTATAGTGTAGCCTGGTACCACAAGGATGTTTTCAAAGAACTTGTTTTTCCACAGAAAATATTATATTTTGAAGATGACCATTATAGACATATCACAATGACATATTTAGAGCACAACCCTTTGTTGGCAATTAATGTAAACATTTTATAACAGTGATGTTTATTGGGGATATATCTTCCCATAAGGCTATGGAAATAATTGGGATTCCCATTAGTGAACAAAGACCAGAATAAATTTTTCTGAGCAGCTGCTTCTTTATTCACCAACAGCAGTCTATCCAAACCTAAAAGTTTATATTTAATTATCTTGACAATTTTTTATTTAACCTGTAAAACCAGGCTGTAGAAATTAACAATTTATGTGTATCTTTGATGTCATTTTGATCAAAAATATAATTTGACAAAAACTTTCCAACAATTGGACAGACACAGACAAACATATTGTTGTGGAAGCAGTACTTATGTGTGATCAACCCTCTTTGATGAGTAAATTTGCTGTTTTACTTCAATTCTGCTGCCTCTTTGTATGTCACTTGCAAATTCCTTCTGCAACAATGTAAGACAATTAATGAAACTAGAGTGCACTCAAATATATTTGTCCAATTGAAATATATCATCTTTTTAATTAATACTAGTCAAAACTTTTTTAGGACAATTAACAGAGATCTCTTGTAGAATTGGAATCAGAAGGAATGAAAGCTCTTTATGACTGTAAATGTAAACCTTTTATGACAAACTTGAAACCAACAAGCAAACATATATATTTCTTTGATAAATCACTTCTGCATATCTTCTCAACGTACCTAGGCCTTCTGGTCTTGTATATTTCTCTTTAGTCTTCTAACAAGACAAACATGACAAATATTTTTATATCAAAAGTATATTCCCTTTATTTTTAGCCTTTATATATATTTCTGTCATTTATTATAAACCTTTCATAACAAACTTGGCTTCCATTGTTAAAATTTTAGTCTTGCCTTTTTATTTCCTCAGTGTTATACTTTAAAATTTGATGGTTGACAATAGAGTATTTGTAACCTTGAGTTTTTTTATCAAGAAAGTAGAGAAAGAGCAAGTTAACCCTGTAATTACAATGTAAGAATTTGTAATGTACAAGAAATATTTTAAGCATACTAATTAAACATTATTTTAAGTTGGAGATGAAAGGTACATTTGTCAGTTAGCCAGAGGAGGGAATGATAACAAAATTCCTGCCTCTAGGTGGGTGTAGGGTCAAGAACAGAGATTATTTATAATGTTCAGTGACATCTGAGATATAAGAATAGACAATTATCTCCTGTGGCCTGGAGTTTTATCTCTGCCTTAAATGAAATGTAGAAAAATGTGTAACCTTGAGATACAGAGACCCATTTACTTTGCAAGTAAACAACAACAACAACAACAACAAATATTGTACTGTTTTAGAAACAAATTAACTCTCAGTTGGCTTGCAGATACAGAAGTAAGACAACCCTTTGAAAGGTAAATTAATTTTTTGTACAAATAAGCAAAATTGAATACCAAAGCTAGAGGAAACTCACACACCCATTTTATAATAATTTTAAGCAATTAAATCCAAACAGTAACATATACAAGATGAGAATAAAATGGCATTTTATCAAGAGCAGTCTCAAAGGTAGAATTATCTTTCTATGAAGTGGTCTGCTGGATCAAAAGTAGTCACTTTTGAGTCTGGGCTGGGGGGTGTTGCTTGGACAAGGAAAATATGGGGGTGGAACAGGAGGGGTGAGCAACAGAGGGCTACAAGGACCTGAGAGGGCAAACATTTGACAGCGGGATGGGCAAGATTATAGATAGAAGGCTCATAGGTAGGGAGTTTCTGACCATTTGCCATTGCATTGACAAAAATTGCATAAATTGCTCAGTATGTTAAAATTGAAAGTTCCATTTTCAGGCCACTGAGGTTTATTGTCTAGTTTTTACTGAGGCCAAATTTGGTTGTAAAAAAAATGAGTTGTTTTGGCTTAAAGTTTGGATCCAACAGTCAAAGGGGATGAAGTTGTGCCAGGAGACAGCCAAGAGGCATTGAGGGAGAGAGTTTGGATTGTTGGGTGCCCATGTTGGTGTGAGTGAGGAGGGAGGAGGTAGCTCCCTAGGAGGAAGGCAAAGAGAGGAATGTCTTCATCTCTTTTGATACTCCCTGAGCCAGTCCCCAAAAGGGGAGAACTAGAGGAGGAACACAAAACAGGTTCCATTTGTCTTGCCACACTTTAGTCTGATGAAGCACAAGAGGGCTTTGTCTCATTTTCCATACCTCTTCAAGGGGTTACATTTGAAATGTTGATTAAATGTACAGATTGCATTTCTGTTTTCTCAAATTCCCTAAGTAAAATAAGAAAGGGCTTCATCGATATATTTGTTTTTCTTTCTTGAATGTGGAGGTGGTCACTTTGAGGAAGTAGCATCACTTTTTTATTTTATGAAAAAATAAAACAAGATTTCATAATAAGAGAACAACAATAGTTAATAAACTATGTATTGTCATGTTCAAAGTAGTTACTCAGAGTACAAGTCATCAACAAAAATGATTCTTTTTTACAAAAACAAATTTAGCACAAAACTTTCTATTTAGTGAACTAGAGAAACTAATGATATAGGAAAACTATGACTCCCAACCTGTTAGGTGTCAAATGTGCCAGGTTCATGGTCTTACAACATCAGGAATGAAGTCATGAACTGAAGGAGGAAGTTAGGAGAGTTTCATTGGCAATGAGAAGAATAGCTCGTAGGTTTCTAGGAATGTCCCCAAGTGGCTGCTGACCTCTTAATCAGAGCTAATTCTAGACAAGTTGAGCATTTGAATCTCTCAGTTGTTTAGGGGCTACCTATCACAAATTGCTTTGTGGGTTTAAAATGACCAATTGGAACTCAGGCTTCTAACCCAGTTCTTTAACATGCAGGGTTTAAAGGAAACAGAATTTTAGAGGGGGGAAAAAAGGTTAATTTGCATTATAATTTCCTTGAAACTCAGGAATTTAATAGGAAGTGGCTGCACCTCCCTTTAGTAGAGGGTGGGCTGCATTCTGGGCTGCCTGAGGCTGCCTGTTCAAAGCCCTAGTTCACTGTTGATTCTTATTTTAATCCTTATTATTCTGGGTGATCTCCCAACTGTATCTCAGACCCTACCCTTAGCTAGCTCCCTCACTCATAAGCTAACTAAATATGCTATTTTCTACACCAGTAATATAAATGAAACAATATTTTTGAAATAATGAATAGGTAATTTGGTAAAGCATGTGCATGTGGACCTCTCCCCACTTCCTATTATCTTCCAGTTTGCTCCTATTGGATCATGTTCATGGCTCTCAAGGAGTTGCAGTGCTGATTGTGTGACAGCCATGCCTGACCATTCCTTTATGCACAACTTCTTCCCAGTTTATAAGGCAATTCTATTCAGTATTACAGACAGCTTAGTTAGGTAGAAATATAAGTAGTCAGACAGGGGTAGGCTCTCAAGAGAGTTAGTACAGAAGATGAGAACACATCAAAACATGTCTGGGGGGCTGGGGATTTTGCTCAATGGTTCTGCCACCTGCCTCACAAGCACAAGGTCCTGAGTTTGATCTCTGGTACAAAAAAACAAAACAAAACAAAACAAAAAACTGGCTGGAGGCAAATCTGAAGAAGATTAGTCCACTGATGAGTGTAGGATCCCCATGATGCATTCACCTTCCACACACATGAGAATTTTGGGGGATATTCTAGCTCTAAATCATACCAGATAAACACCAAGTATAT
>NW_022900919.1:31751209-31813314 GCF_012274545.1 Fukomys damarensis | reverse complement strand
ATATATATATATATCTTACATATTTCTTTCCACTATAACAATCCTATTCTAACAGAATACCAGTTAATAAAAATCATCATTGAAATTAAAATAGCTGACTGTCCAAATTTACACAATTGATGGATTTTGAAACTAGTACTATGGAAGATTAGTACATGATACTTAGATATTAAAAAGAATCCTTGTGAGCTAAAACTTTTGAGCCACTTACTATGTACAAGATCTTCAATAGCTGCCCAGATATTGTGTATTCCATCAACTATCTCCATTATAAGATTAAACATTAGTGATTGCATGCAATACAGAAGTAATGACAGGATCATCTGAGGATCTGATTTGTTTTACAAATGAGGAAACCAAGTAAGGGCCATTTAAATAATGGCTTTACCTGGCCTCCTGGTGACTCAGAGCAAGAGCTTAGAGACTGAAAGAGAAGCCAGGCCTCCTGATTGTATTTTATAACAGAAAATTGAGGAGTTTGGTTCGGATCAGTTGTAAGTATTACAAACAATTAAAATAATGAAAGAAATTTCCTTTCAAGCCTCTATGACTCACCTCTAGTTTTGTGGATCTGAGAGGTCATCACGTTGGTCAGTAATAACACTTGATATCAGATGCTATAAATTTAATATACAACACAAAATACAGAGATCAATATTTTGATGTTGAGAAGGCTAATTTATTGGCTGTTTGTCTTCAGACCTTTAAATGAAATAGAGAAATGAAAAAATAAAAGGAAAAATATTTTCATAAATTCTATTTAAATTATGTAGACAATGATGGCTCAGTAAAAGCAAAGGGAAAGGTTTTTATTATATCAGTACAGGCTCTTACTGGCTCTTTTCCAAAGCCTTCCTTCTTATTAATGCCTCCAGGCCTTCTCTTTACTTTGATCAAGTAGACACATTATTTAGTATCCACAGAATGGGCAAGGAGTGATTGTGTGTGTGTGTGTGTGTGTGTGTGTTTGATAGACAGAGGTGATGGGGAAGGAAGAAAAACCCCATAGACTTCAGCTTGACAGTGAGACTAGCCCTGGAACAAGATTGCCCTAAAGTTAACTTGTGAGGTAGCCCCATGAGGCAGTCTACAAAACACAGGTTTCAATAGTCAAATGTATTTGGGAAACAGCATTCTATATGACTCCCCTGAAGATTCACAATTCATTAGGGTATAAGCCCAGAGAAGTCCCACACTATGGTAAGTGGTTTGACTTAAATTCTTCCACTGATTCCCAAATGCAATTGACTTTTGAACTCATAACTTGCTACCCCAACTTTGGGAAATACTACCTTATAGAGTCCTATAGTGTTTATCTCCTCTGTTCTCTCATCTGTGTTCAATGGAGGATTTAGAATAAACATAGTGAGATATGAACAAGTAGCCCCAAGGGGTAAAATAAAGGAAATCTAGGAACAATCTCTCTTCTTTCTCTATTTTAGCATATATTTAAGAAATAGAAACTAATATAGCACATTCACATGATAATTCATTACATAGGGTACAGAGCTGGTATTGCTTGAATATATTCAACTCTTTTTACTTTTATTACAAAAAAAGTTATCATCTTGTGCTATATTTTCTTAAGTACAACATAATTCCCCTTCATCCCCCATGTCTACACTGTAGCACTTATAACCAAGCTACCCTGTGAAATAACTCATAGATGTCTCTTGCCTTAAAATGGCTACTACATAAAATAGCAGCCCCCTCCTTCCCATAATTCTCTGTGCCTTAAAATGGCTGCCACATGGAATAGCAGCCTCCTTCCCATAATGCCATGTTAAAATATGGCTTCTCCCACCAAAGGACAGTCTTCTTCCTAACATGCCCCTCTTCAGGCCAAGAAAGGTAACCTGATACTTGCTACCTCCTAGCAACTAGTGATGTCACAAGCCCCTCCTAGTGATGTCACAGCCTCTTCCAATCCCTTAATACTATCTCACTGAACTCCACCCTAGCTCAGGCTAACCCCATCCCACCCCACTCCTATAAAAGAAGCTCCCTATTCTGCCTTGTTGCTTTTCTCTCCTTTGTTCAGAGATAGCCTGGCAGAGCCTCCTCATAATAAAGGCTTGTTATAATCCTGGGCTGGTCCTGGTTTTCAGCTCTTTTTACCTGTCAATAACATCTCCATTAATTCAGGAGTACAGTTTGTCTGTCTGCTTTAATCACATGGCAACATATTCAGTATTGCCTGGTGAGAGTCTAAATATTGTTTCATAAGCAATTTTTGAAACCAATACTTTGGAGTTTTTTCTGATACCAAATAATAGTCTCAACATTTTGTAGGCAACCAACCAAGATTTTTTTCCTTTAGTGATTAATGAATTGCTTTTCAAATTTCATACACAGTATCAAACTATATTATTCTTATTTTTGTCATGTACTCTTATTCTTGTCCTCATTGCTAAAACCAAGTGGTACTAATTAGAAACAAATGATTTCATTTTACTATAATATTACAATAATATAGACTGAAAGTTTTGTTTTTGATATTCTTACCCCTACCACCTCAGAATATGGACTCATTTGAAAATAGTTTTGTTTGTTTTGTGGTACCAGGGATTAAACCCAAGGTCTTGCACATTGTAAGCATGTGTTGTACCACTGAATTACATTCACAGCACCACCATCCTTTTTGAGACAGGTTCTCCCTAAATTTTCCAGGCTGACCTCAAGTTTGCAATCATCCTACCTCAGCCTCCTCAGTAGCTAGGATTACAGGCATGTACTACCACTCTTGGTTTTCAAAATTTAGGTTTTGGGTCAAAATTGATAAGTTGTTGTGACATACATCAAAAAAATGACCTAATCACCCAACAAAAAAATTAGAAAATGTTATAAGGCATTATAAGTAGTTTGAAGTAAAATTTTGCTTCTTAGCCTAGTATGTACTGGGCTCTGGGTTCAATCCTTAGCACCCTACCAATAAAAATTTATGTACATTTAGAGATTTAAAAACTAGCAAAATGCTTGCATTTTATTTTTTTATTTTTTGGTACCAGGGATTGAACTTGGGTCCTTGCGCTTGCAAGGCAGGCCACCGAACCACTGAGCTAAATCACTGGCCCCTTGTGTTTTTTATACACAAGAAAAATTTCGGCTTTTTAAACCTAAGTATGGCTTGAAAAGTATAAGTTAGTTTGTGAACATTGTATTCCATTAAAATATGATTAACAACCTATTAAAATACATATGCTCTATTATCCCTAACATATTTCATGTATGTGAGGATTGATATGTTGCACTTTAAAATTGCTATGAATATTTTCAAATAATTCTGTTAGGATTATTATGATTGCTATAAATTCTCTTGACATTTTTAAAAAAACATGTTCTTTGTTATGTGCAATGCCTGAACCTGTCTTATTTACAAGAAAAGTTATGTCTTGCATTGGCTGTTCCTTCCCATGTCAATTCAGATGCTCATTTTGCAGGCAATTATTTCTCAGTTTATTTGCCATCAAGGATTTGTCTTTTACCAGGATGCCAGTTATGCACATCTTATGTTATAATCTGTCCCACTTGGTTCTGACCAGTAACAATGGGCTGGTAGGGAACTCCTCCTCCTGGGAAAATGCCTGCTGTAGGATGTTCAACTTTCTGAATTCTTTTACCAAAGAAGAATTTGCATCATCAATACTTTTTAGTTTGCCTTTCCCCATGCTCCAACACAAATACCCAAAATAAATAAAACACCAGTTATGTAAAAAGTGAAAATGCCTTGCTTATCCTATTTTACCTTCTTTTTGCATTTATAGATGTCATCCATACTGTAGGGCCAATAGCCAGAGGCCATATTAATGGTTCCCACAAGGAGGACCTTGCAAATTGCTATAAATCATCTCTGAAGCTAGTGAAGGAAAATAACCTCCGATCAGTTGTAAGTATTTTATATTTTTTATTTCTTACTATGTTTCATTCTTCATCTTTTGGAAGTCAGCCTTGTCTAAAAAGAGGTAGGAAACCAATTCCAAAAACCTTAGAACTAAGTTTAAGGACCTTAGTATGTTATAACTTATTTGGTTGTCGTGACTCTGATATCTATTATGCTCTAAATATTTGCTCAATTTTTCATGAATTTTTGGATTTGAAACTATGGAATACCCAAGCTGGAGTTGTCTCATCTATTTTCTTCTCTCCATATTTTAATTTATTTTCTTCTGAAGAAAGTAAAGGTGATAGTAGCAGCTAACAGATTTAAAGAACGAATAAGTACTGTGTTATAATATTCATTTATTAGATATTATAGTATGTTTATGAGTGTTTTTAGCTCAGTTTAATCTTTATCAACATGTACGTGTGTATGTCACATGCATAATTGGCTTCAGAAACTGCTCATTTGCTGAAATTTACTCTATTTTTGCCTAAAGCAATTAGCATTTAGATTTGTTTTAATCATTGTAAACAAATATTCTATAGCTGAGTATGTTAGATCCTTTCTAAATGTTATCAGTTTAGATAGAGAATTCAGAAAATATGGATCTAATTTATCCTTAATACTAGACTGACATGAAAAGAATTCTCTTCTAGGCTGGGGATTTAGCTCAGTGGTTCCACCACCTGCCTCGCAAGCACAAGGACCTGAGTTTGATCCCTGGTACCAAAAAAAAAAAAAAAAAGAATTCTCTTTTGGATGGATTTGAAGTTATCCACCTGCTTTTCTTTGCAATGTGCTATTTCTTACAACAGAATAATAAAATTATACATTAAGTGACTGTAAATACCTGGTAGTAAAGTACAAGATCTGGCCAGAATCTATTGATTTGTTTTTTCTTCTTTCCTTCCTTCCCATCTTTTCCCATACAGATTGTAACTTTATTGAAATTGTGGAGTATGAAGGTAGTTAAAACACTAGACTTTAGTCAGGTTGAGTAGATCAATACTGTAGTTTGATACCAATGTTGGCTTTACTGTTCTCAAGAAGAAACATTGAGAATTGCACACATTTGGACCAAATCTAAATGCTTACTGTACTTTTATTGTGTGCCTATAAATATGAAATGCTTATTTCAATGTAACATTAGTGAGTTTACTTAAAATAAGAAATCTTTTTGAAAGCCAATTTTATACCGTTTTAATCTTTGCAAAATTATTAACACAGCTGGATATTTTATTTATCTTTTCATTAAGTTTATTGGTACATTTTAGGTATACAATGTGATTATATTCATCATTGGGAATTTGTACCTTTACATGATATATTTTTGTTCGTATTTTTTCCCCATACCCCTGCTGTCCCTTCAGCCCTCTTTCCTTTGTTAAAAATTTTGTTTGCAAATTAATCAATACTTAAGACCCCATTCTGTCTTAGAGGAGAAAGCTGAACTTCAAAGAGAATAGAGCAAAGTTAACTGTGAAACCAGTTGGTTAATTTGTTCATTATAGGAAAATGAGGAAAATCGAAACAGGTGTGCACATTCAGGGAATAATTAAAATGTTGTCAATATGGTTTATTGATTTAAAAAGGCAAGGGGCTGAAGTACTTGGAAAATGGATATGTATGGAAATTGCCAACTTGAAAAACATGGATTTTGAAACCTAAAGAGAATTTGCTAATAAATTTTCTAATGATATGCTTTAAAATATAAGAAAAAATAGGGAGAATTCCATTTGAAACAGCACTCATCCATTTAATTGGGAAAAGAATTATCCCCAAATGCGACCATCTTAAAATACTTATACAAGTGTTACACTACTTGCTGCCCTCATATAAGGAGTGAGAATTATGGACTGAGTTAACTTTTATCAAACAGTCTGTAGATGTGCTGAAACAATATTCTAGTCATCATAGGATTGGAATTGGGTCTGTTTACTCTCTTTGATGATAGGTTCAAAGGATCCATTACATATTACTTGAATACAATTAGCAACTAATGCTGAGCTGAATTTATTGTAATATTTGTGAATAAAAATGGAGAAGGAAAATATTTGAAATGTGAAATGAACTGGTCAGCTAAATTAATGATCATGTTCTTGTATGATTAACTGGAGTTCTTGTCAAATGTCTAGTTTCTTATTCACGAAAAGAATCCCTTTCTTCCTACTTTTCCTCTTTCTTCCTTTCTTCTTTCTTTCCTTCTTACCTCTCTTTCTTCCTTCTTTTTCTTCTTTTATTTTTTGAAAGAGGAAATGGGGCTTTCTGCTTAATATCATGTGATACACTTGATCACCATTAAATAAATAATAATTCTAATTATTTTTTGGGAAGTAGAAAATTCTTAGAAACCTAATTATGAATGAGTACATGTCTTACAGTATAGGCTTGTACTTTGTAGATGTACCATGATGATGGTTATTAGCCATATTGATTATTGAGATTGAACCATCCATTGCTCAACATAAAGAACCAGCAACCATTTTTGACAATGTTACTTTTTTTTTTTGGTACAGGAGATCAAACTCAGGACCTTGCATTCACAAGGCAGGCATGATGGCACTGAGCTAAATCCCTGGCTCATTTCTTGATATTTTAAAATCCAAATAAATTACTGTAGAGTCTTTAGTTAGCATATTTGCTTAAATAGTTAAAATTATTCTTAACAGTCTTATATTTTCTTCTTTATAATTATTAATATAATTCTACTTATTATTAAGTCATTATACATTAGCAAAAGCACACAACATAGTATAGTTTTATTTCTAAATAGATACACTGAATTAAATTATATTCAATGTATCACCACATGTAATTATTTTATATCTATAGTCTAATTTTCAGTGTAAAGACACACTTGTGTTATGGTTTCTCTAAGTGTTGTTTGATAGCAAAGTTACAAAGATGAATACTGAGTGAATAATTAAGCTGGGATATCAGATATATAAGAAAGCAACTACAAGGCAATATGGCAATTTCATAATAGGGATATATTACCTTCTTGCTTTAGATCAGCTAGGCTCTGGGGGAGCTTCAAATGTCCCCAAAATGTCAATGGCTTTTGGACAGTTCATCATCTTCATATTTAATGTCTGAAACTCTCAGCTTCCTTAGTCAGTGAAAATAGAATTTGCAAAATCATGTCTGAACTGTTTACCACCTCAAGGTAGAAGTGGTACCTATCATTTCTGCTCCCATTTCATTGGCTATTACTATTTCACATGGTCTTGCCTACCTGGAAAAGGGACAGGGAAATATACAAGAATAAATTAAATATTTGATTGATACAGTTTTTTCTGCTTTAGTATCACAGCAAAGTGGTCTAAGGTACTGCTTTTACTCTAATTTTATAAAAGGAAATGATTCTTTACATTTTTTGCTGGAGTGAAAACAAACAGTATGATCATTTGTTTATTTAATAAATATTCATAAGACTTATATTTACTAATACATTATTAGATATTTTCTGTGACGTGCAGGATATAAGCTTATTGTCTGCATTTTATGATTTGAAAGTTTTCTAGTCCCCTTATTACTTTTAAATATCTTCTCACAGTCACCTACAATTTCATAATTAATGACTATGTTATGATGGTCAGGCATTGTTCTTTCTCTGAAATTTTCTTTTAAAATGCAAATATTCATGAGGCCTGTAGAAAATTAATTGCCTCACACTTTTACATAAAGAAATTTATCAAATTATTTTTCACTTTGGCAGGATAAATTAGAAGATGATAAAAGTACTGAACACCTTGGATGGTGGCAGGAAAAAAACTGAAAGGGAATTAGAAGGGAAGTCAAGAAAAATGATACAGAGTGCAGTGAAAATAAATTTGGCTCACCTGACAGTTTTTCAAAAAGGATATCATTTTTAAACAAAGAAGAGGGAAATGAAATATTCACACATAACCATCTAGAAATAAATTAGTGAATTGGATACTGGGTAAGTTGTGGCTAAATTTGTCCCCATGAAAAATATTATTTTTATTAATTTAGGGAGAAATTTCTTCTTACATTTCTCTCCTCCATCCATTCTGTGTGATGGCGTTGTTCAATATGTACCCATATGTTTTCTTTATGCACTAAAAGGAAAAAAAAAACAACTAAATCTAATGGTTCATTTTATACTGGCATTTCTTTTCTTTGAATTATTATTTAATGCAGCCTTATTAATACCAAGAAATATTTAAATTTAGAATTTTACCCACGATTCTCCCTCTATTTTACCATAAAGTGTTTCAAGTGAAACAACAAAAAAAGCATCTGATCAATATTTCTGCTTCCTAAACTTAGTTTGTGTAAGCTTCTTATGCCTTTCAATATAACTCTAGAAACAACTCAGTTATTTTTTCCAACTTTGAGTTTCCCTTGGGTAAAATTCAAATTTATGCAAATTGCCTTTAGTGTACAATATTGACAATCTTAACATTATTAATTGTTGTATAGATAAAATATGAGGCACCATAGAAAGAATAATTAAATGTTAAATGAATTGAATATTTGAACAGGTGAAAAAACTATGTTAAATAAAATTCATAAGGTACAGATTTTTAGTAGAACCTCGAGAAACATAAAAGTAAATGTAAACCAAAAAACAAACAAAACCAAAAAATTTCCAAAGCAAAACATTTTAGAATCACAGGATTCTAAGAAATGTGACCTGAGTAGAAATTAGTCAAGCTAGTTGTTACGGTTTAAATCTAACCTGTCTCCCACAAGGCTCATGCATTTATATCACTGCAGAGCTGTAGCTGACTTGGTGTTAGGAGCCTGGTTGGAGGTGGTTCACTGGGGATGTGACCTGGAAAGGTGTATTCTTGTCCTTAGCTTCTTCCTTTCTCTTTCTGCTTCCTGTATGCTGGTGATATAGGAGGTAGAGTGTGGCAAAGCTGGCTAGGGAAATAAGCGGGACATGTCAATAATGAGATACCAGGACAGAGCCAAACTATTCCTAGGACCCCATATATAGTACTTTCTGTGGGTTCCAACGAGATGGGGCTTACATATAAAGATGTACTCCAGGAGAAAACATCTATCATGACTTCTCATGGTAACCTACTCAGAGTGCACTTTTATTTTTGCTTTTATCTTTTCCTCTCTTTCTTCAGCCTATGTTTGCATTGTAGCACCAGTTTTCCCTTACACCTACACCCCTCACTTTTCAAATAAAATTTTAGCCCCACTTTTAGCTTGTCTCATCCAATTTTTTGAGGCAAGGACTTGGAATATGTTTAAATGGTGAACCATTTCTAAAGGAACTACCCAACCACACTGAGAGATGAGCATCTGTCTTCCACCCAGACCTCTTACCAGATGGTTTTTGCCTTGGAGCTAGCTGTCAGATAAAACTGTGAGCAAAAATAAAGCTTTGCTTTAAATTGTGTTTGTTAGGTACTTTGACCCAGAGATGAAATAGTGACTGAGGCACTAGTGAAATCAAGCATCTGAATTATTTTGATTATTTTAATTTTGAAACAATAGTTTTTCCCGAGAATCCTGAAGCTACACACACACACACACACACACACACACACACACACACACACACTCTATATTACCTATACCAAACAAATGGAATTTATGTCTTTTTTTTTTGGTACCAGGGATTGAACTTGGGTCCTCATGCTTGCAAGGCAGGCCACCGAACTGCTAAGCTAAAGATAGTTGTGTCTTGATAACAGAGAGATCCTGTAAAGATTAATTAAGTGTATTTGTGAATAGAATAGCATAGCAATGGTGGTATGAATACCACTGTTAACTGTCAGCATATTAAAGATTGAGACAAACAGAAGTTTTTAAAACAAAATGAGTACTACCTAACGTATTTTGAAACAGTGGCCCTTGACCAGAACACAAAAGACTAATAACAAAGGTAGTCCCAGTTCACGTTAAACAGACATTTCTTAGGCAGAGATCCTTGCACAAGTATTTTTTGTGTAAAGCTGTTGTAACCATTGGGTAATGTAGTCCTGGCAGAGTCTCTTGTGATAGTTACTGTCAGGCAGTCATGCATAAAAACTCTTGCTTAATAGCCTTCTGGCTTTCTTCCCTTATTTTTTGTTAGGGTTGACTCAAGTGACTTCATTTTGATTCTGACACCTTACATAGTATAGTGGTGGAAATCTTGGTGAAACTTCAAGGGTGAGTGTAGTGTTAGGGGCAAGGAGGAGAAATGCCTTTTGAGCAAGGGCTGATAATGAAAATTAGTAATATTGTAGCTCTTGTCACTAAGCACTGGAGAATGACAGATACTATCTTATATATTACAGTCACATTTTATTCTGTTTGTGAGGTTAAAAATATTTAAAGTGGAATTTTGTAAGTTATTCTTAGGTTCTCTCTCTTCTTCACAAAAGGATCTTATATTCCTTTAAGGTAAGTTCTTCTGCCATCAGGTTCATTTTTTAGAGCCAAATCCATGCCATTCCAACTGGATCTCAGTAATTTCTCCTCTCAGCATTAGTTAAAATAATAGATTCATATTTACCAGTGATAACTAGTACTTGAGAAAACTCTTTTAATGATAAAATAGAATGTATCCAGTTTGACTTTCTTTGAGTGACAATGTGTAATAAGACATGTTTTACTAAATGATAATAATCTGAATATATACCACATTTTATTTAGGATACAATTGTTTTTGTCATGAGATATACTAATGATTGATATGTAATTAGTGGTTTCATGTGATTATGGGCAGGCTACTTTTTGGGTGTTTGGATGGTATGCATTATTGGAATTTCCACAAATGTCATGATAGATCATTTATTGAATGGACAAAAAGAATTGTAATTTTACCAGTTTGAATGATCTGCTTCCAATACAGATTCTTCCAAGGTAAATTATGTTTCTTTTATAAGTCAAAAATCTCAAGAAGAAAATGCACAGATAACAGACCTGTAACTGGTGCTACTTGTAGGCATTGTGGAAATAAGCAATTTTGGAATTCTGCATTTGTTTCACTGTGGTGTAGGTTTTCATTTTAAGGCATAGTCAAGTGAATCTTACTTTCTTATACAAGTTCCCCTCTGAGAGGGTTGCCATGGTAATGAGTTCTCAGCCCGAAATTCTTCAATGTTGGTTTTATTTCATTATCTGAACTTCTTCTATTACAGGCCACACCAATCAGTGTAGTCCCCATTCAAGGAGACTTTTACAACCTTACAAAGCTGACCCTTTAATTTGATTCCTCTGCTCCTCTGACTTCATGTCACCATTTCCTAGTCAGCTCTTCATCTCAAAATCCCCCCCCTTTTTTTTTTTGCAAAACTATGGGTTTGATCTTCTTTTTAAGTTTCTTTCTACTCCATATCTAGTCTTGGTGCTCTGCTGTCTCATATATAAAGGATGATACCAAGTCTCAATATCCTTCTTCTTTGAGTTTTAACAGCTGTGTGACTAATGATGCTATTAATAAATAAAACAAAAATGAAAGCATTTTTACATTTGGGCTTCTTTACGGCAGTACATTCCTACACACCCTCTCATTTGTTATTCAGATGATCTATCTAGCTGCCTGTGTCTCTTTGATTTACCAAACAAAGGGAAAGGGCTAAGTCAAGACTTTTCCTTCCCTTCTTTTTCCTACACACACCTTTTTTTAAAATTTAATTTATTGTTACATTCTAGGTAGACATTACAGTTAACATTCATTACTGGGATCTTGTACCTTTACATGCCAGGTCTTGGTTCTCATTTTTTCCCCTTGTCCCCACCCTCCCTTCACCCTCCCCTCCCTTCCCCGCTTCAAACACTTTAATTCAATTTTTACATTTTCTCATATTTTTTTCCTTTTCCATTATTCCCCCTTCCCTATCCTTCTCACTGTCCCTACACCTTTGGTCCTTTTCTTCCTATTTGCTAATTGTCCCATTAGAATCTTGAGTACTATTTTGGTTTTTCACACCAGAGATACTATTCAATATTTGCATATGTGTGCCTTATTTATTTCACTTAAAAGTATATCCTCAAAATGTACCCATTTACCTATGAATGAATCTACTTTCTCATTCTTTATGGCTGAGTAGTATTCTATTTTATAGAAAAAACACATCTTCTACACACACCTTTTATGAGAGTGCCTAGGGCCAGGGATTTAATTCAGAGGTTCCACCTCCTGCCTCACAAGATCAAGGACCCAAGTTCAATCCCCAGTACTGAAAACAAAACAAAGAGTGCCTAGGGCTGAGTTGTAGCTCAATGGCAGAGCACTTCCTTAGCACATACAAAGCCCTGGATTTGATCATTGGCACCAAAACAAAACAATAAATAAAGAACTCCTAGTTGAGCATAGAGTACAGAATATGTAACAATACTCTCCACAGATTCTTACTATTGGGAATGACAAGTGACCAAGAATAAGCAGGTGGATAAGGAGGAAGGAAAGTATGATATAATGGCAAATATATATATTATGCCAAATACTTCCCTGCCCCAAACCTGTATTTTCAGGTCTGCACAATTTATGTGCTGAAGGACGATACAAGTTAGAAGAAACAAACCAATCATGAAACATGAAATATGATAATTAGAAGAACTAATTTTGCAGTCTCTTGCTCCATGACAGGCATTGTGTTATACTTATTTAGTCTTCAAAACAATTTTTCTCTTTCTTTCCTGCTTTCTTTTCTTTTTTCCTTATTTTCTGGTACTGGGGATCAAATGCAGGACCTTGTGCTTTTGAGGCAGGTGCTGTGCCACTGAGCTAGATCTCCAGCCCCAAAACAATCGTTTGTTTAAAAAAAAAATTGCAGATGAGGAATGTGAGCCAGCAGGACCATAATAAATTGCCCAAGTGAAAAGTAGAGGTGGAATTTACACTGAGGCTGTCTAAATCCTGTCCAGTCAGTTGTCATATACCCTGCTGCTCTCAGCAGGGCAGTACTATTCTCTAGGGAGCTGCTCGTGAGGGTAGTTGTAGGAAATGACAGCAGCTAGGGGTATCACTAACATTTTGTAGGCAGGGATGAGGATCCTGCTTCATGTGGGCTGGCCGAGCACATTGGAAGCTTTCCCTCATCCCACGCAGTGTTTTGCCAACAGTCATGTAAGTGAAATCTATTTATAAATAACACACATCAAAAAGTCTTTTTTTTTCTTCTTCACATTATACTACCATTAACTGCCATGAAAGTTAAAGGAAGCACTTATTTAATTTGCTTAAAACTTCACCAAGAGGAAAATAATGTCACTGATACGCAGGCCACCTGTGGCAGCTGAGTCATCAGTGCATTGCACCTGAAGTCTGCATTTGCAGATGCGCTTTTCATGGATGTTCTGCATGAAGAAAATACCTGGCTGTATCATTGTGTGTTTAGTGTAGATATGCCTGACTTTTTATATATGGAAAACAAAATTTTACTATAACAATTTTCTTTTTAATAGCTCTTTTGTATTACGCATATGGTGCTAGATTTATTTTTAAAGCTGATGTGTTGTCTTCACTTGAGTTCCCTCTGAAAGCACTCTGAGATGTGTGCATTATCCTGATGTATGCGCAAGTTCTTGATTCAGAAGGCCATTACCAGAAGTACTGGCAGAGGTGGGGGGGAGAGAAAGGGAAGGAAGGGCAGTTGAGAAGGGTGGGGAGTGTTATAAATCAGGTCACAGATATGGGACAACTGAGGCTTATTGCTGCCAAGAGCCCAGGAAAATCATGCAGCGCATACCTAGGAGCTCTCTTGTCCACAGGAGAAGAAAGCTGGACTATTTGCCTTTCAATTCCATCAGTTTGCTGCTGACTACTCCTGGGACCTTAACTCCCCAGCATTTATCGTCTGGCCCTTGGGAAGCTTGAGAGGAAGCCCTCAGATAGGATGTCAAAGGTGTTTGATGGAGGTGCTGTGAGTGGCCTTGAACTGGAGCAATGGGTCCTGGGCAGATAGGGGTGAGCGCTGACAACTCTGCTTCAGGTTTGTTGGTTTTACTAGTTATAGATATAATTTCAGCATAACAAGTGGAATTTCTAAAATATTTGTCATAAAAAGAGTGCTGGTTTTGGCAGAGTTGAGAACCACTGGCTTCGTTGCTAACAGGACAATACCATATTCAATATGCCAAACATAGAGTGCCCAAAAGTTTTAATTCTTTTTTTTTTTTTTTTTTTGGTACTGGGGATCAAACTCAGGACCTTGTGCTTACAAGGCAGGGTGGAACCACTGAGCTAAATCCCAAGCCCAAAGGTTTCAACTCTTAAACTCAGACATCCAAATTCTCCACTTCTGTGATTTTTTTTTTCCCCCCACCGGGGAAGGAATTTGGGACCTTGCGCTTGTGAGGCAGGTGGCGGAGTCACTGAGCTAAATCCCCGGCCTCCACTTCTGTGATTTATACAAAGCATAATATAGATGTCATAAGGATAGTAATTAGTATAACTAGCATTAACCTACAGAATGCATGGAGTTATAAAAGTGAATATAATATTTAGGTGGTAGAGAAATACTATCACAATATTGTGTCATCTTACTTGAATTTTTCAAGACCTTGTAATAACAAACCTTGGTTCATCCTGCAAATTTCAAGTTAGCCACCCGAGGTTGGAATATATAAAATCTTTCTTTAATTAGAAGACACATGTGAGGGGGTGCGCAATTTGATTCGGAGGTTAACTTTGGTTTTATTGCAAATAGGATTCCTTCTAGTTATATCTTCTTTTAATGTTTTGGGGAATACATTTTCTACAAAAAACTTCACTGCATAACTAAGGTCAAATCTTTTTGTAAAAGTGTCTTAAACTTGCTTCACCTTATCTAGAGTTGGAGAGAATTATTTTAGATATTCATATATTGTGAACATACATCTACTATGAAATACCAAGCAAACTACTTAACTTGAAAGTATAAAACATCTCAATTTGGTTAAATTTGTCAACTTCATTATTTTCAATTCTTTTACCAGTCTAGGGAACATTCCCAGGAAAACCATTAGTTTCTTCAGTGGTGTCTTCTAGAGGAAACACTGGCCCAGCACACAGTCAAAGAAAGCATATTACTGTGAAATTTGTAAAGACAGTGAACAGATTTGCAGTGCAAGCTTTTGTCTTGAGTGCTTTATTTTCTCCTAACCTGAGTAGCAGTTATTAGATCACTGTATCATAAGGAAAAAGTCAATTCAATGCACAGACCACAGGGTCCCACACCTACCATTAGGTTTGAACAACTGAGCAATTTTGTCATATATCTAGAGGGTTAATAGCTTAGAGCAAATTCAATGGCTTTAAATTGTTCATTTTTTCTTGCAAATGTTCAGGTTTATTTTTGAGCAGAGCAGTTGCAATGTATAGAATCTAAGCCATTTGTGAGATGTTGAACTGGGAGACCAAAGGAGCAAAAACAAATAAAACCAATAAAAATTTTAAAATAAAAATAAATCTGTCAGAGGCAAGAAAACTCTCTCCACTTGTTTATATACAGTTCAATGGAGTTGCAAAGAGGATTTTATTTTCTAATAGAAAACATGTCACAGATTGGTTTCCAGACACAACCCACCTATTTTTGTTTTGTACACACACACACACACACACACACACACACACACAAGTGCAAAATTCTAAAACAGGTAAAAGAATGCTTGCTTGGCTGGGTGTGTTAGGAAAGTGGGACAGTGTTGTATTTATAAGTATAGATTACGTTTATTTTAGCCCATGTGAGATGAGTACTTAATTCAGTCTCAGTGCCTTCTGAGCCTATGTTTGGGATTTTCTTTCTAGTATTCTAGCAGGCAAACTTTCCCACGGGATACACAATAGGAAAGGTAATAGACAAAATTAAGAGTCATGACATACACATTTTATTGAATCAAGGGAAAGGATGTTATGGAAATGCATGGTAGATTAAAACAATGAAAAATGAGTAGAAGAGATGCCTACCTCACTTTTGGGGACTCTGTTCACATGCACTGTGTGTCTCTTTACTATCTCAGTCTCTGTGGGGATGGTGTGGTTATAAGTATCAGACTTGTGATTTCAGCGAGGGAGCAAGGCGGATGGCGAGTACCTGAGGCAACAACACACAATTGCTCCATCAGAAAAGCAAGGGAAAAATGTGCTGGTGGCATCTCATCAAGTGGACAGTGAACAGTGGTGGGTTTTATCTGTTTTCCTATGTCAGAGAAAATGAGACTAATTGGGTATCCCAATGGGAGGTTAATTTAGAGATGACATTACTGTCATTTTAGAGGTGCTATGATTGAAACTTATGAGTTTCTCACTTTCTATTTAGAGATACAGTAACACCCTTGTTTATTCCATTCACTCTATCATATATCACATCTTAGAGCTCATTAGCTTAGTAATGTATTTAACACATTCTTGAATCCTGTATAGATATCAAAACCTACTTAGTTTTTAATCAATAGTTGAAATATGTCTCATGTATTCCATTTGTTTTTCTTTTCTTCTAAGGAGGAATTGAATATTTTCAAATAATTCAACAAACATATACTTTTTGGATAAGATGGAATGGCAAATATCATTAAATTTCTTATTACATCTAGGTCATAGGCCGTTGCTATGGTCATCATTGTGCCCTCTCCAAATTGGCACCCTAAGCCTCAATATGTCAGTATTTAGAGATGGTATTTGAACTTTCCAATTGCCTTTAGAAGGTAGTTTTTCATGCAGTGTGTAGAGTGGGGTGCTTGTGATGACCTCATGACACCGGACAACTTGTTCCCTCTCATGGTCTCTCTGCCCTGCGAGGACATAGATAAAAAGTGGACATTTGAAAGTCAAGAAGAGAGCCCTCACAAGGGGTGGGAACCACAGAAACTTAATCTTGAACTTCCCAACCTCCAGCCCTGTGAAAAATGAATTCCTGTTGTTGAAGTCATTTGAGCTATGGCATTGTGTTATGAGCTGACTAATATTCTAGATGTGCAGGTGTTTATTACACTAGTCTCTCTCTTTTATGTATATTTAAAGTGTGTCACTTTAAAACAAATGTTTAAAAATAGAAGAGAATGATAAATTACAAGTGCACTTCCTAGGATTTTCATTAAGCTAAACAAAGCAATATTTATAAAGTGCTCAGTAGATTACACAGTAGCATTCATTAATAGTAATTTATACAATTATTATGCATTGAACAGCTACTATGATCCAGTCACAGTTGAAAGCACTTGGGAGCTGTCTTTGTGGAGCTTACATTCTATTTATAATACTTTTCATTATTATTAGTAGATGGTTTAGCAACATTTCTGGATGTTGTGAATTATGTTTTTAGATATCTAGGAAAATATCTCACCATCATTCTATGTTTCTACCTTATTGTTTGAATTCTAAATCTCTGAAAAGCTAAAAAAGATGAGCCAAGTATAGATACAGCAAATGACAATCTTACAAGTGGTAATAACACATATCCATAAGATAATATGCGACTAGTTCTGTAACGAAAGCGTGGTAGCTACTTCTGAAGATCAAGATATTTTTTGTTGTAATGAGCCAAGTAGATACAGCAAATGACAATCTTACAAGTGGTAATAACACATATCCATAAGATAATATGCGACTAGTTCTGTAACGAAAGCGTGGTAGCTACTTCTGAAGATCAAGATATTTTTTGTTGTTGTTTTACTGGGAAATCTAATGAATGGATCAAAGGAACAAATGAAACTAAAGAATAGGTAAAGTCTTGAAAACAATGCAAATAAAAAAATGCTTAAGCATATTTTATGTATATATGGGATATTTCCCATAGTAACAGGAAACAGAATCTATGATAAATTCTTTTAATTGTTTTGTGCTGTTTGGCTACTGTAGGGACACATAGTTTCACATGAATATGTGGTCAGCACAGGAGTAAGGAATAAGGGCATGTTCTGTAGCTTAATCTTGTACTGTTTCTACAAGTTCATGCTTCAAGAAAGTAGCAGGGCTGTGCTTTTATTCCCATGATAAACCATAAGTTTATTTTTTAAGATATGTGCTAGGTACAAATAGGAATGTACTACCTTTGTAGTGGACTAAGTCAGCTGACAGAATCTTATTCAAACGATCGAGTTATGTATCACCACTAACGAGAAATAGATCAGCATTATGAACCTCTCAATAGGATGGATTAAGAAGGGCACTACATCTTTGTTGTTGTATTCTTCCAAAAACATTCATACTTTGTTCAATCACTAGAAATCATCAGGGAAACCCTGCAGTAGGGACAATCAGCAAAATACAATAATCTATACTCTTCAAAATTGTCTAGGTCATGAAAAACATGAAAGTGTTTAGTTTGTTCTTATTTTATTGATGTATTATGTTACATTAGTTGCTTTTCAAAAGTTATGCCAGCCTTGCATTCCTGCAAAGAATGCCATTTAAACTTTTCATATAATTCTTTTTCATTTGTTGTTGAATTAATTTTGCTAATAACTTAATGAGGATTTTTGTATGTATATTTTTATGATATGTTAGTCTGCAGTTTTCCTTTATTGTAATGTCTGTCTGGTTTTGGCTATCTAGAATGAGTTGAGTAGTATTACCTCCTCCTCTTCTAGTTTTTTTTTTTTTGGACCAGGGATCAAACTTGGATCCTTGCACTTATGAGGCAGGTGGCAGCACCACTGAGCTAAACCCCTGGGCCCTACTCTTCTATTTATATGTGAAGGTTTGTGAACCATTGGTATTAATTATTTAAATGTTTGGACATAGCATTTAGGATATTGTATGAAAATATATTTTTATTTCAAAAAAATAAATACTACTACATAAGTAAAAATGTAAAAATTATAATCTCATAGAATTCTCATTTTATTTTTAGATTAAAATTATTTGCTTAAGAGTTTATTATTCCACAGTTGCTGTGACACAAGTTGCAAATTACATTTCCCAGGAAATACTCTGAAATGAATCTTCACATGTAGCATGTTAGAAGGAAGTGCTTTTGCCATCAGTATCTGTGAAAGGAAAGAGAAGGCAAAATTGTGAAAGGGAGAAGTCTGAATGGCGCATCTGCGGACTCTATGGTAAACTAAGGCTGAGTGGATCTTTTAGAATTGCCTCAAGTTGGTGTGAAGAGAACCTGTACATCCCCATGTCAATCACTGGATGCAGGGTGCACCCAGGATAGGGTGTGATCTTGAGGTCTGTCATTTTCCTGGGTTAAAGATAACTTCTGGAGAGGGGTGACACTCAGGGCTGTCTACAGACAATAGTCTCAGCAACTGGGACAGTGAGTCCTTCAATCCTACAGTCTGTACAGTGTCTCACAATATCCAGCACACCAAGCACCAGCACAAATTGGGATCCCATAGAGAGCTTTGTCCTGCTCCAAAGCTCAATTTATTCAACAATTATGTATTCTCTCTTTGACAGGGTTTTTAAAAAATGTAATCGCTATAGGAAAATAAGCATTGAGTCTATGGCCATACCACCCTGACCACGCTTGATCTCATCTGATCTCAGAAGCTAAGCAGGGTCGAGCCTGGTTAGTACTTGGATGGGAAAATAAGAATTAAGACAAAATATCTTACTTTTCTTAAGAAAGCAAACAAAAAATGTAAAAGTGTGAGGATCCTCTATTTACTCTTCATACCTAAACCATTTTGATGCATATGAAGATAATATAGCTACAGGAAAGATTCTTAATTTGTTTTCCGAACTCATTGTCCTTTTTCCACATTGGTTTGTGTTACCTTGACTCTATATCTTTCTTGGTTGTCTCACTCATTTGCAAGAATAAAATATTCACTCAAATGCACATTAATATACACATAATTTAAATGACATTATAAACAACAGACCAGCTTGTACTAACTTGTGAGGGCCCACTGTTAAAATTTTAATAATTTTCTGAGCTGACTTTAAAACATACCCTTCATTAAAGTTAAATTATATAAAAATATAATGTAATAAGATATTAAAGACAAAGTATATTAGATACTTAACATATTGCTTGCTAATTGTTTTCCTATACTTACATATTATCTGTGCTCTTGGGTTTGTGTCTCTTACACTGAGTGGTGGAAGGATTACATGGGAATGGGCTTCAGTTCTATGCTTCCTGATTCCATGTTCAGAGACATCCCAGTGGTATGAAATTTGCCATCATGAGAATATTCACAGCTGAAATCAACAAGTCAGGGCTTGGGCTGAGCATGGGGTGTGCACGCCAATAATCCCAGCATTTGGAAGGCTGAGTCAGGAGAATAGTTTTGAGTGCAAGGCCAGCCTGGGCTACTATCCAAGGGTGATCAATCCTCTGACTACCTAGAAAGGGAGACTTTGAGGGCTAAAGAGAAAAAAGACTACTAGTAGAGATCTGTGTAATTTCAAAGTACATGGAGGGCCAGGTGGTCAGTGCCTCAGACGGGGCAAAGACAAAGCCTCTCTGAGCTCATCATCTTTTATTGGCTACACACAATAACTGGAGGGAGCATCAGCTGACTAAGGGGGCAGCAGTAACCCTGGGACAGTGAAGAGCTGATGAAGATCTTAAGTCACGAGGTTATTCTGTTGAGGACTGTACAGGGAGCATCCTTACAATGGTAGGAGGGATGAGTTAAGTTTGACAAGGAAGTACTCCCTTCCCAGGTGAAACCTTTTTCTTCTTGTATTACTACTCAGTTTTCAAAGAACCCGGATGTCTTCAGCTGTTGCAATCTTGCCACACAGGTCCCTTGAGGCCTCAGCTGTGACTGGAGGCAAAATGTTATGTTTCCACATGCCATAGCCAATTCTTGGGCAGAGTGACATTGGGCCTTAGACAGCTATAGCCATACTCTAATTATGAAGGGATTTTCCCCCAAATTTATGTAGGAACCTTCCCGACAGGCTGCATAGTAGGTTCAAGGCTAGCCTGAATTGGAGTGAGACCCTGTCTCAAAAAGTCTTAAAAAAAACAGGCAATAAATCCAGGGCTTGGATTGTTATTGTACCGATCATCCAGATTTAAGAAAGTAATGGTAAAATGCAAATAAGGCAGATTAAACTTCAAATTTTGTCCTTTCCATAGGTGAAGCTTTGACAGTACCATAGGATATGACATATTCCCCCTACACTTGGAGCTATCATTCTCTTCAGCATTACTCGTTGGCAATGAGATTTGCCTTTGTTATTTCTCTTTTGTGTTATTCATTAATATGAATGAAAATGTCAGCGGACATTGAAGTTGGAACTATATTATTTTGTCAATAATGATGCTATTGGACTGTGTACATATTTTAATACTATATATAAGCAAATACTTATCATTTCTAAAATTATTTAAAAATCATCCCATTCTCCCAAACTGAGAAACAAAACATCATAGATATAGCATTTGGAACTTTGAAATATAACAAATGTAATTAGAAAAGAAAGCAAGCAATGCAGAACAGCAAATGAAATGAGAGAAATTCCAATAACTCTGATTTTCTTCTATTGAAACCTTTTTCCTCTTTAAGCTATCAAAAAGCAAACAGGTTCACACAGACGCACTGGTACACACACAGTTGACTTGTCTGCCTTGTTGGTGGAGCACAGGCTTCTTCTTTTTTTTTTCCTCATTGAGTTTATTGGTACATTTTAGGTATACAGTCCAGTTACATTCATCATTGGGATCTTGTACCTTTACATGACAGCACAGGCTTCTTGACCATTGAGTCCATCCCTGGTCCGTGGGTTTATGGTACAGACAACTAGAATAATGAAGATGGAATTGGACTATAAGAAATTACCTCTCAATATCCATAGACATGACATTAACTGTTTATGTATCAATCGTGTTATTTATAAATCAGTGTGAATCCATATATCTAATAGCTGGATGCAAGGGACCTAGCAAGCTGCTGCAGAGTACAGGTAAACATTGGAGCTAAATTCCTGTTGCATAGGACGAAGAGATGGTCCTGCACTAAGGTCACATAAATGCACTAGAGGCCTATGATTATGCCTGGGAAGAATACCTGTGTTGTGAACTCTTCCTACTTCCAGTTTTATAAAAATGTGCTGATCTGCTGAACTACAATTGCTACAACTCCAGTCATGGCTGTTCATGGTATTGTGGGTCAGTTTTTTGGGGAAGGAAGAAGGCAGACTCTCCTCCAATGCAGTATTTATCCCCTGGAGCAGGTCATGTCTCTTTCCTCCCACTTCCTATTGATTGACAACCTATTATCTTTTTTTTTTTTCATTGAGTTTATTGGTACTTTTTAAGTGTACAGTACAGTTACATTCATCATTGGGATCTTGTACCTTTACATGACAGATCTTGGTGACAAACTATTATCTTGTTGACACTATTATTATTAGAAAAGAAGGCATTTGCTATGGTTTAGATCTACACTATCCCCCAAATGTCTTGTGTATGGAAGATGATTGACCGCTGGGGTGCTCTGTTCATTGAGGATTCATCCATTGTTGCGCGCTTTAGTGGAAAGTGCTGTTTGGCAAGGGGACTGGATAGAGGTACTTCACTGGGGTTGTGTTCTTGTTTCCAGATTGCCCTTCTCTCTCTACTTTCTGGTTGCCATGCATGGAGCATCTTTTCCTCCTCCATGCCTTTCTGCCCTTCTGTTTGTGCCTTAGAGCCAGTTGACCAGAGCCCAAACAAATCTCTACTGCAAGGTGTGAATCTTGGGTATTTTGTCTCAGTGATGGGAAAGTGACTAAAACAGTGTTCTAAGTAATAATAGCAAGGTAGTTATATTTTTGTTCATTTGATAGCAGCACCTAAGAGTCTATAATTTCATATGTAAGCAATAATTTTTGTCATTGGAAACCAGAAGCAACATGACAAAGTTTTCAACTGCCTCCCTGGAGCTATAAATATGGAAATAGCTAAGGTATGAAACACTAATTGACTTACCCCCTTGATCTGCAGGTTGGTCTGGTTTGTATAGTAGACACTTCCTTCCTATCTTACTAATCTTTGTACAACATTCTAGAAATTATAGTTTGGTAAAAAAATTATTGAAAAAATTGTTTCAATAAGTTTTCTCTGCTAACAGATCTAAGTAAGCTCTCAGGGCCTTATTTTCACTTTTGGCATTAGGAAATGTACCTAATTCAGCTTCAGTATAACATATTATAAAAATGAGTGACTTAAAACCACTTTTCATTTAAATGTTTGTTAAGTCGCACTCTGCAGACATTTCTTTATCTGTATCTCATGTAACTTTGAGTCGTTTGTGGAAAATGGATGCACTAGAATGCTAAATTAAATGAATCGACTCATAAGCTTAAATATCACATAGTTTCTCATTTTAATAAGGAGCAAAATAATATAGATAATTAGAAGTGGGGAGGTAGATCTTTCTCAAATGGGAAGGGGATCAAGAGATGAAGGGATTGGAGAGGGAGGAAAGGGAAAGGGGCTGAAAAAAGAAACGTGTTATCTATGTGTACTAACTCCATACATTACATACTGAAAACGTGTACTAATAAAAAAAAATAGGGCCAGGGATTTAGCTCAATGACAACTTGCCTGCCTCACAAGCATAAGGTCCTGACTTTGATCCCTGGTACAGGAAAAAAAAATCAATAAAAAATAAAAAGCAAAAAAAAAATAGTGTATGAGGCTAAAGGTACAATCAAGCATGCATTTGAATATTGTAAATCATTCCTTATGAGAGTTAGTTCAGCTTCAAGCTCAGCAGAACTCTCTATTATATTCTATACCTGTGATATTATCACCAAAATATAACCCCATACACTACTGTACATAATTCTGGAATGTGGTTGAAACTATTCACCGTGACAATATTAATAGGAGACATGAAGAATAAGTATCTGAAATGAATAATTCCATATTTATCTCATGTTTTCATTTATTTTCCATATTATACTATTTTGATTTAAATGGTTCAGGAATACTTACTCACAATTCACTCTCAGCTGCTTTCTCATGGGGTTAATTCTTGATCTCTTCCAGATTACAAATCTTGATTGAGTGTAAGGATTCTGACATATTGCATCAATATGTTTCTATTGCTTTAAATATGAATATATATATTTATTTCATTTCCTATGACAAGAGAAGGGATGCTGTTATGACACTCAAAGTGTATTTATACTATTTCCAATAGAAAATAATGTCAGGGCCAGGGATTTAGCTCAGTAGTTCCACTGCCTGCCTCACAAGTGCAAGGTACTGAGTTTGATCCCCAGTACAAAAAAAAAAGAATGTTAGGAACTAATTTTGGGGCCAGGCAATGGTGATTTTGTTTTAGTCATATAACTTTGTGTTACATTTCCAAATTTGACAAATTTGTGGTAATAGTCAAATGATGCTCAAATTTCAAATATGTATTTTTCTAAGGCCTGTATGTGAGCAAATTTAAAGGAATAGTGTTGCTCTTTGGAACAAATTTAAAAACAGCTTGAAAAGCTGCTTTACACAATATTGTGCCTCTTTCTAAAATAACTCAGATTTGATGACATGAATAGAAGTGTCCAGATCTTATGAACCACAGACCAGAGTCACATCATAATTCAATCTGAGGAACTGTGAAAACATGTGCCCTTAGTGCTAAACCACCTTCAATGCCAGAGCTGTTCCTATTCCTTAAACTCAGCCTCTTTTGAAGCTTCTCATCAGAACACTGGTATTCTGTTGAGTACCTCAGTAAATCAATGACATGATAAATCAGATCCACCCACAATCACTGTGTGTGTGTGTGTGTGTGTGTGTGTGTGCGTGTGTGTATACACTGTAATTCACATTACTTTCCTTTCCTGAATTATTATACCTGAGTTTTTAGGGCAGCAGTCCAAGGCTTTATCACACTGCAATCTTGATATGGTTCCAGAATGGCTCTGTGAAAAAGAAGCTGACGTGAGAATTTAAAAGTTAATATTGAGGACTGGTTTCTCTAGTTGATTTCTATGTGGGATCACCTTTCTTTATCTTTGAAATGGGTCTAGCAAAATCTTTCCTTCATAAAATCTGAGTTGAAAAGAATGTGGAAAATGTGCAGAACTTCTACTTTACTGAGGGTATATAAAATGTTATTGTCACTATGGAAAACAGCTTGACAGCTCCTCAAGAAGTTAAACTTTATGACCCAACAGTCCTACTTCTACATTTATACTCAAGAAAATTTAAAAAAATATGTTCACACATACACTTGTACACTAATGTTTATAACAGCATTATTCACAATAGTCCTAAAGTTGAAAAAACCGAAATGTCCAGTATGTGATGAATGGATCAACAAAATATTTTCCATCGATATAATGGAATATAATTAAGCAATATAAAATGAAGAACATACTGGTATATTCTAAATGTGGATGGAAATTGAAAATGTTACACTGACTGAAATAAACCAGTCATAAAAGTACACGTGTCCTGATTGGGTTTGGCTGAATATAAAGGAGAGGCCAATACATAGACACAGACAATAGACCAGTGGTTGCCAGAAGTCAAGAGTAAAGGATGGTAAAGAAGAGAGCGACGGGGTAGCTCTTAGTGGTTGGTGTAAATGTCCTGGTGATGGTTCCCAGTTTAATCACTGCAAATAGGTATCTTTGAGGATTTAAAAGTTTTTTTTTTAAATATAACTCTAGTAACATTATTACCCATTAATTATGTGCACTTTGCTGGGGGAGTTCGAAGCAGGGTCTTGCTGTGTAGTTTAGGCTAGTCCTAAACTCACTATGAAGCCCAGGCTTTCCTTGAACTTGCAGCAATACTCCCACCTCTGTCTCTCAAGTGCTAGGATTACAGGCATGAGTCACCATGCCTGGCTGTGCACTTTTAAGTAGTGAATTTTGTGGTTTGTGAATTATATCTCAAAATATAAAATTACAGATATTTATGCACAGCCTATGTCACAGGACTGTTTTAGGAATCAAATATAACTACAAAGTCCTCCAGAACCTAAAGCATATTTAGGAATCCATCTCACTGCACAGAGGAACACAGGCCTCAGTGTACGTCACTGGATAGAGTTTTTGTAATGGAAAAAGTCACACAGAGGGTAATGTCATGCAGGATGCTTGCTGTGAAGAGCTTTGTAAAAGAGTTATAAACTGCTTATAGAATGGAAGGCATGGGAGACATGTAGATAAACTGGATTTTTTGTTGGGGCTTGACACTTTGCCCCTTACCAGCAGTTGCTCTCTCAGACTGCAAATTCCCCAAGGACAGAAGCTTCTTTTAGTTAATCTCCATTTCTCTGCAGAAGTCTGCCTTTAATTTAGTGAATGCTCAACTGATAAGAAATACTTTCCTTTTAAACAATATTCTATTTGGAACCATGAACACGGCCTGCAGGGCTCTGAATGGGCTTCCAGCGCTAGCCTCTGGAAGTCTCACACACTGTTACTTCCTTGCTGAATGCAGAAAAGATGCAGGATCAGTCAGAACTCCCAGCAGAGCCAGAGCTTGAGGCCAGTTCAGTGCACGCACCTCTAGGCCCCAGTGGTGCTCCCTAAGCTCTAAACTTTCTTCAGGGACTCTCGGACAGCGTTCCTCACGTGATCATGGCCCGGTTGTCTATTCCTTCTCTGTGCTTGCTTGTCTAACTTGCTTCAGTACCGGGCAACTGTGAGCATCCCGAATGGGCCATTCCTTCTCACTTGTATTTGTGGCCACCTCTTCATTTTATCCCTCTATGATTTCCCTTGTTAACCCTCTGCTCTTTCTGGACAGTGCTATGGCTTTCTTTAGCAGCATCAGTCAAATTCAAACACTTTGGTGATGTTGTGACTTCAGTGATTACATACGTATCCCTGATTCCCAAATCAGAACTCCAGATCAGTCTTCTCTCCTGATCTCCATAACTGAATAGCCAACTGTCTGAGGGGAAATTCCACCACGTGTCCTGCATCCCTTTAGTCTCAGTGTAAGTAGGATAAATCCCATAACCAGTGCCTTCGTCGGTATTATGAAGAACCATATTTTGCAGGTGGAAGACCAGAAGCCCTTCTGTATTTCTCTGCTTCACTTCTCTCACTCACTCTAGCCAGTCATCTCTTATAGTCCGTTTTCTCTCCCTAATATCTCTCATTCCCTTCTCTCTTCATTTGTATTCTCTGTGGAGCAGACACTATGACAAGTTTATGGGTGCAAGGAATTTACTGGAGAGTTCATTTTCCCCAGGAAACACTTTGAGGGACTAGGGAAGTAGTCAGAGAAGAGGAAAATGGTATGTTAATAAAAAGCTCAATGGGTGTGCTGACAAGGAGCTCATTGCTATTGGGCACCTGGGCCACATTCTCCGGCGATCCCATGAGAAATCTTATAGTGCTGCTCCAGAATCGCCTCACCAAAAAAGCAAAGAACCTGGGAAATCTGTTCTACAAGCTGCACTTCTCTGTTGTAGGACTTGCTTTTGCATAGTGAGTTCCTCCTGCAGTCAGAGATGGCCTCAGAGTCCTCTGTGGGGATCTCCGAGAGAGGCAGGAATGGCTATACTGTCCTCTACTGTGCTGTCCACCCTAATTCAGAGCACCTGTTCCCCACCCCATACATCCCAGATAAAACACTGCCAAGGGGAATCTTTGAGGATTTAAAGTAATTTTTTAAATTTGACTTGTTTGTACATATCCTACCAGAATGATCACACACACACACACACACACACACACACACACACACACACACAACTGACCATAACATTTATCTCTCCTTCCAATCAGAAACCCTTAGGAGCATTCCATGGATCTCAGGAAGAAGCCAAGTCACCTTACAAGTGCTTCCCTCAGTATCTGCCATGGTCCCCAGGGCTCCATGGCAAACTCACAGGAGATGCCACAGGACCTCCATTCTTAAAACTATATAGATCCTTCATGACTGTTGCACACTATATAGACTAACATTTATCTCTCCTTCCAATTAGAAACCCTTAGGAGCATTCCATGGATCTCAGGAAGAAGCCAAGTCACCTTACAAGTGCTTCCCTCAGTATATGCCATGGTCCCCAGGGCTCCATGGCAAACTCACAGGAGATGCCACAGGACCTCCATTCTTAAAACTATATAGATCCTTCATGACTGTTGCACACTATATAGACTATGAGATTCAAAGTCATCTATAGTTTCAAAATTGGATCAAATGACATTCCTTTCAATGAAGCCATATTATTTCCAGGTTGTTTTTTGACTGTTGCTGTGAGAAAAGCAAAGTCCCAGTGATAATCCGTGGGCAGTAGGATGTGGATGTCAGTGTCCAGTCTGGTTCCAGAGACTGAGGAATCATGTAAGGCCACCAGAAACATCATGCATCAGCAAACAGGCATAGCTACTTAAGAGTAAAATAAAGACATCATTTTCCTTTCAGTTTATGCGTATGACTTTTTTTCAAACAGAAACTGACTTGTTAGTATATGTAAATGTTTACTAAGGTCTTTGGACTTTCTGCTTAAGGAAAGAAACCCTGAAGCATTTCCTCTCAGAATACCATTCTTAACTGGGAACTGGGAAGTTTGGGAACTCTCTTTCCCCTACATTAGGACTTCATCCAATCTCTTGGATCCTGTCTGCCTCGACTCTCTCTTGCAGATTTCATGGAAAGTCCAGGAAAGTCAGTATTCCTTTCTGCCTTAGCATGTTCTATTCCTTTAGCTAAGATTACCATTCTTATCCATTGGCCTCTCAGAACTCAGCATAGAAAACACCTCTAGTACGACAAGGCTCTCTTGATGGTGCTTTTTGTCTGGTTGTGGTCTAGATGCTAGCTTCTGTTCCCAGCTCTCGTGTGGCACACTTTTTGCTATAACCTTGATAATGATTTATTTATCTATCTACCACATAGGTCTGTGATCTCCATGAGCTTCCTGGACACAGATATCTTGTTTATTTTGATCTTGCTGGCATTTTTATTGGTATTATGTTAGTTTAACTTATGATTAATTAGCATGAGTGCCTAATATAGTATTACAGATTCTCTAAAAACAATCGATGTATAAATAAAAATATAGGTAAATTTCAGAATGATGGCAAAAAAAACTTTACTCTTTCTCTTGCTTATGTTTTAAACATTTTGCATTTCTTTACTATTCCACCAGACCTTTAACTATGCCACCCTCTGTCTTCAGAGGGATCTTTCCTCTTCCTTTACCGCCACTTCCCTTCCTTTGGGTCCTCAGTTCTTTTTCCCCCATGCAATTGTTTACATTTATGTTTGTATGTTTCTTTGAATACTTTCTTCCTCGTGTGAAGATAGGGACAAGATATGTGTTGCTGATCTTCTCACTCATAATTGAGCATATTGGCTGCACGCAGCATCATTTAGTAAATAATTGTAGAATGAGGTGTGATGAATAAATAAAAGCTTGAACTATGAAAGCTCCGCATGTTGGTATCAAGACGACTATTCTGAAACGGTAGGTAGAGAAGCATGAAGGTTGTCTTTATTGTCTAAATGGAAGTTATATAAGCAAAGGAGGACAGAGTTTAGAATTTTAATTTTTTAATTGTAGAGAAATTGGGAACCATTGTAGATTTCTGAAATAAAATTGTAGAAGTCAAATTGTCAAAACTGGGTTGAATGCGATAAAGATCTATTTCTTTAACCACCTGCAACATTTCACTTTATAACAGATCCCCTGCCATTGAAAAGCTGCCGTGTTTTCATTTGTTGGAAAATGATGAAGTTAGATAAGTGATAATGACTTGTCTTTGTTTGTTCTTCACTCAGAAAACCTCAGCCTTAAATGTCCCCCAGTGCAAACTTGCACTGAGTAAACATGGAGTGCATTGTTTTACAATAGGCTGCTCTATGAAACTGCTGCACATTTGACATTGCTGAGCATTTTAGGAGGAGGAAGCAGAAAACATCAACAACAAAAAGCTCTCAAAACAATTTGTGTTCCCTATAATGCTTAATGGAGGACTTTGGGTAAAATGAAGGTTGTTCCTCTCACCTCAGGCAAGACTCATTCATTACAAAGGATGTGAAAAATCAGATTTGTACGTAATCTCCTTGTTCTCAATGATATTTTATTAATATTTTTTTCTTCTCTCTCTTTCGCCATTGTTCTACTTTTTACATTTTTATTCTCCAAGTGACTAACTTTTTTTAAAAAAGTAATGGCTAACCTGCTATCTTTTCAATTTTAATACGTTGATTTTAGGTGTCAAATACTATTCTAAATTTTAAAATTGAGAAAGTTCCATGTAACAGCCTGAAAAATACAACTACCTACCACACAGTTAATTAACATTTCTAAACTGCTACTGTTTGAGGTTGATAAGCTCCAAATATGAATTCTTCAGCTCAAAGTTGAGGAAGTTATATTAAGAAGACAGTAGAAAGGAAAAATAATTAGCTAGCGTTTTATACAGATGGTGCATAAATGATGTCTGTGTAGCCCTAACTTTGTCAACTCAATTTTTTTTTAAAGAATTAAATATCCAAAGTATTTGGTGTTGTATAGAATTTAAGCACTCTGGGAAAAAAGGACTGATGTTAAGATTATTTTATATTTATTTCTGTGATTTAATTTTGAGCTATGCTTCTGGTTTATGTGTATTTACAGGCATTTAAAAAAATAAAATTATGCCAGGCATGTATGCCTATAATTCCAGTACTGGGAAGCTGAGGCAGCTGAATTGCAAATTCCAGCCCAGCTTGGGCAATGTAGAAAGTTGTTGAAACCCTATGTCAACATAATAAAAATAAGAAAAGCTGGGTGTTTAGCTCAACATAAAAGCCCTAGGCTCAATCCCCAGTAACACACACACACACACACACACACACACACACACACACACACACACGAAACCTAAATATTGCTAAGAAAGAAACCTTCGTATTGCTAACTAGAAAGACACATCTCAAAGTTTGTTACAAACATTGCACAGTATTTGAGTTAATGTAGAAGGAACATCAAGTTCTCTGTGTTGATCAGGATAGCTGATCATGCTGAAGTAACAGGTAACCTCAACATTTCAGTGGGACAACCTCAGGTGTTTAGTTCTGTGTGCCCAGGTAGGGACCTTCAGTACTGTTACACCTCACTCTCCTTGTGGGATCTGCTTCACAGTGCTAGCTCTCCAGAATATAGTTCGTCAAATAAATTCAAGAAAGAAGGTCACCTTTAAAGCTCCTATGGTCAGTTACTCTCTCACTTCATAAAGGGGAATGAAGTATGTGATCATACCTACCTACATTTCTTAGGACAAGAAAGAATTCCTCAGAATCCTATTATTATCCCTCAAGATAATAATATCCCTCAAATTTTTGGAAATTGTTTACCAGACACTCTTGCATGTTTTGATTACTAAAATATCACCAGAAGAATTAAACAAGATGTCCCAGGATCATCTGCCACATGGGATTGGATCCACCTCTGTTACCATTTGTGTCAGTTAATAATTGATCATTGGACTTGATCAAGGAAAGTGATTGGATTTTGGGGCACTGTCCTAGCCACTTGTTCATAGTTGAGCATGCCGTGAGGAGGCAGGGCCCAGTTGGAGAAAGTATGGTCACTGGAGAAGTGGCTTTGGAGAGTGTATCTCTCACTCCTCCTCCACTGTGCCCTACCTCCTAACCTCCACGAAGTGAGCAGTTTTTCTCTACCACACCCTTCTGTCATGTTGGTTCTGACTTGAAAAAAGCCAATTGTAGACTAAAAACTCTGAAACTATGAGCCAAATTGACCATTTCCTCCTTTGAGTTATTTATATCAGACATTTTGTCCCAGCAACAGGAAAACTGAGCAGTATGCCACTGATATCCAATGCCTCTGTACAAATCTGTGGCCATACCATTTTGGTCACAGAGTCACAAGAGGCCATCGACAGAGATCGGAGGTTCTCCAGGGTTTGTGTCCAGCCATGGTATCACTTGGACATAATCCACATATGGTTTCTAGGTCCAAAATATGCTTTTGTTAAACTTTTCTGAATCCATCAGGATTCAGCCAGGGATGTAGAATCATCATAAATTTGATGTAAGGGACTTGTTATAGGAATTGCAAGTTGAGCCATGTGGGAGGAGTTGAGAAAATGAAGGTTTAGAAAGGGAAGTTGGAGGCTCAGAAAAGTGATAAGCCAGTTACTATGATAAGCTACACATTTCCAGGAGATTGCGTACACATGAAAATCACAGTCCCCACCCACCCACTCTGTGCTGGTTTGTAGCCATCTCTAACCATTACAGTCTCCAGGTTGTTAAGCCTCTACTTTTGCCTTTCAAATCTAACTTGAAAACCATATCTGGTTGGGATTTTATAAATATAGTTCCAGTTTAACAAAAGGAGAAAAAATATGACCCTTCTCATATTCCAAGAAAGAGGTTTCATGTTATATACACCAAGTGTATGAGTTCCCTCCTGCTGTTATAAATTACCACAACTTAGTGGTTTATGAGCATATTACTGTTTTACAGATCTGGGGTTCAGAAATCTGAATTAGGTCTCAGGGCTAAAATTAAGGTATTAGCAGTTCTTTGTTCCATTAGTTATCTTTTCAAGCTACTACAGGATGCTTGTTTCTCATCTTGGGTCATGTCACTCCATGTTCTGTTTCCATCATCATATCTCCTTTTCTTGCCTTCCATAGGACTTTTATGATGGAATTAGACACATCTAGGTAATTTAGGATAATCTCTCCTTTTTAAGATCACTATCATATCTGTGCAGGCTTTTTTTGCCATGGAAGGAAACATATTTGCAGATTCTTAGAGTTGGATGTGAACATCTTTGGAAGCTGTTATTCAATCTACCATAGAAGTCACATGATTCTGGTGGCCTATAGTAGAGCTTGGCATAATAATACCCTGTGACTTAAATCTGTCCCATTATATATTTTTATAAATAAATATTTATTGGAAAACAAACCCCATTCATTTATGTATTATCTGTGAATGTTTTCGCACTGATAGCAAAATAGAGTAGTTGTATATGAGACCAGATGACCAATCCTATGATATTTGCTACTACCCTTTATGGGAACTTCCCTGTTCACTGGTATGTAGTTCAGAAGACTGATTACTATTTTATTTGCTTGTTTGTTTTTGGTACCAGGGATCCAACTCGGGTCCTTGCACTTGTGAGGCAGGCAGCAGAACTACTCAGCTAAATCCCTGGCCCTGATTTGTTAATCTCTAGTAAGAATTGTGTCTATACAGCAGACTCAACAACTTCAGACATCTAAAATAGCATTTTGTCTCCCCATTGTTAAAGCTATGTGCATTGTTAAATCATGTGAAGTACAGTGAGGTTAATGGTAATACAAAAAATTGTTTCAACTCTTTGTAAAACAATAATACAACAGCAAAGAAGCTATGATCATAGAGGCCACCACCAGGCAATACTACATTGGATCTCACTCCAGAGTTAGATGCTTATGCATAAGGTTAAGGTCATCATTTCCCCTCAGACAGAACTGTAGATACCTTTAGCACAGTCACAAAGTCTCTCTTCAGGCTTCCTTTTTAATACTGAAAGCCTGTCTTTATCCTTTCTGAGTAAAAAAAAGAATCTATTAAGCTACATCCACACAATATTTACAATAACTAGAATGTGGGTATCACTTTGAGTTCTTCAGCTATCCAGGCAAAAACAAACACAAAAACAAAAACACAAAGAAAACCCTATAACTTAGAATGGATTATAAAACAACCTATATAGAGCACATTTCATTTATTTTAGGTTCATTATATACAGTTTTATTCTCAAAAGTAACCTTATCTTCAAGTCTGATAAATCTCTGAATCCTGTGGTATATCACCTACAGTTTTCCTGAACATTATTTATAGAACATTAGGAGTACTTACTTCTCAGTCATATTCCCCCTTAGTTTGCTCCAACTTCGGAAATGCTTATTTTTAAATATCTCCTCACCCTATGAGAAACAAATTCATTAATGAAATGCACAGTTTTAATCTGCTTAGGTGATTTACCTCTCCAGGTCTTGTGAGGCAGAAGTACTTTTTTAGGTTAAATAGTAATTGGTCGACTGTTTTTTGTTCAGATCAAAAACCTTACAAACCATGCAGATACTATCAACTGTCACTAAGACTTTTTGTAAAGAAAATCCAACATATGTCCTCTAGAATTTTTCATAACTGTTGATGAATATTCAAATGTAAAATGATGCCTTGAATTTTGTCTTCTTTAATTATGCCCATTTTATCATTTGTTGCCTAGCAGCATACAAGAAAACATCAAGAATATGGAGTAAACTGCCTGAATTTCAGCTCCCAATTGGCTAACAGTATCACTTCAGCAAACTATTAATAAATAGCCATAGTTTTCTCATCTCCAGAGTAGGAATAGGAGTAGCTAGCTTCCTGAAGTGCAATTTTAAGAGTTAGATGAATTAATATATTGCAAATACTTATAATAATACCAGAGATTATGTACATTAATTAATTCCTTCAGTCACCTAACAACAAGGTACTTGTAATCATTGCAGTAGTTCTATGAGATAGATATCATTTTTTTGAACAGATAAACTGAGTATCAGAATAGTTAAATAACTTGCTGTGTCAAAAGACTAGGAAATTGTGGAGGTAGAGATAGAATTCAAGTTTGTACAGTTACAAAGCCCAAAATTGTGGATTCACTCACCATTTGTCAAACATGAGTCTTGAATTATGAACCATTAAGGACAAAGCATGATATCTTGACTTCTGGTAGTTGGGGGAAAATAATGTGGAGGTATCTCAGGCAACTGGAGCACCAGGGAATATATCAATCACTTCAGCAAATTACAGGCTAGTTTTCCAGAGATCTCTGCATATTTGACTAAACTGTATAATTATTACTTAATTTAGATAGAATGCTTTGTAAAATATATTATTAATTTATCTATTTTCTTAAACTGATTATGCTGCAAGTGATATAGATTATACTGTTAGTCATTTATCACTATGAACCTCACTTTTATACTGTAATCTAATATAAGGACATTCTGAGGGTTTATTTTACTGAAAAGAATATTATTGGCTCAGACTTTTACATATATATGAGATTCTATGCTTGATTTGTAGAGTTTTAGATGTTTCTTTTCTCTTTATTAATATTCATATGTCTGTTTGGACTGATTTTCCCAATAATCCCCAAGAAAAATCTCTTTATCAAGTAAAACTGGATCTATTAAAACTTACTGTAGAATGGGAATCATCACCTGGCCAGTCTTGGTGAAATTTCAAAAAGAAGAAATAAGGTAGACATTTATAGGGAAGCATATGAACTATTTGATTTTAAGGTGGATTTTACTAGGCAGAAAGATGGCTGAAACTGGGTACAGTTTAAGCCTTGAAAGCTTTGGACTGGTAGGCACAGTGAGGTGAGAGATTAAAGTAAGCCTTGATGATCAAGCTTTTGCTTTTGTTTTATTTGCAGTGCTGAGAATGCAACCCAGGGCTTGGCCTATACTAAGCAAGTGCTCTACCACTGAGCTACACCCCTAGCTCCCATGTTGTTATTACTAAGCAAGGTCTTTCATTTGGTCCACAGTCATAGTTTAATAAAGCATGTATATCCTAGGATAAAAAGCTAAGTTATTTTTGTGCTTGCTTCAGCAGCACATATACTAAAAAGCTAGCTTATTTTTTATTATTTCCAATATTAAATTAGGCAAGCATATTTAACCCCAAAATTGTATGCTACAGGGACAGAAAAATATATTGGCTTAGTTTCTCAGTTGCTGAGTGACTTGTCATTTTCTCTATTATGAAATGGAAAACTTGGTAATTGAAACTTGGATTCAACAAAGTACTTAAGTAGGAATCCAAGAAATTCACTCACATATCTGAGTTTTTGATTGGGCTTGTAACATCCATTTTAAAAGTCCAGAGACACTTTTTTTTCCTTAATTCCCACATGGCTCTCTAATATCAGACAGTCCATACTATCAACTAGCTAAGCATCCACTGGGTATCTGTTACTGCCTTGAGAGTGATAAAACTGTGAGTTTTTATAAAAAGCAAGTTAGAGATTTTTAGACAATTATGCAAGGTATTACTTATGATTTCTCTTCATTAATATTTTATTTACACAGTTTATATTGTTTTTCTATAACTCAATATTGTTTTCTTTGTGATTGAAAATTTATAAGGTGAAACTATTTGGACACAATTTTTTTAGCTAAGAAATTTTGAACATCTAAGGATTCTATTTATACTTTTTTGAAAAAAGATATTACCTTGTTTTACATTCCTGGAGCTATTTTCTTGTTAATGTAAGTAAGAATTTAGCCTGGAATGCAAGAAAGGTAACATTATAGAGCAAGTTTAAAGTATATAATTACTGTAATACCTAATATAAAATGTGTATTATTTTACATCTGCAATCTATCAACAGGGAAATAGTAAAAAAAGGGTTAAAGATTATAATTGTACAGTAGCTAGAACACTGAAAAAAATGAATTTGACTCTCATTGCTTAAAAGTTTTAGCAGTTTATAGTAATTGAAACCAGTTGAAAAATAAAAATACATGCTCCTCCAGCAAAAATCCTTTCTAAGAATTATGTATGGTTTATGAAATACTGATCAAACAAGGTTTCTGAAGTCTCATTAGCCATGGAATTTTCAGTGAGGCAACATAGATACTGTAGACTTGGATTTATTTTGAAATGACAGAAATTCCCTAACAAAATTTGAAGCCTGTCTTGGTTACTTCTATCAATGCTTATTTTCCTTTTCATTTTTTCCAGTTACATATTTAGTACTATAAATTGTTAGCATCTGTACCAGAAAAAGGGCCTATTTTCAGGAAAAAAAAATGTTTTTCTTCAAATTTATGCACTAAAAATTAAGTTTAAATTTTATTGCTTAATAAACAGTTTTTATGTAGGTAGAATCTATGGAAATCATCATGTGGATGACAAGGATACCTCTTTCCTTTGTCTTAGCTAACTGTCCTACTCTCAACTGGAATGTAGATATTAATATATATGCATATACACATCTTACTAAACATAGGGAATAAAAAGAAAACCTTCCCTCACAGCTGAACCTTTCTGATGATGTCCATGTTTGTGAAATACCACCAGAGACAGGCGATGATCCAATTTATATTATGTGGCATGAATTTTAATAAAGCCTATTTAGTCACACAGATGCCAATATGAGAGACAAATGGGACCCTCTGGGGGCAAACAGAGGTGACTCTGCTCCATTGATTTATGAGTATGGGGTCACGGAACTGATTTCAACAATGTACAAACACTTGCTAAGCACCTAAGCACAGGCACCAAGGCTGAGCACTTTGGATACAGAAATAACAGGCTTTCACTTTGAAATTTTCATATAACTTAGAAGAAAGTTGACTAAACAATGATAAGTAAAAGAAGTAGGAAAAGCATAGATTACTGCAGAAATGTAATTTTCTAAAAAAATAAAATTAAGAGTCACACACAAATATGAAATGAATATGTGCTAAAGTTTTTTTTCAGCTATCAATAAATGAGAAAACCTGTGCAGTTGGTTGGTTGAACTAAGATGGACTTAGTTCAACAATATTTGAAGAGCTGAATATGTATTGGCAACTTAATAGAAGAGTAGCATTTCTAGGTTAAAAAAACTGATTAATATCCTACAGGATAATTAGGCTTCACTCTTGGAATTATCATTTCTCCTGGATAATTGTGTTTCTCTTGAAAAAAAATCTACAAGTTGACACTAAATTTGGAATCTTTTTTTTTTCTGAATGTATAAATTCTTTTATTGAAAATATTGGCAGCACTGCATTACATAGTCAGTAGAAGGGTCACACATTTCTGATTGGGTAAAACTGCCTTAAATTGAGAACACAGCAGCTGGAGATGCTCTCGGGAGTATAGTATTGAGGACTAAACTAAGTAAGAATGAACTCTATGCAGAATTACCATTTAATAAAGCACAGGGCTGCAAATGGCAGAAATGGTCCACGTGGCCATCATGAGACAGTCCTGCTATCTCAAACCAACTCACTGCATAAGGAGCACATCAGGCTGGTCCACCAAAGGGTTGTTCATCACAAGATCCCAACAGGACTTGGCTACAGGACACCTGGCCACAAATCTGAAATTTTATAGCATTCACTGGAACTTGCATGGAATGGGAGTAATATGATATGAAAATATGGTAACTGTTGACCAACAGGAGGTCAACAGGCAACTTGTTCTGTGAAAGTCTAAAATAGAAGAATAAAGTAAACATTCCAAAAACTTTTGAAATAAAGATTTGTAAGTGAGCTTGTTATTAATTTTTCCTTGCAAAGATCACTGGGGAAATTATTTGTGACAAATCATTTCTCAACTTTGGCTATTATTCAGTTTTTTTCTATTAGCAATTTTTGGTTTCCATAAAAGTCTGACAATAATTTTGGTTAAGGTTTTTTAAATGATGTAAAAATGGGTTGTTTTAGAACTTGGTGGTGGAGGGGAATAATTTGGTTTATGGCTAGATGCTGATTTATACCATGGACAAAGCAACTCTTGCAGCACTTTCAATAATGTTATTCTTCCCCAAAATGGAATTTTTGTTAGTAGTAAACAATGAATTGAACAAAGTACATTCCTATGAATAGTTCTTTGCCCCATATGATATCGTGCTGCTTATCTTTTGGGTATAATTTTTAAATTTGGTGAAAAAAGTTTAAATCAAATAACAGGAAGAGTAGTGTTATAATATGGGTCATAACTGAAATACTGAGAATCCAAGTCAGGTAAAGTTAAGTGAAGAGACATCTGAGGTAGACCTTCCATAAATGATGAGGAGAAAATATCCTATAAGACAAAAAGTTTGAGTGCACTGACTATTCACTTGGACCTGCAGATGCAAGTTAAAAGACAAGATAAACATCTCTGCCACCATTTTGTATCTGTATTCTTTGCTCTGAGTCATCTCCTGAATTTACCTAGGATTCCAAGAACAAAAGGCCCAGTACAAACTGTAGCAAGGGGGCTGCAAAAAGAAAAAGAGGTAATAGGGGTGGAAATGATCAAATTATGCTATATAAATGTTCAAATATGCCAAAATGAAATTCTATATAACTAATAGGCAGTAAGAAAAGAAGAGGAGGAAGAGGAGGAGGAGGAGGAAAAAATGGAAACTACCTATAGGCCATAGAAACTATTTTTATCACCCAAAAAGCCCCACCCAGCCATCCTATGAAATCAGATAAACCATTTGACAAAGGCTGATTAAACATGTTTCAAGCCCCTACTCTGTTCCTATCCTATTTAAACATGATACTTCTCAGTATCCTGAAGTCAGGGCAGAAGATACTGCTGGTGCCCCTGCCTTAACTGCATGGTTGTGCTGATTAAAATTCCTTCTTACTATTCACCATTACCTTTTCCAATTGGCTTTTGGTGCAAGTGGCTGTACTTGATTTTTTGAAGACCCTATAGTTGAGCCTCTGGTTTAGGACTTTGGTACTTGAGAAACAGTGATAAATTTACTTTGGTGACAGATGAATCACTGTTTCAGGGCCAATTCAGGAAAGATTTACTTGGTATTTTGTCACATTTGTTGTGATCATGGTTTTTAAAGAGTCAAAAAAATCAAACCTTTCCATGCTTGTAAGGAGTTTCAGATCAATTATTTTTAAAGCCATAAATTCACATGTCAGAAAATCTAATTCCTTCCAAAGAAAATGTCAAGGACAATGAAAGCAGAAGATGATAGAGATGGAGATGATTATGGATCCACTCAGGTATCAAACCTGAGCAGTGACTCTAATTACTAACAATACCTCTGCAATTTCCTCTGGCATCCCCACTGGGCTTTCTTTTCTTTTCTTCCTTTTCTTTTCTCTCTCTTTTTCTCCCTTCCATTACCCCTTTCTTCTCTTGTCCCCGATGTGAAATGAAATCTAGGAGCAATCACAATTTATTTATGTCTTCCTAGCTAAGCTGAGTGCATCTGAAAAAAGAAACATCTATATTTAGTTTTTCTTTTTAGACTTTAGGCCTGGGGTGGGATGGAATGGAAAGAACTAAAACAGAATGAAATGGAATCTCTCCTGAAACACTTTTGTTTTGGTGTAAATAAAGTAGCAAAATAGTAGTAATATAGATAGCACAACTGGGACTATTGTACCACTCCTTTCCACTCACCTGAATCTGGGCAACGCCCCAGGGACAACCTCTTGACCTGTGTCCTAAGACCTGCTACCAGAGACAGAGACAAGAAAGACAAAGACAGCTGGAAAACTCTGAAATGCCGAACCAGGACATGTAGAGGCACAGTGATGCTCAACAGCTAGGCCACACTGAGAGGTCCAACAGGAGATTTTATTAGGGAAGACAGTTTAGGGAGAGAAGAGAGAGGGAAGAAGAGAAAAACAAAGAAAGGAAGGCCCTTTTATCATTTTTGGGATGGGCTATTTATTTATGAGGAGTGGGCTACCTTTAACCTATCACAGGCCAGGTTGCCCTTTATGGGTTTGGTCCTAGAGAAACGGGTTTAACCTCTCCCAACCGCTGTGGCCTTGGGGGGAAAGGAAACTAAAGATAAGAGCATGAGGTCTTTTTAAAAGCCAAGAGAAGAATACAGCCTGAGATGCTGGCGTCAGGTCTCTAACAGGACAGACGTGGGCCGAATCAGCTGGAATGACCTACAATAGGCTTTTTTCACTTTGAGCTCACTAAAGGCTCGTACATATGGAGTGTATTTCATCCATTAATTATAACAGTGAGTTATGGGAAAGGATATGCCCACCACATGCTGCTGACATGACTCAGCACTCTGTCAATCACACTGTCAATCATGCTCTGAAAGAACAAATGTAAGGTGACCTAGACCCAGCAACATTTTAAATTCTTAAACCTAACTCCCTTGAGTGCTTGTGCCATTTTTCTTTGCAGCAGGACAAGCCTCCTCATTCTGAGCATACTTTTGCCTTTTAAACATCATTAAACTTTTCTGTTTTTCCTTAAAGTCATGTTCTATGTCCAATTCTTTGTTCATAGTTCACAAGAACCTAGAAACTCTGTCCCAGGACCCCATTATTCATGGTAACAATAGAGCTCTTCCCTACCACCTGCAAGACCCTGGATTCTATCCCTAACATTGAAACAAAACAAAAAAGATATTATTTAGCTCCATTTTTTCTTCAATATTAATTTATTTTCACAAGACAAGTCACTTCCAGAAATGTTTATTAATTTAGTATTTCTAATTAGCAGAGCTTTCCAATAGACAATAAGGTATGTGCCATTGTAGTTATTTTGAAATTTTGATTATTATTTCTAAGAAGGTGGTGAGACATTGACTTGCTTTATGAGTTGTTAAGACTAGAATTTTCTAGGCCAGTTTAAGGCAGCATCTAACCACAATAGTTATAAATACAAAGCAAGTATGGTGCTACTCTAGTAATCTAGTTATATTCAGCATTTTCTTGAGCCATTTTTTTTTTCATTTGACTGTTGGCAATTGATCATTGGAATTATGGTACTGCACATTGATCTTGGAGAAGGCCAGTTTGGTGTTCACATAAACAAGTCCAATGTTTCACTGTTGATGTGATCTTCTAGGATTAATTAAGGAACAATTCAAAGGGCCACTGTAGGATTTAATGTTATTAGTAATATTTGTTTAACCCAAAATATGATAGGTTTTTATTTTATTCATTTCTAATTGGGCAGTTTCACATTTTACTAACAAACAGAATTGAATGTAATTGGCTTGTTTTAACAGAGGGGCTGTATCTTTTCAGTAAGGATGCATGGACTTTTTATAACTCAGAGGAAGAAAAGAGGCTTTCCTGAAAAACTTTTATTGGTCTTTCCTGATCCTTCTTTTTAGGTGACTTAAGCATTTTGGGTCTTTACATGAACAGCAGGAGTTAAGCTTTTGGAGGAAACTCTTCATCTTCTGAAAGAAATGGCTTCTATTTGCTTGGAACAATTAGCTATAATTAGCATGCAAGTTTTAATGATATTGTATTGTGAGGTTGATTAGGCCTGGGAGATTGGGGATGCAAGTCACTTCTATTGTTTATTGTATGCAAATCAAGCCACTTAGCTTTAATTAGACATTGAAACCCAGAACAATTATCAATAATTGCTTTAGTATTAATGAGCAGTGTGAACTGCCAATCATGACTTTTTAAATGGCAGGCTTATAAGCAATTGATTTGGCATCGCCAAAACTGACAGTCTTTGAGCCCATATTTTGCACAATAAAATCAAGTATGGACTGATGTGGTTGACAAGGTCGCTTTAAGAGTCTTCCTAGTTTCTCTCTTGGGCATTTGCTTGGTAAAACTGGTGGAAGATGGCATTTAATTAAAAGGAAGTTCAGAATAAATTTTAGTATTTTGAGAAAATACTAAGGGTGGACTATTTTCAATGAGATATTTGATGGCTTATGATCTAGCAGGATTCTGAAGAGTCAGTAGGATATGTCCATACCTGTTATTAATGCGCATCATATTATATATATTACAAGTGAAAACTATTAGATGAAGTAACAATTGCAGCTACTGTGGAAAATTTTAAAATAGTTTATGTAGTCTTCCTTGCCTATCCAATCACAAGGAAGAAGTGCCAGGAAGTGGATATTTATTTGATAACCTGAAAATTCCTTTAACTGAAAAAAAGGTCTGATTTTCTAGCATTTGATAAAGTCAATGACTCAAAAAATAGACTAAGTAGAGATGAAAGAGCTTTATTCAGTGGCCAAAGAATGGAGAGGCAGGAGCCTGTGCTCACAAATCAACCTTCAAACCAGAGAGTTGAGGAGTTACAGATACAGGATAGTAATAATGGAGGAGAGAGGCTAATAAAAGGAAGAGATATTCATATCTTTTCTGGGAATAGTCAGAGATCTTCCAGAAACTTGGGTGCCACCTCTTTTCTTTCCTTTCATGATTTGCAGTTTTCAATCAAGATAGCTGGCTGGCTTCTCTAGTCCAAAGATTAAGGCTACAAAAGAGACAGACACAGTATGGAAACAGAGATGTTAAACCTTTTTATTTCCTGTGAGTCATCACCCCATTGGACATCTGAAGACCCAACTGAAGAGTCAGTGTTTTCAGCAAAATAAGTCTTTTAAGCCTCTGAAAAGTAGCCCAGATAATTGTTGTTACAATCATCCATATAGCAGGAGCATAATCTACAGCAAAGACAGTGGGAAATTTATAATGTATTGCCTACCTGTGTGACCCCTGAAACTAGAGAATTTTAAGGCAGTTAGGAGTAAGTGAAGCAACAGGGTTTACTTAGATTTTTTTTCTTTCTAACACCTTCATCTCATTAATATCTGGCACCAGATTTCTCACTCTATTTCATTCTATTTGTCCCAAGGAGGATATCTTAGAAACAAATTGACACTGTCCACCAAGAATAAAAATCAACTTAGTTGAGAATAAAGAAAATTATATTTATTTAGGGTTAATTTGTATTGCAATCCAGGAAAATACAAATTCAACTAGGCTTAAAAATACTCTCCAAGGTCTTATAAAATTGTGGCCGTATTTATAGCTTCAAACTGTAGTTGGTATGGGCAATTACATCATTTCTTAGCCAGGAATTATCATTAGTGCTGGCAAAAGTTATGCCGGCTTACTAAAAAGAAAACAAAGCAAAAATAAAAACAAAAAAGGACAGTCTAATCACATGCTCTGAAAAGTTTTAAAGGGGTCATTTGCACAGAAGGTCAGAAGAGGTCAACAAAAATGTTTCTTGAAACTACTGTGATGGTGGTAGGGGACTGCCTGCAGCCCAGTTTAAAGGTTCAGCTGTGACCTGGTTTAGCATCACTGCCAGATTCCATGTTCAGTGCTCTAAATGAATGCTACTCCATTCAGAGGCACCACTGGATTAGGAGTGATATGCTTCCATTCACTTTTCCTGGGTTATTTGTAGGGTACTTCAAAACATGCACTTAAAAAGGAAAATGCACTTCCCAAAAGAATGTATGACCAGTTTCAGTGTTTGAATGTGGACATTTTTTAATTGATTTCATTGATACATTTTAGGTATACAGTACAATTACGTTCATTATTGGGATCTTGTACCTTTACATGGCAGGTCTTGGTTCTCATTTTTTCCCCTTGTCCCTGCCCTCCTTTCACCCCCTCTTCCCCTCCCCATTTACAAACATTTTATTTCCATTTTTTTCATTTTGCCATATTTTTTTCTTTTCCCTTATTACCTTTGCCCTACCCTTCCCATTTTTCCTACACCTTAAGCCCTTTTCTTCCTATTTCACATGGTCAATTATATCCGAATGTGAACATTTTGGATGGAGTCTTCCTTGAATCCCTCAAATTCAATCACATTTATGCATCCTATTTTGCTTAAGCAACAAGTGGCTCTTTTTCGGAGAGGCAATTCAGTCCTTTTTTCCAGTGTGTTTAGATGAAGATGTTATGATGCAACTCAGTTTTTTTTTTACATAACTTTAGTTGCATGCAGAAATAAAGGTGTATCTTAATAGCAGATCTAAAGAGGGATAACTCACGAGAATATTCCAGTACAATTTGTATTTCTTGTAAATATGGCAATTATAGTTTTCCTACATGTGCATTCCTTTTTCTCTCTTTACTCTCTTTTCCTTTTCCTTTCACATTTTTTTCTGAACTTTCTCTGATGGAAAAGAAAATAAACTACTATAATTATTTGCACAGACATGGTTCTGTTTTGAATTAAGTTGGTATGTTAACAAAAAGAGAAAAAAGTTACTAGCTACCATTGTTCCAAAGGTTGATTTCTTTAACTTCTGTTGTGTCTGGATTTCTTTTCCTGTTTTTCAAAGAATGACCCTCAATAGCCTAATAAATCAGCTAATAAGATGTTTTAGCATCTGCTAACATTCTCTGAGTGTGTTACATGCATGTTCAAAGGCTTTGTTAGGGAGAATAATGGAAGAAAATAATAGGGCAGTGCTATCAGGTTTCAAAATACTGTGTAACATCAGTCTTAACTTTATGACTTTAATTGTGAATACATGCATCCTTTACCCAGATGGTGGCAGAATTGGAAAAAGGTGTTTTTTTTTCAAATGTCCCTTAATAAACTTTTAAAAATTCATATACCAGAATTGCAAACAATAACAAGCATAACATTACATGATCAATTGAAAAATTTAATTGTTTTAAGCAATATTTTGTAATCACTTGCACAGGGAGAGAACAGATGCAAATTTTCTTCTTCAGATTTTGAAGTCAGTACAGATTTGCACTGTCCTCCATTTAAATAACCCTGGGCCATAGTTGCTTCCAAAACATTTCATTTCGAAGTAATGAACTTTTTGAATACGATTTCTGTGACACTGATTGTGGTAATGATACGAATTGCTCTACCTGGTAGTCTGATGGATGAGTAATCACCCAGTTAGAAGAGAGAGGTTGAGACTCCAATAAAGCAGATGTTACCAGCCAGAATCCCAGTGGGCATCTTCCTCTTTCACCTGGTGAACTGCAGTTACTTCCTAAATATTCTTCTTATTTCCATTTCTTTTCCTCTCCAACCGCCATTCTCTGAACCATTCATCTTGTAAACTCCAATTCCATGTCACTCTCTTGCTTAACACCCTTCAGTGGCTCTCCGTTATTCCCAGGACAACTCCTGAAAGGTGGCTTTCAAGACCTGCCATAAATCTTTTGTCTCAGTTACTCTAGTTATGCTTTCCCGACATAGTCATCCCCAAACTGGAAGGAAGTCAACCAAATGTCCTGAGCATGAGCCCCTATTCTTTTTTTTTTTTCTTAAGAGTAGGAAAAATTTATTGAGGGAAAGCTAACTTCTGTCCAACAGAGACAAAAAAAGGACCAGAAAGTAGGTTGCCCCCCTTTTCTTGTTATGGGGTAACTTGCTTCTAAAAAGTGGTATGCTAACTTAACAGTACTGTTTTCTGGCTTGCTTTCCTCTCCTTCTGGAGCTGGATTCTAGGTTCTTCTCATCATGAACAAACTATTGAAAAAAATGTACAAAAAGCAGTGGCAAAGTTTATTTTAAAAAGCAAAAGTGAAGAGTGGGAGAGAAACTGACTCTATGGAGCAAGTTTGGATGGATTAAATAGAAAAAAGGGGTTAAGAGAAAAGATAAAACTACACCCTGATTCTGAGAAACACAATGAGGGCTATCAGGAAGGTTGATAGCAAGGCCTTCATAGCTTACCTCTCCTATTATGCTGTCCAAATTTTAAGGGAACTAGTGAGGACTTCTACATATGGGTCCTGAGAGGTGGTGCTAGGATCCCACGCCTCAGGCTTGTGTCATCATGTCTAGGCCATCCTGTTGGAAACCTAGAGTTCTGGAGTGAAGTGTGCATGCAGGGCTTTGGGAACTGTTCTGTGCATGTGTCCAGGATCTTGTAATTAACAGGTCTCACCTACTTCCCCAGCCAGCTTTTGCTGTACACCAGCCTCCTGTCTCATTCTGGAAGGCACCAGAAAGCTCAGTGGAACCGCTAGAATGCTCACAGGCTTTAGTGGGGAGAAGGAAGCATACTTCTTGTTAACAGCCATTGTTCTAACAGTCTATTGAGTCTTGAGGCATAGACAGAACTTGGGGATAAGCCAGAACAAGTGGAAGAAAGAAATAGCTGTGGTACAAAACCGTGCATGAGCTACAGAGGAAATCTGTGTACCCTTCTGAGCATCTTACAAGTTGGCCTGCAAAACTGTCACTCTATCCCTCTACTCTTCAAGCCCACCCTGATCTAACTAACCCTTGAAATGGGTGCTTCAAAAGCTACAGCTCCCATCAGCCTTCTTCAGGTGATACCCAAACTAGCTCACTTCTCCACCCTCTACCAGGGTTCCCTAGAGGTCTGTGTTCAGATCTGAAAAGGTACTCATCACAGAGATTGCAATTTGCTGTTTCCTTCTCTACCTTCTATACCATATTGCTCAATTTCTAGAAGGCAGGGACAACGCCCTGGCAATCTGTGTGTCCTCAGCTTGTCATGGCACTTAAAACAAAACAGTACGCAAACCCTCTTGTCCAATACACAGAATGAACAAGGGATAGTATCAGACATTCACTTAGGAAGTCCCTGCCTTTGAGCCAACCCCTAGGTAGAAAGGACTTTCCTCCCCTTCCTCACAGCCTCCCCTCAACAAATCTTCAGGCTTTTCTCATGCAGATTTGGTGATAAGCAGAAAAAGTAAGGTCTTCTCAAGTCAGTTGTGGTGTTAGGGAGGACATTAGAACAAAATTCTGAATCTTCTAGAGAGCAGAAAAGAAGAGAGGCTGAGCTTTGAAGAGAGGAGAGTTTAAGGGTAGTTTGATTTGATTTGCTTTGTTTGAGAAGGAGGTATTCCAGAGATGTGTTAAGACTTCAGAGAATCATAGTAGAGAGAAGAATAGAATATAAGATGATTGTTGAAACATATCTCTTAAGAAATCTCATTTAAAATTGTACAACCTCCAAATTAAAATTTTATTAAAAAATAAGTTGTAATTCTCTTCCTTCCCTTTCTCTTTCTTCCAATTGTTACTGACTTTCAACTGTATTTTTTTGCCCAAGTATAGAGAACAGCATTAAGAACCTAGATTTCTTAAGAGTTATGAATAAATTAATTAATGAGCAAATAAGTGAGCTAGTGACCTTAGGTGTCTCTGACTCATGGCCAAGATAGCAGCTGGAATGTCCACTCATGAACTCCTCAAGGAGGAAAAATGCTCTCTCTCCAGATTCAGGAAACAGGAAGAAGCAACCATAATAAAACTGACTTTATTTTCTTTCCTCTTTTTGTCTCTTCAGAGCAGGAACACCACTTGAATTAGCTCCCTTAAAATTCCAGAGCCACAAGATTTCCATGAGCCTCTTCTCAATAGATGGCAACATTTTCATCAACATTTATTCCAAATCCTCTGGACTGAATGCTTGGCTCAGATGGGAGCTTGTTATACATCTTTAAATTATTGTGTCTGACCCCATCTCATCCTCTGCTGGTTTTCTGTTCTGCTATTCAGGAGCTGCCAGCACTCACCCTCCTTTCTCCCTTGATCCATCCCTCTCACTATGGCTGTCCTATGGCTAAGAAACATATTGTTTTAAACTGAGAAACAAAAACTTCAAATACACATTAAGGCAAAGTGGCTAACTACTGATAAATGCTGTTTTGCATTAAGGGAATTCTTTGGTGTAAGATTATAGTTAAGAATGGATAATCAGTGAAAAGATTATTATCTGTTCTGCAAATTGTCCCCAGTGGAAATTTATTTGTTTACTCTAGGGCTACCTTCCTCTCCTTTAGGATTTGCTGCAACAGCTGTGATTATGATAACTGAGTTTTAAAGCAACTTAGTCTTCTGAGGAAGGCAGATCCTAAAGAGATTTGTGAGGAAGGCAATTCATGCTTCAAATGTACCTGTCTTCTCAGAGCTTCTTGTTTGTAGTTAGTGTCCCTGAAACCTCTTTGCCCTACACGTTTCTACTGCCTGCCTTGCTAACAAGGTTTCCATTTATCCCTTTAATCAATTAATTAATTCAATATTTATTTGGCACCTATTAAGCCCCCTGTGAGATAATAACACCTTAAGCTGTGATCTCATTTAGAAGAATTTGCATTTATTAAGTCTTTGGAAAATTTAAATGCTTTTAAGTCTCGAAGTAAATTTCCAATGGTTAGAGACCCACCAGTTAGGAGCCACAGAAGTAGAGTATGAATCATCAGCACATAGAGCAGATTCCCTGGAAATTAATAAAGCTTTAGCTCTCGAGTCTCACACTCTCATACACTGATTTTTGTAATTATGTCTTCTTTTTTTGGTAACAAAAACTTTTTTTGGTTACCGAATTATATTAACCCCACAAAATTTAGACCCCAAATGACTAATTTCTATGTCTGTTCATTTGACTATTGTGACAGAATACTATAAACTAGATGCTTATAAACAACAGAAATTTATTTCTCATAGTCCTGGAGACCAGGAGGTCTAAACGCAAGAGTGGATTTGGCATATGGTGAAGAGCCACTCTCTGGCTCATAGAAGACATTTTGTTTTTGTGTCCTCACTTGGTAGAAGGGACAGAGGCACTCTGGGTGGGGGCTCTTAATGAGAGTATTAGCTCCATTTATAAGGGCTCCAATCCCTGAGCTAATCTCCCAGAGCCCCCACCTCCTAATGCCATCATTTTGGTATTTAAATTTCAATAAATGAATTTAGGGGCAACTTTAGACTGTAGCAGACCCCAACCCCTCTAAAAACAACAGGAAGAGGTCAAAACAGTCCTATGTGCCAGTTTCTAAAATAGCACTGGCACATAGTAAGAGAGTTCAACAAATACTTACTGGATGCTGAACAAATGTACCATGCCTATAATGTGCCCACCTCTTTTCCTGGCATGTAGTACGGGCTCAATAAATATTTATTGAAAGAATGATTAATTTGATGAAGGAATGACTAAACATGAAAGATGGGTGAATCCAAAATTTCTACAGAACCACTCTATTTGCCTCCCCCTCCCCCTTCATCTGTGTACTTCAAGACCAGCAACAGCCCAGCATGAGTGGCCCCATCCAAGAGCAGCTATGGAACCATGCTGCACTCCATGTGGTTTACAAGGAGGCTTTCACTATAGAAACCCAGTTAAGTGGAAATACTACACTTTCATCTACAAAATTCTAGATTTCAAAGTAGAGACCTGGGATCTGTTCCCATTCCACTCACCTCTAACATTTATAATGAAGCACTGCTTAACACAAAATTATATTCTTAGAAAAAAATTAAAAGCATGTTAAGAGAATTCAACTCTTATTAGCACCATTTTTTCAGTAACTATTAAACAGTTATGTATTTAACCTTTGTAGTCTTCAAGCTTGCTAAAATGTCTAATTAGTTAATTAGAAAAATAATTATGTGCTGAAAAAAAGAAATCTGAAAATTGTGTATGGATGTATAAAAGCAACTGTGGTTTTAATATAAATTTCTATTTTGAGACTGTAGTACTGCCCAATGTATTAGCACTTCATAATTCTTTGTATTCTTTGAAAGATTTTTTCACAAAAATATTGGAAAGTTTCCCAAAGTCCTCCCCACTCACCTCCTGGTTTATATCAAACAGAATATTGAATTTATTTACTCAACTTGTAATTGGAATTGTGCTTTATAAGAGGCTATTTCCTTGGAAGTCATTCAAAAGACGCACGTAGGGGAAAATTATTTTAATTCATAGGGTCAGTGTGTCTCTGTCCTGAGTCAATTAGAAACAAACTGCTTTTTAAGCTTTCTTTTTTTACTTATGATAATCAATTTATAAAGCCTTTCACATAGACACAAATACATCTGATACCAAGATCATTGTTCACAGACTGCTCTTTTGTTTCTCTTCAGCACAGTGTGTACTTATTTGCATTTACCATGTGAATAATGAGAACACATGATCATGAAGGTCTAGAATGAACACATAACTTTTGAATGCAGTATGCAAGTTGGGAAGTGGGAATCTGTCATTTCTAGGTCATAGTGAGGGCAGTTATCATTTCCAATTTGGAGAATAAAAAAATCTGTATAATGTACTTGGAAATAAAGTACATGTTACATAAAATATAGTGTTTCCAATTGCCAATCATCTTTCCTGTCCAGTGCCTTTCCTCTGACCCTTCTACCCCTAGTCCAAGCTAGCCTAGACTTTTTATGGCTTTTTTGTTATGAAGTTTTAACATCTTCTCATTTTGTTCCCTTCACCTTGAAATCACTTCGAAGAAATCTATTACATTGTCTGAGATTCTAAAAATTAAACTTTCCTATCTAAGCTAATGCCTTCTGTACTGTGAATTGCAAAGAAAATGGAAGCCAACAAAGAAGGTGAGATTTTGGCTTTTTTAGAAGACAACTTACTAGGTACAAAAGACCTCTTCAGGGTGAGGAAGAGACAACTTCTCTTAAAGGCCTGGAGATGGAAGGGGCAGTATAGATAACTGCAGTGATAGAATCCCATCTGGTACCTAAGGTATCTGGGTACAATTACTGGCTGTGCCAACTTGTACAGTAGATGGTAGAAGAATTCAGTCTTAAAGAGTGACCAAAAAAATAGTGCATTCCAATGCTACCTCCCATTTAATAGCTACAACTATGGAAAATTTATTATTTGATTACTCTGAACTTTGGCTTCCTTGTCTGTGAAGTAAGAATACTAATGCCTATCTGTTTAGGTTGTGGGAATGGAGGATAATGTATCCCAAGCACTTTTCAGAGTGATTGGTTACATCATAAAAACTAAATAAGCAGAGACTGTTATAAATGACTGCATGGGTTTTACCCTTCTAAGACAGTTCTATTGGCTGAATGAAGCACCCTAGCAAAAGGTGTTTAGTACCTGAGGGACTAATGAAGACAAGAGACTTGGAGAGTTGCTGTGGTATTTTTGGAAATAGAGAACATTGAGAAGAAGCTATGAAGATCTACTTGTAATAGGGGGGCAGCCCATTTGGAAATAAAAGTTTCATTTCTTTGATGAAAGGAATGAAAGAGTCTGGCTTGACTGTGACGGTGCTCTGAACCCAGTACATTTGGACTCCCGGAGCTCCATGCCCAATTGCACTGGGGCTGAGATATTCTTCATTGTCAACAGACACACTGAACCAGTCCTTGGACCTTTCAGAAACTTATTCCTCTATTAAAGTGACTCATTTCTTTGAGACAGAGTCTGCCAAAGCAGTTCAGACTGGCCTTGAACTAACTGTGTAGCTCAGTCCCCCAAATGCTGGGATTACAGGGGTATATCTTCACACCCAGGCTGCAAACGTGATTTTGATCTTTCTCCACGTTCCTACTCTGGAAGCAATAATATCACTGGATACTCTTTGTTTTCCCCTCGTATTTCTCTAATCCCTCAATTTAACTAGTGTACGTGGGGTTAACAATGGGGCAGTTATTTCATGTCCTCTGATGTGAAGGGCATCAGCATTCCGACTCTTCCACACACTTCTCTGAGGTTGTGACTTGAGCTGTGGTAAGTAGGTTTCACTCATTTATTTAGTATTAAATACCTACTACATTTTAGGTACATTTTTATGTGCTGAGCTAAAATGATAAGTGAAACAGACACATAATGAACTTAATGAACATAATCAAATTTCCCCCAAATAAAATTGTTTAATTGAAAATGATGATTATTGACAAAGATAAGTTCAGAATGCTCCAAATAGTTGAGTCCTAATTTTATGCATAAAATATAAAATTTTTAGCCTAATATAGACCTTGCATTTGGCAGGTTTTTTTTTTGCACTGGATTAATGAGATTAAGTGAGATGATAATTTTGAGCACAGTATTTGACACATAATAAATGCTAAAAAGATATTATTACTTGTCATCATCATCTTCATTGATATTATCAACCATTATTAATTAAAGTTTGCAGGAAGAGCTAATTTTAAACCATCCCAAATAGAAGAATGTTGGGCTGGGGATTTAGCCCAGTGGTTCTGCCACCTGCCTCGCAAGTGCAAGGTCCCAAGTTCCATCCCCAGTACCAAAAACAAAAAAACAAAAAACAAAACAAACAAACAAATAGAAGAATGTTCACAGGTAATTCAAATTAATAATTCCTGGTAGAAAAAAATTTAAACCTGTGAATTGCTACCTGAACTTGTGTTTTACTTTTTTTAAATCAATTCCTCACGAGCTTATTCAAGTGAAATTAAAAAAAAAAAAAACACTATGTTATATCCATGGAAACTGGTTTATATTATAATCATTGTGTAAAAATTGGACAACCAGTTGTACCTGGGCTCAGAATTTCTAATTTTTGAAATCAGGCCGTGGCTCTAACTCTCCAGCCTGGGGTGGCCAAGAGGAGGGATAGCACCTGTGATAAACAGTCAGGCGGGCAGTCCCACTTTGCTGAACATCCTGAGTTCTCTGAGATGCCTTACCAAAGGTCACATGGGTAATTTAAAAAGAGCTGGCAGCGAGGGTTCAAAAATGCCATGACCTTTCCTTTCATGTATATCTCCCAGGAGTATTTAGAAGTTGCTGTACCCTGCAGAAGGCCCAAATGTAGGCCATTAATGACACATATTTTAAAGTCTCTCATAACTCCTGCCTTCAAGAAAGGAGGTTTCCATTAACTACTTATTCAGGTTTTAGGCAAAAAAATTTAAACTCCCTTCATTGTCACTGAAGGAAACAGAACTCAATTTCAGCATGGATATTACCTTTTAATATGCACTTCAAGTGCATAGCAATGCAGTCAGGAAGGAGAGAGCAGGGCATCTCAGGTAACCTTGCTACATTTAGGAAAAAATTTGTAGAACACTATGGTATGCCCAAGGTCCAAGGTAAGGGCTTTTAAAGGAAAAATGTTTTAGAATACAAATCTTTATTTAACGTGATTGAATTTTATATCTAATGATGACCATTGAAATAACTTATAAGTGTCCCACTGTTAAAATTAGGTTAGTGAAGGCAGATAGGAAGGAGTTAGTGGGCTTGGAGGAGGCAGAGGTAAGGAAATCATGAGCATCTGTAGAATACCACTTGAAAATTACTGTGAAATATGAAGAAAAGGTGCAAAGGGGAAGGGGAAGTGGTGAAAGGTAAGAGGGGAATGGAATTAACATGAGAAAATGAAACAATGGAAACAAAATCTTTGTAAATAGGAAGGGGTAGAGTGGTTGAAGGGAGGGCAGGGGAAAGGGGAAAAAGAAGAACCAAGAAATATTAATGAAAGGTACAAATCTTCAATAGTGAATGTCATTATATTGTATAACCAAAATGTACCAATAAAATTAATTTGAAAAAGAAAATAGTAATGTAGATGTGATTGCCATTATTATGGGTTTGGGGAAGAGGCAGTGTGATGGACCGCCTGTGATGACAGGTTTGTCAGGTGTCACTGACCCTATTGCTGTCATTTCAGAAAGTCTTAAAGGACATTGATTTATGCAACATAGGAAACTCAGTCCCTCTGTCTGAAACACTTTTCACAAGTTCATGTAATAATATCTGTCTCCATTTATAAAGAACCTACACTGTTTTAGATAACTTCCCTTACTTAATTGTAACATTTATTACTCTCTGAAAGGAACGTAGTATTTTCTTTATTTTACATATAAGGAACCCGAGGCTTTGAGCAGTTAAATAAAGCACCTAAAGACACAGGACCGGTAAACAGCAGAAGGGGTAAGATTTAAACTTGGGGTTCCTGCCAAGGTCTTCCCACACATCTTCATTCTGCTACTGAATCATATTCACTTTTTCTGTCTGACCCAACAAGGTGGGAAATGGTTGGCTGTCCCCCACTTCAAGTATAGACAGATCCCCCTGAAGTTGGATCAGGCATGCCTTTAGTCTACTCTCAAAATGAAAACTTATCTCCCTTCTCTCTTTCCTCATGACCTATGCCGCATCTGCCACAGTTAACTTCTGGACAAAATGTGAAGGCAAAAAAAACCCAAAAAAAACAAAAAACAATTACCCCAGAATTTAATATGTGCTTTGTTAAACATTCCTGAGGTAGCATAAATTTCATAACTATAACATCATTGCAGTATTTCAATATAGCTATCACTGGTGCCCTGGGGCCTTTTATTCTTTCATATATATATTCCCATGGTTTTATTGATACACTGCATTTATTTTCTTCTCAAATGTCCTTATTGAACACCATCCTGTTTATTTCTGCCCAATTTTCTAATCTGTTACTACAGAATGACCTTGACAAATTAGAAAAATAAACAGAAGTCCCATTGTTTCAGATCAGAAGTTCTCATTATTTGCTCTGCTACTGCCCCTATCTTCATCCTTTATTACTCCCATTTTCCTCCTCTCTTCGCCCTGTCCCAACTCCCTCCTTCCTTCCTTTCTTCCTTCCATCCTTCCCTCCTTCCTGCTTGAATCTTAGAGAGTATAAATGACATACACCAAATATACACCAGCTATAAACCTAATCCAGGGTGAATTCCACTGTGCTAGACTGCTTTTCAGTGTAGCATCACAGTCACCAAAGAGCTGTTAGAAATGTAGGATTTCAACCCCAATGTAGCTCTCCTGAGCTAAAATCTTCATTTTAACAAGACCATGAGGAGTTTTAAACATCTAAATTGGAGAAACACTGGTCCATCTTGTACGAATTTATTTCATGATACACAGTTTGTTCACCAATCATCCACATTACTGAAGTAAACACCACTTCTTCAATCCAGGAAATCTCACTTATTTTGCTGGTAAATGTGTTAAGCATGGACTTTTGTTGCAGCTTGTCAATCAGTAATCAACATAAAGTCTATAAAGTAGAGAAAAACTTAATTTGGGTATTAGGGAGTGCAGTTCAAGAGGCATAAATTTGAGCAAACCTCAACATGTTTTCTGAAGAAAAGAGGCAAAGGTCATGGGCTTAAGAAAGAACCTAAATGATTGATGAGTCAAGGTCCGTGAGTCCAGAGCTCATTGATCAGCTTGCATTTATATCTGAAGGCAGCTATGGTCTCAACTTCCTGAGGGCAGCTCTGAGTTAGCTTGCATAGCCTTTAGGATTATTTCTAGACTCTACTTTAGAATCTTCTCTCTCTGGTCAAAGTGATTCTTTTTAGATAGAATTTCCCATAATTTCACAAGTTCTTCTAATGAGACATCTGAGAGTTTTACTGGGGACTTTCGGGAAGAGAATCCTTGGTTTATATAATGAATCACATGTGGAGAAATCATTTTCCTACCACTGGATTTTATGATGTCTTAAGATGCCTGAAATATTGGTAGTCATCTTGTAACCTTGACAGGGTAGTAGCGAGGAACAAACCTAACAGGCAGAAGATGGCAGAGAAGTAAGAAAATCATTGCTTTTTAGCTAGCAGACTTTGCTGAATGTTTATAAACTAGTTGATTTAGGTCTTAGGATATTACTTGAAACCCAAAGCATTCTCACTGGTACCAGTCATATTCTTTTTTGGTAATAAATGCACTATAACAAATAGTATCAGCATGTTTGTTAAAGCCAAAATAAATCACATCAATCTCTCACTCAATCCACTAGAATACTATTAGTTTGGTCAGATAATAAATTTATAAATGAGATTATAAGGTTCCTTTGTCTTTTTGTCAAAATTCTGTCTTCTATCACCTTATCTATTGTATACTTTTCTCTTGTCATTCTCATCTACTATATTTTTTCCATGTAACATTTTAAGATATGTGCCTATTTCAGTTCTTTTTAAAGAATTATCTTTAATTTCTACTGAAAATATACCACTAAAATTAGGTGAAAAGCCATATATATATTATATACATTATATTATATATTATTATATGTATGAATAAGGGGCTACTATAACATAACAACCTTCAGTCTACTATTTCTTCTCCACAATTATTTCTTTCCTTAAAAGGTTTTATATATATATCAGCAGATAATTATAGAGTCAAGAGCAGAAAGGACCTAGTAATTTGATATGTGATTACTTATTAGTTTTCACTTAACTTCTTGGTAATTTTAGGATGAGATTTGTTCCTTTTCCCAATTTTTCAGTCTTGCTCATTTGCAGTCATAAATAATATTTAGTAGAAGCTTTCAAATAGCTAGTAAAATTATTGATTACAAAACAAAGGTGACTGCTGCAATTTTTAATTTACCTTTAAAATATCTCTTCACTGATTTTTATTAAGGAAATCTGATACATGATTTTTTTTTAAGACATAGTCTCCTATCACCAGCTTTTGATCCTATATTGATTAATGGCCTAATCTTGGATGTGCAATATTTTTAGGGCTGCTTCTTTAGTAATGGACAATATTTTTTCCCCCAATCACCTAGAATAAAAAAAAAGGACTTTAGTAGGACTCAAGTTCAAACTCCAAGTTCAAAGATGCTCTTTCTAGATCTGTATTGCCTACTAGCTGCTTCTTTACATATGAAAAAGAATCAGAAAAATAGTTCTGTTTCTTTACTGGTTTAATTTTTCTGTACACAACCTAATGGAGTTTTCCTAACATTTTTATAGAAAATGCTGTCTTTGCAAAAGTAGTGGTTTCAGTTACCTGTAGTCAGCTGTGATAAGAAAAAAATATTAAATGAAAAGTTCTAGAGACGGGGAGAGAAGTTTCATATATATATATATCTATATATATATATACACATATATACATATTTACAATATATAGTTGCATTTGTTCTGTTTTATCATTATTGCCAGAAATCTTTTATTAATCTTAATTTATAAATGTGACTTTATAAATCACATTTATATATAGGACAAAACATAATATGTATAGGTTGTGGCACCATCAGTGATCTAAGGCATCTGCTGGAAGTCTTGGAACATGTATCTCCCATGAATAAGGGGGCTACTATAACATAACAACCTTCAGTCTACTATTTGCTCTCCACAATTATTTCTTTCCTTAAAAGGTTTTATTTGTGCTCTCCGCCTTATTTTCCCAACCATTGGATTATTTTGAAATAATTCTTAGGGTATAATTTGACCTATAAATAGCTTCATGTACTTTTCAAAAAGATATGATACTTTAAGACACAAACTCATAATACCAATGTTATTCTGAAAATTTGTTTTATTTCCCTTGATATCTTCAAATGGTCATTATTCTTTTTTTTTCTTTTCTTGTAATTTTTAAATATGTTATTTGAATCTAGGTTTCTTGGGTCTACCTTGAACGTTCTCTTTTTATTTTCATTCTCTCTCCTTCATTGCTATTTATTCATTGTACAAATTGCATTGTTGCTCCTGCAGAGTTTCTCCTACCTAGATCTAAGAGTCACTTATCTAGTCTGTCATCTGTATTTAGCCAATTGCATCACTGGCTTTCTCTGAATATTTTCATGTCCATTGTATTTTCTTTAATACAAATTTGTATTTTTATAGCTGTAATATTCAAGAGAAAAATATTAAAAATTGGACAGGAGACAAGAAACTCATTGGCAATGCTTATTTTTCAACTAGTAAAATACAATAAATTCATTGTCTTTTGTGATATTTGTAGTCTACAGATGTCATATTTTTCCTCTCTATTTTGAGAGTTGGGATGCAATTTTGATTCTGGTTACTTGTCTGTTTATGGCCCCTCTATTTTGTTAATTTTTTTTTTAACTAGTGTATGGAATATCTGTTGACCTTAGAGTAGTAGTTTTCCTGCCTGAATGAATTTCTAAACTCTTTGGAAGGTTAAAATGCTAACGTAGAGCTGTATGTATCTGAACATGAGTAGTTGTTGGAAAGTGAGTTAATAACCCCATTAATGTCTCTGTGATCTTTGACAGGTTAAATCCCATGCTTGTCATTTTTATCATCTGTAAAATGGGCACAATAATACCTGTGTTTTCAACATGCACACACAAAGAAGAATGCCCAACGAATGATAGTTATGAGCATTTAACTAAAGATGGTTTACTTTTCTAATGATGCATTGATTAAATAATAATACAATGCAATCTTTCATGATTTTATTTCACTGCTTTATGATTGATTTGCTGATAGCAGCATATTTGGTCTGTTTTTTTAGTTTTTATGAGTAATGTACAGAAAATACTATCCACAACTTTTAGATAGGTGAAAGAATGACTGCATATTATTTTAGTGTTGTATGGGAGTGTTATTTCACAGGCCTATAGAAGGATAATTTTATTTTCTATAGATATGCACATCAATGTTTCCTTGGTTATATATTTTATGTCTCTCTATAGGTAAATATGGGCTTGGGAAGCATTAATAGTAATACAAATAATTATTTTCCAATAGAAATACAAATGAAATTTGTCAGAAAAGATAACCTCAATAGTTAATGTTTAGTTGTCCATTATAGCAATAGCCAGTTTTGTCTCTCTTCTACTAATCTAATTCCATTTATTTCAGGGTCATTATATTCTCAGTCAACCAAATTTCTTTGAGCTAGATTTGTCATCATACTTTTCCAATTATGAATGAGTTAAATCTTTGACACATATTTACTTTATATTTGTATAAGAGCAGTGTGTTCAATTTTTAAAAAATTATACTTTAATATTAACTTTCAAATCTCATTGGTGCACTTTGGTGGCCAGGTTGATATTCACTATGGATTTTAAGTAGAGTGATGCAATTTCTCTTGAATTCATGAGATGATGCTTGTCTCACCACCTTGACACATCACCAGCTGGAACTTATATTGGTTAGAAATATATAGTAAAAAAACCTAAAAATCCTAAATTATCAGCCTTAAGGATGGTGTCATTGTATCAGTGGGGTTCAACACTGGTCTTGTGTTATGATGTTGAGTGTCACTGATGTATTCTAGTTAGAAACAATTTCCTTTAATGAGAGTTGACTCCCTTTGACTGTGTTTCTCCTCCTCCTCCTCTTCCCCTCCTTCTTCTTTCCCTTCCCCCTCTCATCCCCTCCCCTCCCTCTCTCCTCCTCCTCCTTCTCCTCTTCCTCCTCCTCCTTCTCTCTCTAAGGCATGTTTTAATTTCAGGTGCATTTGTTCATATAATCGTGAAAATTATTAATAAGAATACATCGTAATTCTTTTCTTCTTTCAAGATTATCCTATAATCTCCATCACAATTGCTATCCTATCTCCACCCACTTCACCTCCATAACAAGGAATATTTCTTGCTTAGAAAAGAATGTTAAATTCAAGTACATTTTAAAATACGGGCAGAAAATTGAATGAAGAAACACATGAAGGCTAGGAATTCATCAAAGTTGAGGAAAAGGAAGAAGAGAAGTTTTCCAGGGTTTCCAGAAGAGAACATATGAAAGTTGTAGATTGAAAAGGGAAAATAAATTTAATTAAAAAATGAAGTGAGCAGTATGTTGGACCTGTATCTTGTATACTGTAGAAAACATATACAGAATGAAATTGCCATGAAATTGGTTTATAAACATGGTATGAACTCTGTACCATGCTTTCTGAATAAAAAATTACATAGAAACTAACAACAGGTTTATAAGATTATCCAGGCTTATAAAATAATGCATTCTGTAAACATTTATTAAGAAAGAAAGATATGCCAGGCTCTGTTTGAGAGCCTGGAATGCACACAAAGGCAAAGCCTGTTATCAGTAAACTTGCATTCTTATTGCAGGTGAGGAGGTCAGCAGAAAATGAACATAAAAATAAAGATAGGATATTTTGTACCCATAGATCGAGATGAGGGCACTGAACGTATAGGTGATATTTATTATAATATGATGAAATAAAGTTGCTTTTTTAATAAGTAGCATATTTCATTTAGTCAAGCAGATGAAGTTCTTTCCATTGAAATCAATGTAACTAGACAAAAGACTGAGTAAAACTTTTTAGATCTGGACCCTGACGGCCAAGTGAATCTGTAATATTTTATATCCTTCAGAAACTGGTAGTGGTACTAAATTTTTTTTTATAGTATTGGAAAGCCCAGAAATGGGCTCAGAAATGCATATAAGAGAACTATAGTCAATCCTCTATGAAAGCTGTTTCTATTTAGAAAAATATGAGAGGTTAAATGGATTTCCCTAGCTAAGACTTGTACAGTTCCATGACATCTTCCTACATCTATTTGCTTATCAGAGAAATGGAGTGTGAGCAATCCCTTTTTTTTTTTTTATCATTGTAGAGCTCCTTGTCAAGGGAGGGTTATTTTCCCATAATTCAGTTAAAGGGAAGGAGATATAATTCACTTTCAAGGTCATAAAAAAGAATAAGAAAGATAGATCCTATAAATATAACCTTAATATGTTAAACTAGCAGCAAGAGAGAGCTATTTTCTTAATAAATATTGTGTAGATGCACTTTGTCAATTAATTTTTTTGACTGTGAACAAAATGTAAATGTCATGGATAAATGATAGCTTTAATGATGTTTTCCAGCATCGTGCTCCCTGTTACCATAGTTTCTTAACAAAGATGTTAAATCATTAGGAGTCATATTTCATGATAATTAACTGCAAATCTAGTAATATTACCACTTTTCATTTGGCATGAAATGATGAGGGAGAACCATAGGTTTATTGGAGGTACATGGCAAAGGACAGAGTGACTTAAAGTATGTGTATAAATCTTATAAAACTATCTATTGGACAGCTTTTTATTATGGACATAAATTCCCATTCACTCTGTGATACTGATAGACAGTGAAGTCTGCAGGGAAAGCAGAAAGCTGAGATGGGAAGTCACCCTCAAGCATAAAAATAGCTCATCTTTCTTTCTTTCTTTTCTTTCTTTCACTTGTCCTGTCTTGCTATAGCTAAATAGATCTTCATTCTTGCTTAAGATTTAGACAATTAAAATCTGCATTCCTATTAATTCTGTCTTGTTTGATGTGCTTTATTATGAAGAATACAATAATGCTTTTATAATTAAAGAGCTATTAGCATTTGCCATTTTAAGTTATTGTTCTTCTGTTTATATTTCTTTGAACCCTCTGAAATGTTTAGTGAGCTCATGAAAGATTTCTTTTTAGGAAATAAATGGTCAGGAGCATTCTGTACTTTAAATATTTTCCCCTTAACTTGTTAAAATAGATATTAGAGTTGAAAGGGAAAGAAGCATCCTATAGAGTTGGATGACCTGATTGGATGTTGCCCATTTCGCTAATTAATTTTTATTCTTACCACTGTACTAATCAAGGCTTCTTCTGTTGCAAGTGATTGAAAACCAACTTAAAGTAACTTGAGACAAAAAAAGCCTATATTGGCTCAAGTAGTTAAATATTTTTTTCTCATTGAGTATATTGCTACATTTTAGGTATACAGTACAGTTACATTCATCACTGAGCTCTTGTACTTTTACATGACAGGTCTTGGTTCTCATTTTCTCCCCTTATCCCTGCCCTCCCTTCACCCCCTCCTCCCTTCCCTATTTACAAACACTTTATTTCCATTTATTCATTTTCTCCTATTTTTGTCTTTTCCCTTATTTCCTTTCCCCTACCCTTCCCACTTCCCCTACACCTTTAGCCCCTTTCAAGGTTTTTGGCAAGGTTCTCAAAACAGGATGTCCCACAGGACCATCTGTATCAGATTCCCATGTCTCAGCTTTGCTTCATTCAGTGCTAGCTCAGCTTCCAGGCAAGCTCTTTCTGCGTTGTGGGCAGAATGGCAGCTCTAGACTCATTGATCTTGGCAGTTGGAGAGCCCAGAAAACTGTGATGGGCAATTTTAGGTGTCAACTTGACTGCTAAGGGAAACTCAGATGGTTGGCGAAGTATTATTTGAGTATATTTGTGAGGGTCTTTCTAAACAAGAAAGGCATTAGTATTAGAGAACTAATTAAGGAAATCTGCCCTTGTGCATTGTGGAAAACAGCAGTCAATCAGCTGAGGCCTGGGTAGAACAACAACAAAAAAGTCAAGGTGAATTATTTCTCTCTTTCTCTCTTCTGGAGCCAGGCCCCCTGTAGCGGATTCTCCTATCCTTGCTTATCAGAACCTTGGGTTTACTGCTCTCTCTTCTCCCTTTCTCCTCAGTCCTTTGGACTTGGACTGAATCACATTAATAGCTTTCCTGGTTTTCCTGGCCATGGGATTTCTTCATAAATATCATATAAGCAAATTC
>NW_022900919.1:31743299-31750929 GCF_012274545.1 Fukomys damarensis | reverse complement strand
TTCTCATTTTTTCCCCTTGTCCCTGCCCTCTTCACCCCCTCCTCCCTTCCCTATTTACAAACACTTTATTTCCATTTATTCATTTTCTCCTATTTTTGTCTTTTCCCTTATTTCCTTTCCCCTACCCTTCCCACTTCCCCTACACCTTTAGCCCCTTTCAAGGTTTTTGGCAAGGTTCTCAAAACAGGATGTCCCACAGGACCATCTGTATCAGATTCCCATGTCTCAGCTTTGCTTCATTCAGTGCTAGCTCAGCTTCCAGGCAAGCTCTTTCTGCGTTGTGGGCAGAATGGCAGCTCTAGACTCATTGATCTTGGCAGTTGGAGAGCCCAGAAAACTGTGATGGGCAATTTTAGGTGTCAACTTGACTGCTAAGGGAAACTCAGATGGTTGGCGAAGTATTATTTGAGTATATTTGTGAGGGTCTTTCTAAACAAGAAAGGCATTAGTATTAGAGAACTAATTAAGGAAATCTGCCCTTGTGCATTGTGGAAAACAGCAGTCAATCAGCTGAGGCCTGGGTAGAACAACAACAAAAAAGTCAAGGTGAATTATTTCTCTCTTTCTCTCTTCTGGAGCCAGGCCCCCTGTAGCGGATTCTCCTATCCTTGCTTATCAGAACCTTGGGTTTACTGCTCTCTCTTCTCCCTTTCTCCTCAGTCCTTTGGACTTGGACTGAATCACATTAATAGCTTTCCTGGTTTTCCTGGCCATGGGATTTCTTCATAAATATCATATAAGCCAATTCCCCTAATAAATGCCCTCCTATCTATCTAGGGAAAAAGGGCCATGATCTCAACAATCCAAGTATATTTATTGCTAAGCTTGAAAAGGACCTTTCTATGGGAGCAGAACAGAGAAGGTATCTTTTACAGGGTAAGAGTATTTTTTAATAGCATCTTTTTTACAGCTTTTGAGGGGTTGAAGAAACAATGGGCTTGTGGCTTGCTGATGTGTCCTCTGTGACCTACTAATGTGTCCTTTGGGGACTGTGACCTGCTGACATGTCCTCTGGGGACTGCTCATAACCTAAGTAAAATGAGATCTACATTTCTCTATGATGGCATGTGGGCTCAGCTGGATTGGAGGTGTCCCCATCTAGGTTCTATATCTATCTATCTATCTATCTATCTATCTATCTATCTATCTATCTATCCTACCATTTTCCCCTCCTCTAGAGAACACTGACAAAACTAGAGACTTTCTGTTGCACTAGAACAAAAGTGAGGTTGAAGACTCTGATTGGTTTTCTTTGGAGCAATTGTCTATCTTACAAGTAAAAAGAGAGGAAATTGTGTTTTGATTGGCTAGGACTAGAGCTATGCTTGCCCACTTGATGCATGGGACCAGTCTGAATCAGATGGTCTGACTAATGAATATGAAATGGAGGAGGATGGGTTTCCTGAAGTAAGGGTTGTAGAATGGCTTAGTGACATAGATTCAATGACCTTGTCCATTCATTCTTTTCCACTTAACATGTAAGAATCAGTCCACCTTTATGCTTATCAAACACTATGTTGATAGTGATAAAAGGATTTAAAAAGAGAGATTTTTAAGAATTTTAATTCTAGAGTAAAACAGTTATGTAAGAAACACATATAACAAAGGTAATATATTCAAAGTCAATGATATTTCAAGGATAGGATCTTTCATGTTTGCCTTGTACAGTTGGGGAGACTTTTAAGGACATGACTTAGATTGGTGTTTGGTTTCCATTCAATGAAAGCAGCATAAGTAGAAAGATGAGAGTATAGTGCACAACAAAGGGATGGAGTGGGTCCTATATCTGTATGGAGCATCATAAAGAATAGGAGTGTGGCAGGAGATGGCACTAAAAAGGTCATCAGTGGCAGATTTGGAAAAGCCCCTTATGTTAATCAGATAGGAGTATTTTTTTCTGTGAGATTAGGAATATGGATCAGAAGACTAATATATATAAAATGTGTACAGCAAAAAGAGTGCTTCTGTGGGCATGTGGAGAATTGTTTGAAATGTTTCACACTAGGGGCAAGTAGCTAGTGGGAAGTTATAGTCACCCCCCTAACCTGAGAGAATTGTCACTCACTGGACAGATACTCAAACTCATTGATCTTGACAGCTGGAGATCCCAAGAGAAGACTGTGATGGGGTAATTTTATGTGTCAACTTGACTACTTAAGAGAAACACAGGTATAGTAGCTAGTTTCTTATCCAAAGTATGTCTATGTAAGGGGTATTATGTGAGACAAAGTCTAAAACAATGACAATGGGGTAGAAAAAGTGAGGCAAATATGAAAGCAACTTAGTAAAAGAGTAACTGATTTGATGTCAAATAGCTGTAAGAGGAGGAGATAAGACTTGCAAGTTTCCAGCCTGAAGGACTGGAAAGAGGAGATAACATCCCCTGAGCAAGCTATTCTCTGAATCTGTTTACTCGAACAGAACATGACAACAATAGAAAAAGCAAGCTTCACTGGGCTATTATGATGAAATAGAATAATATAATATGAAAGGATTTCATGAATTCTGAAGTATAAAACAAGGTCAATGTATTATATAAAATATATGTAACAAATTTTCAAACAATCTCTGCAGTTGCTTTTGATTTCATGGGACTGTAATTTTCTCCCCAGAAAAAATACCAGTTGTCAGAGTAAACCAAAAGTCTTTACTATCTGGTGAAACAAGCACTACTTATCGCAAAAATGCGTTTTTACCACCCTTGTTTCTGTATTCTGTTTTTCCTCCCGTTATACTGGGAGGAAAGAGTGTAAAAGCCAGTTGAGTTTCTCATAAAATCTCACACTGCAGACTTGGGCGACAATGGTTTTGTTTAAAACTGATTCATTGGGATTTCACAAAAGATGCTATTGTATAGGTACAATAACTGTTTAGAGAAGTTCTTTATGAGACACTCAGGATTATGGATCTATAATTTGCATTCATTGCAAACATTGTAACAACTTCCTTTGAGCCATTAAAACAAAGGTTTTGAAAGGCTGTTAAGGATGCCAAAAAACAGTGAAATCACAACAGGTTCATTTATTGGAGAAAATACCAGCAAGTTACAAGCCAGTGTTACAAATCAAGGTCTTATCTTCTCTGTTTTCACATTTAACTTTTTCCAGCCTCCTTGTATGAATGAAGGAGCTGTGGTTTGAGCAGGTTGGAGGTTTTGAAATCATACTGCATTATATTCATGCAGCCACTCATTTATTTCAGTTCCTAGGTGCTGGGGCAGATGCTAAAGAAAATAATATGCTATTACCACAGAGTCTAATTGGAGAAACAGATACATAACATACATTTGCAATAAAATGAAGACATGAAATAATGGGCTAAGTGCAGAGTATTTGTAGATGCTGTTGTAAAGACAGAGAAGTAGGCTGAAGAGGCAATCACAGAAGAGAAAAACAAAGGACATTCCAGGCAGCTGAATTAATAAGTGAGCATTGTGTTGCAAATAAAGTTGTGAATTCAGCTCTCTGGGAATCACTAGTGCTGGCAAATTCCATCAGTTACCCTTTTCACTTTTCCATTTTTAGGATTTCTGCCTTAAAGACAAATTTAAATAGAGTCGATACACAAGGATATCTGGCATGAAAACCCATGTAAATCCCAAAATATTTATGAAATGGAAATAAAGAACTCCCAGTGATGGCGTAGTTCAATGTCAGAGGGCTGAGATTTGCTGTTGACATTTGGGGGATTTTGATAATATTCCACATAGATCTCAGTCATCTAGCACAATACCCAGCACACAGTAGGGCCACAATAATCAGCAGATTTTCTCCACTGGCAGAATACTACCTTATTAAAGTATTTCAAATTGAAAAAGAAGAAATATTAATTGTACCAGAGTTTTTTAAATAATTGGATTTTCTTGCTTCTCACTGAGTTTTGACCCATGTCTATAGGACATTATCAATATAGATCTATTTAAGCAAATAAAAAATAACTTTAAATTTATTTTTTAAAAAAATTTGTCAGACTGCTTTGCAGGTGCACAGGAAATGAAGTGCTATTTGTTTAAAGAAAATTGCAACAGTTTCATGACAAAGAAAGGGAAAGCTTTTGTGGGGGATACAGCTGCACCTGGGAAACATCAAAATTAATTTCTCATTTTATAAGTGTATAACTATGAATCACCTTTCTTTCCAAATTAAGAAAATAGTGTAATATCTATTAATTCAATATCATCAGTTTTATTACAACTAAAAATAACCAAATAAGAACTCAAATTAAGCTATCTTTGTATTATGTGTAGGCAGAAGTTATCTCTTGTTGTTTTTTATTATTTTAATTGAAATAATCTGGGCTAGTTTTATAATCTAGGCAAAAGATTTCAGTTCTGATCCTTACAAATTGCATGACTTTAAACAACCTAATTAATTTCTCTAGTCTCTAAAGTGAGGATTATATTAATGACCTCTTAGTACATTTATTATGAGAATAAAGTAAGATAGTACATGATAAAATGCAGCATATGATCCAGTATGGAGAGAGTATTTGATAACTTGTGCTTTTCTTTCCTTCATTACTTACTCAATATTAGATTTTGCAACGTTGAAATATGAGAAATTGTGATAATATTACTAGTATATCTCAATTGTCTAGAACAATACTTGATACAGAGTAGGCCCACAATGAACAGCAGATATTTGCACTGGCAGGATTAATACTCGCTCAACAAAGTATTAATAATCAAAGTCAACACATACTCATGATTTGGAATATGTGGTAATTAAAATGCATGATAAAAATAGCACGGCCAGAGTCAAACCTCTGCCTTCTAATTCTTATTAAAACTCTAACTGCTATTAGCTGTTATAGTTATAAAACACTTCATTGCTATTATGAAGTATATAAAGTAATTGAAATACTGTGTTACTTTAAACAGTAATTTGTATCAGTTATTTTTTTCTTGATTTTAAGGCTTTGATCCAATTGTATTTATTTTTCCAATTATACTTTTATTCATTTTAATTGGACATTTTTTTCTTTGTCCATGGATTTCAGTTTCATCAAACATTAACTTCAGGTTAGGAATGAAAGTTGAATGTTATCTAATGGAGTAAGGGTCCTGCTCCCATATCATGGTGGTTATTGCCCGAATGCCTTCAGTGATAGGGAACTCACTGCTTCCAGAGGCAATTTGTTCCTAGGTTCAACAAGTACTGTTAGGAGATTCTTTGCATTTAAACTAAGCTCTGATCTTTTTCTCAGCTATTTCTTACCATAATTCTACCTTTGAGTGTTAATAGAATAAGTTGATATTCTTTTCCACAACAGTGACCCTTCCAAAATTTGAAAATGGGTAACATTATTTTCAGTGGTCTTTCGACTTATGAACTCAATTTGTTCACCAGGGCTGGTTGTGACTCAAATTGGTCAACTGAAGGCTCAGGCTCTTCTACCCAGCCTTCAAAGTCTTTCTCCTCTGTACAGGCAGATCTCAGTGTCCTTAGAGAGACACTGGCCCAGGATTTCTCAATTAAGCACATACAGGAAGGACGTTGTTCCTTCCAGACCTCTTTAAGAGTTAAATCTATATCTGAGACCATCTGGAAGCACAAGCAGCTGGCATGTGGGTCATAACTCAAGACTTACTTTATAAGTTAAAATTGAAACTCCAGGGCAGAATGTAGTCAGTGGTGCCATATCCGCCTTGCAAGTGCAAGGTCTTGAGTTAGATCCCCAGTACAAAAACAAAAACAAAAATTAAAAAACTAAAATGCCAGTTGTAGCCCAAGTTGTTCATATGTCAAGTTGGTTGTAAATTGAGGGTTCACTGTATTTCCAAAGTTTTTATCCATTCTTTATATGCAATGCTTTTAGATGTATCAAAAATATGTTTTTTTACACAAGGTTTTAAAAAGTATGGCATTGTAACACAGTGCTACATCGTAGAATGAATTTAGTTTTAGAACATTTTGTTATTTGTATATCTATATGAATTGCTTGAAGACAGAATATTTCTGCTTTATTTAAAGCTACAGGAAACTTCTGTTCCACCTCGTATACACTTCAGAACTGTAGACATCTTTGCTGATGGGAGGGGGGACGTTAAATCAAAAGCAACTAAAAGTAACGACATAAAAAAAAACCCAAATAAACAAAAACCTGAAAGAGTTGAAGCTTGCTTGTGGTCCCCATCAACTTGGAAAAAATCTTCATTATCACATCTAAAGGCACAAGAAACAGAAATACTGCCTATGTGCGGCTGAGGGAGTAGAGATTAGGCCCTGAAGACCCTAAGGAAAGGACACATGGCTGATCCCAGTGAAAGAGACCAAATCCGTGATGCAAAAGAGCACCCTGGAGGCCCATAATGACTATCTGGCTGTGGACACAGTATTTGGATGGCACAATATTTCAGGAAAAAGAAGCTGCTTTTAAAAATTATGAGATTTTGTGTGAAATCTAGACTTTTAACTTTTCTTGAAAAGCTGGAAATCTGGGTGACACTGGAACTGTATTCCCATTCATTAGGAGTCAGATGATAAAGCTGATGGGATGGGACATCTCCAGCTAGTCTGGTTCCTACTACTGCTGATTTTTAGTATAGGAAATCTATTGCTGCCATTTTTATTGTCTGCCTGCTTCTCATGAATATTTGAGACCCCACACGTTGGATATCTGGGGGCTTTGCTTGTAATCATTTCTGCCCTAACCATCCCTCTTCTAAACTCCTGTTTGTTTATTGACTGATTGAAATAGGTCTCACAGTGAAGTCTAGGCTGGCCTTGAACTCTCAGCCTCCTGAGTGCTGGAATTACAGCTGTGTGCTCCAACACCCAGCACGTCTGTTTTCTTTAATTCTTCACTCAGTCCCACAGAACATACGCATGTCCAAATTTGCTGTGGTGTAATTCTTCAGGTAACATGAGGATGCTTTGTTCATATCTCCTTCTTTGACAGATGTGGGGTTTTCTTACCATCACATTTTCAGCTTCAGTCTATTTCATTACTTTTTCCTCTCCTACTGTGTGACAAACAATATTCTATGGTACACACTATCATTTTTAACAATACTCACCCTGGGCTACAGCAAGAATAAGATGAATTACAGGTATGTGTAGAGCCTGTAATCTTAGCCCCTTCCTTCCCTTGCCTGTGTGGAATGTGATGCTTTTGGTCTTTAGTAACAGCAAGTCAAGAGCCAGTTAAAATGTTACCTGTTCGGTAAACACATGAAAAACAACCTTAGCAATAATCAGGGAAATGCAAATCAAAACCATGCTGAGAAGATGCCCAGATATGAGATTGTTTATTATACTATTCTTGCAACTTTTGCATGTATAATATAGTTCATAAGAACAAAAATTGGACAAAGACAAAAAAGAAAACTTTTTGCTTCTGCTTTCTCCCTGAGTGTACAGTCATTTAAGATACAGATGATAAAAACAATTGTTCGTGTGGCTTTGAAAAATAGATGCTGGACCTGGTAACAGAACTAGACAGAGAGGTTTCTCTTTACAGAAATTTCCTTTTCCAAGTGAAGTAGCAATGAAGAATGAGATATTCAACATTATGAAACCTGAGAAAGTTAAGAAAATCTAGGCATTGCTTACCCATGGCTACCTACTACCCTTTCTGTCTTTCTCTCTCTCTCTCTCTCTCTCTCTCTCTCTCTCTCTCTCTCTCTCTC
>NW_022900919.1:31740464-31743092 GCF_012274545.1 Fukomys damarensis | reverse complement strand
CACACACACACACACACACAACCTTCTGTAATTACTTGTGTGTCACCACTCATAAAGAATAGGTTAGCCACATTCTTAACCCCAAAAAGGAACCTAAATCTGATCAATCTTATAGATAATAGTAACCAATTTATATAAAATACAGAGAAAAGAGGAACATGTTAAATGACACCATAGAGTCAGTAAAATTCCTACTAGAAAATTCCGAAAAACAAGTGACCCACCTTTTTTAGCATACAAATTAGAAGGTGGTAGGATCGTTACTACAAAAAAAGGCTTAAAATATATCCATCTGAAGCATACAGGAAAGTATCACCTAATTTCTCTTGATAGCAAAAGTAGCATTACACAGAAGTATTCTCCTTATTCTTCTATGGCTTAGTTTTCCTAATTATATGACATATTTTACAGTTGAATCAAGTAAATATAACAGATCTACCAATCACTTTTATTCAAAATTCAAATTTGGATTTTGCTTCATACATTCAGAAAATGTTTAAAATATTAGTTATATAATTTGAAATTTATATTTGAGGATATGGTGATGGCATTGAGCTTCTGCCCCTCCCTCACCCCTAACATCACACCATCCAATGAGCAGTGTATAGATCACACTCACTACTGGACTGGATTCTAGTGCCCCTCGCACACACACAATGGAGGGTAATATTCTGCTTAATAAGATTATAACTACCCAGCCTGGAAGGAAATATGGTTGTTTCTGATCCCAAAGAAGAAAATCTCATTTATCTCTTTCTTTGGCATTATCAGAAAATCCTTTGCAGCAAATAAATGGCAACTACATAAGTGGATGTTAATGAAATTTTAATGAATTTGAGGTGCTGGCACAGTATATCCCTGCAGAGCTCTGTTTTTTAAAAAGGGAAAGTGCTGCTTTAATGCTAAAAGCTTGCAGATGAAAGCAGCAGCACAAAGAACAAAATGAAGGTTGCCCCAATTAGGACACGGATTTTTCTCAGCCTAGTACATTTTTGTGGGCTTAATTTCCTCAGGGTCCTGGAGGCCTTGCAAACCTGATAGTCAAAAGTCCTGCAGGTTCTAGTGCTTCACAGCTTTCACAGAGAAGGGATCCAGTATTTCTGCTTATTCATTGCTGTGTGTGGATACTGGGGGCCTCTGCATTACTTTTAATGTTTATTGCAGATTGTTTCTTTTGCCCTTCTATATAGTCTCCAAAGTCTCTCCAGGAAAGGGGCTGGGAGAGTTATCGCCTGTTGATAAACTCACCCAAATAAGTGTTGAGAGTTCTTTGCAACACACATATGGACTTTGGATCAGGGCCCAGAATACCTGAGTCAATTTCAAATCCAATTGTTACAGTGGGTTTGCATTTTTAGAGACGAAAAAGGTGTGCATCCTAATATCGTAAAGCTGTCCACATTTACATTCCAACTTTCTTTTTAATTAAACAGACTACAAAGATCAATAGAGAATTTACTAGCAATGTAGGGCTATCCTGCAATGATTTGTAGAAACAATTTTACTGCATTGACAAAGGGAGGGCAGGTGAAGTATGTACCAAGCCATCTTTAACTGTTGGGATGTTTCTCAGTTGTTTTAGTTTCCATTGTCTCTAACCATTTCCCTATCCAATCCCAACCTTGGACCACTACTCTTCCAGAATATTAATGATGCCCCATGGCCTTGAGATGTATTTTCCATAAGAGAACAATTTCCCACTTTTATACTGCAAGAACAATTGTGTGCATTGTTAGAGACCCCTACATGACTTTGACTTTATCAGAAAAGAATAGTAATTCTCCATTGACAGCTCCCAGTGACTGAAAGTATAATCAAAGTCAATGCATTATTAATAACTCTTCTTTTTAATGACTCAATCACAGTATGAAATACTTTTCAAACGTTTTATTTTATATAATTTTTCCACTTGGAAAAGCTTGCCCACAAATTAAGGGAACACAATTGCTAAATAAAATCAGAAATATTGCTTTGGACATTCTCCAAACAAATTGTCCTTCAAGAGGTTGCAGAATAAGTGCTGATCAATTTTGCCTGACAGGTAGGGAAACCAGGTAAATGAGACATCTAGATCTGTTCCTTGTGATTGCAGATTGAGAACTAGGGTTTAGAAACAGAGAGACCTGGGGATGTAGCTTTCTTACTGACCATGAAACCTTGAGCAAATCCTCCAAAAGCTCTATAGTTTGATATCTCCCTCTGTAAGATGACTCCAGTGATACCTTGAGACAGATGTTGTGTGAAGATTAAATGAGATAAGATGTATTGTGTGTCCCCAGGGACTTGTGTTTCCTTATACTGGTTCCACACATCCAGAGTGAAGAGAAAGATAGGAAGAACAATTTTAGCAGCTCGCTGCAAACCTTGTTCTGAAATTGTTGACAGGATACCAGGAGAGGGGACAGCAGAGTGAGGATGGGGCAACAGGAGAATGAAAGGAAGAGAGAGGGGCTGAGTGGCATAAGAAGAGAAAGGATTGTGCTCAGCTTCATTACCTGTAAGACGAAGCCACTGGGCAGAAGGAGTCCAGGGTTTCTAGTCATAAAGCAAGTTCTTGTAGTTATATGGAATAATTTTTTTAAAGTCTGTGGATAGTGTTTGTGTGTGTGTGTGTGTGTGTGTGTGTGT
>NW_022900919.1:31663536-31740325 GCF_012274545.1 Fukomys damarensis | reverse complement strand
ATTTGTTTATATTTTTAATAAATTACTTTTTAACAAATGGAATTTTAGGCATGATCACATCAATGGATTGTCAGTTACATTTTACATTTACTTTAAGGCTTTATTTATGTATTAAAAGACTATTTATGGGGCATAATCATGAAGGTAGTTACCAGTTTCACCGTGTCTTCTGGATGCCAGGCATCATGTTTTATAATTTTCATTTATTAAGTCATTTAATTCTTCTACAACCCTGCTATGATTTTTACTTTTAAAGAAGTAAAGCTCAGAAAGTTTAGACGCTTTCTCCCAGGTCTCATAGTCATGAAGTTGCAAGTGTGAGAATTTAAATTCAAACTTTTGATCATGAGTTTATGTTCTGACACTTACACCCAGCATATACCCTCCACAGAAACAGTGAATGAGACTATCATTGTGATATTGCCAGTAACTGGAAGTGATAGAAAGTGAAGCCCACTTTAACAGGGTTTGCTATTGGTTATTCTCTTGACACTGCCACCCCTAAAGCAAATTATGTATAGGTGTGTGGATGTGTGGATGTGTTTGGGTACTGGGCGGGAGGTTGGTAAATTTTGTCCTAATTTATTGGCATCTTTCCCTTTGTAGTTTGTAAACTCCACATTGTAGACTACCTCAAGAGTCATTACTTAGAGATACAGCGACTTACTGTGTAAAACAGCCAGGGTCATTTAAATCTTTTAGGCAGAAAGCATTTAGGTTTTCTTGTTTCTGGTTACTGGTAACAAATCTTCATTAAATCTTAAACACAGCATAAACAAAGCATGAACAGATTGTGAATGCTTCCTAATTCAACAAAGAGAGATTACAGCTTTGCAGATGCTGTTAAACTTTGAACAGACCCTGAGGATGTCATTTTAAGGCCCATAGTATTCTCATGTATTTTGGCCTCTCTAAATCAGATTTTCCCAGAAGAATCAATATTGTCCCCAGATTATGCATTTTTGTTTAAAGTTGTCTGGACATAGATTCATGCTTCTATGGCCATCTGCCTTATCTCCCATGCAAGGCAATCGATAGTGCTTTAACCCAGTCACATCCCTGGTGCTGCTCATGCAGATTTCACACCCACTGTATCTGTACAATAGGAGGAAATAAGAGCAGAGACAAGGCAAAGCACATGAAAGCACATATATTGGGACCGAGTTGGAGACTCATCTGATCACTGCTGGGTCCAGCTATGGATGTGTGTGGAAATCTACATGTTGTCTGAATGAGGGAGAAAACTTGTCTAGAGAGAATCCAGATAGGGGTGTTCATATGTCAAGATGTCATTCACTTGAGAAAAGAGGAAGATTTGAGTAGTAAAATCTAGTTTTTCTTTGGGACCAGCCTTACATTATAAGACAGCATTTATGGCGCTGCCTTCCTGGTATGGCTCATTTACTCTTGGCATAGCCCATGATGTTGATATCCCTCTTGATACAGCCCCTCCAACAGATTTGATGTATGGCCCAGACAAACTATTATCACAATTTCTTCCTTTTTTCTATTTATCTTCCTCCTGCTTTTTTATTTAGATCATTTACTTTTATTAATGTAGTTTAAGGCATTGGCCTTGCTTTCAGTCTGAGAGTTAGTTTCACAGAGTTAGTTACTTAAAGCCTCAGACATTAGTAACTCATATTTATACCTTGTAAGGATGCGCATCATTTTAAAGGCATCATGTTTTATAATTTTCATTTATTAAGTCATTTAATTCTTCTACAACCCTGCTATGATTTTTACTTTTAAAGAAGTAAAGCTCAGAAAGTTTAGACGCTTTCTCCCAGGTCTCATAGTCATGAAGTTGCAAGTGTGAGAATTTAAATTCAAACTTTTGATCATGAGTTTATGTTCTGACACTTACACCCAGCATATACCCTCCACAGAAACAGTGAATGAGACTATCATTGTGATATTGCCAGTAACTGGAAGTGATAGAAAGTGAAGCCCACTTTAACAGGGTTTGCTATTGGTTATTCTCTTGACACTGCCACCCCTAAAGCAAATTATGTATAGGTGTGTGGATGTGTGGATGTGTTTGGGTACTGGGCGGGAGGTTGGTAAATTTTGTCCTAATTTATTGGCATCTTTCCCTTTGTAGTTTGTAAACTCCACATTGTAGACTACCTCAAGAGTCATTACTTAGAGATACAGCGACTTACTGTGTAAAACAGCCAGGGTCATTTAAATCTTTTAGGCAGAAAGCATTTAGGTTTTCTTGTTTCTGGTTACTGGTAACAAATCTTCATTAAATCTTAAACACAGCATAAACAAAGCATGAACAGATTGTGAATGCTTCCTAATTCAACAAAGAGAGATTACAGCTTTGCAGATGCTGTTAAACTTTGAACAGACCCTGAGGATGTCATTTTAAGGCCCATAGTATTCTCATGTATTTTGGCCTCTCTAAATCAGATTTTCCCAGAAGAATCAATATTGTCCCCAGATTATGCATTTTTGTTTAAAGTTGTCTGGACATAGATTCATGCTTCTATGGCCATCTGCCTTATCTCCCATGCAAGGCAATCGATAGTGCTTTAACCCAGTCACATCCCTGGTGCTGCTCATGCAGATTTCACACCCACTGTATCTGTACAATAGGAGGAAATAAGAGCAGAGACAAGGCAAAGCACATGAAAGCACATATATTGGGACCGAGTTGGAGACTCATCTGATCACTGCTGGGTCCAGCTATGGATGTGTGTGGAAATCTACATGTTGTCTGAATGAGGGAGAAAACTTGTCTAGAGAGAATCCAGATAGGGGTGTTCATATGTCAAGATGTCATTCACTTGAGAAAAGAGGAAGATTTGAGTAGTAAAATCTAGTTTTTCTTTGGGACCAGCCTTACATTATAAGACAGCATTTATGGCGCTGCCTTCCTGGTATGGCTCATTTACTCTTGGCATAGCCCATGATGTTGATATCCCTCTTGATACAGCCCCTCCAACAGATTTGATGTATGGCCCAGACAAACTATTATCACAATTTCTTCCTTTTTTCTATTTATCTTCCTCCTGCTTTTTTATTTAGATCATTTACTTTTATTAATGTAGTTTAAGGCATTGGCCTTGCTTTCAGTCTGAGAGTTAGTTTCACAGAGTTAGTTACTTAAAGCCTCAGACATTAGTAACTCATATTTATACCTTGTAAGGATGCGCATCATTTTAAAGCATTAATTCCTAATGTGGTAGCATATTGTAACTATTTTAACCAACTTGGAAACTAATGTTTTAAACTAATGTTGAATATGTCTTATTGCCAGAGATAGTGATTTAATTGCAGGAAAATTTTAAAAGTCTCCCAGGAATTCCTAGGTGCAACCAAGTTTGGAAACTTCTGATGCAAACTTTCAATTCAAAGTGTGCTCTATGGCAGTAGTATCACTTGTAGTATCACTTGAAATGCAGATGCTTGAGCTCCACCCAGACAAACAAATCTAGATCCTGCATTTTAAGAAGATAGCTGGATGGTTCATATGCACATTAAGAAAGTGTTTATCTAATTCTATTTATTAGTCCCGTTATTTACAGGTTGACCAAAAATTAAATATTTTTGTTAATTTTTATAAGATAACAGGAAATATAAAAATGACAATTTTATCAAGTTTATTCAATACAGGAGTCAAATGGTTGAAATGACCTGAGCAACACTCAGGAATAACTGTTAAGTGATTAAATACTTCAATTTAACTTTTGTTAAATTCCACTTCCTCTTTTCTTGAGTTTTAAGAAGGAGGCACTGTCCTATCAGTGAGGCTCAGACCACATGTGAGGAAAATGCACTGGGGCACGGACACATGGGTGAGTTAAGGCTAGTAAATGACAATTTCAGTGGTGTCAGGACTAGATTCTAGGTTGCAGGGTCCAGTTTATCCTATCTCTCCTATGGTCCTCTTGATTCTATACCATGATGGGCACAGGAATTAGATGAAATATAGTTTTAGCTCTTTTCTGGCAAACCTAGGTTGGGAAAATGCATGCAATTTGCACTAGAGACCAAAATAAAGCTCCTGTTCCGTGTCTTTGAGTTAATTTCCTTCCCTCACCTAAATGAGCTCGTCTAGAGAAGGTGGAGATATGAGTGGGGAAATCCTTCCCTGGTTAGCTCATCCCACCACGGCAGAGGAGGTTTTATTCAACTGAAGAACCATGTCAGAGGAGAGAGAGCTATCGAATGGTGCCAATTGTGCAGGAGTAGCAAGACGTCACTCCTTCACTGGAAGACAGGGCATATGATTCCTGGCAGTTCCTCTATTAGCAGCTAAAATGCAGGGAGAGGATTTGAGTAATTTCTCATATCCGTGTAGGTTGATTAGGACTAAGGAACACACATCTGCCAGGCCTCCCCAGGAACACTGGTTAGAATGTCCAGGAACCAGTCTGCAGAAAGGGGACATGGGACAGAAAAACAAAGCTAGGGCAAGGCCCTGGATGACAGGTGCAGACAATCAGAGGCAGCAGCTATAGGAGCAGCCTGTGGTCATGGTCACCAACCTGCATTGTTCCCAGATGGTGTTTGCTCTCACGTGTCTTTGTCTTCTTCTACTCAGGGAAATTGGACTTGTTTAGGAGTCTTGGCTTTCAGACAGCTCACACTTGGTATATCAGAATCTTATTATTGGGTAGAAGTAAGTGGAGGTACTGGCTGGCTTTCTCAGATCAGTGGCTGTATTTTTTTCTTCCACTTGGAAATCTTGAAATTGTATATCTGAAAGAAGTGATTTCTCTTTCAGAGACATTGCCTAGAAAAGGTTCAGAAGAGAAAGATCAATAAGCAAACATCTAGATTTCCCCATCCAACTATTGTGAGGCCTGAACATTCTCTTACATCTAATTTTTCCTCTTAATGTACTGGTGTGCAAAGGTGGTAGTCTTAAGCTCACCAAGATAGAATAGTGCAAAACCTAAGCAACAGTCACCAATCTCAAACACACGAACTGAAACACAAGAAAACTGCATCTCTGCTCCCTTTCTCCCTCCAAACTCACAACCATGTTGACATTTGTCAGCAGTGATCCACATCACTTCCCTACCATGCCTATGCTCCTGGCTCCCAGCATCTGGCCAATGGCTCCATTGAAACCTCTCTTTCAAAGGCCACATGTAGCCTCCTCATTGCCAAATCCAAAAGCCTTTCCTCAGCTTCAGCTCATTTAATCTTTTTCTGAGGCCATTTACTTGACATTGTTGACAATATTTCTTTTCCTTTTTTCCCCAGTGGTCAAACATTTAAGCTTTGAAATCATATAGATCTGAATTTAAATCCTAACAATACTGCTTATAATGTGACCGGACAAAGACACACAGATATACATGCACACAGAGAACATATCAAATATGTATTTTTTATTCTTCTTTATAGATCACATTTTATATTCTTCTCTGCTTCTTGTCTTACTCACTTAAGCACGTTATAGAAATGACTCCAACTCATTCTTTTAAATATGAGAGTACCAAAGATTATGCAACCACTGCTGCATTGATGGAAATTCCATTTGTTTTCAGACAATCTCAGTCTAAGCTGGTGATTTTGTATTCTAGCTGGATCAAAGGCATGTATATATTTAATTAATATTTAACAGGTATGTTTGATTTTAATGGATATTGCCAGATGTCCTTCTAAAACAGTTGTACCCCTTCACATTCCACCAAAAATGTCCCAGTAGCCCTTCCTCAAAGGATTAACCGTTCTTTTAAAAACTTTTACAAATCTCATGTATGTCCTAACTACCACAGAATCTGAGCATCTTTTCAAATGTTTATTTGCCATTTGTATGTTGGGTTCTGTGAACCTGGTTATCTATACCCTTAATCAAGTTCCTAACCTCTCTGAGCTTCAGCTGCACCACAATGTTATTATGAGGATTAAATAAAATGGAGACTGCCCAAAACATGGCATTAACAAAGTCCTTCATAAATGGAAGCTAGGATTGTTTTAAATATCTTTTTTCTTATTCAGTATCTCCATCCTCATATGAACAATTTTCCCCAACATTGTACTTCTTCCTGACACTGCATCTGCTTACTCTGAAAAACCTCAATCACTTGCATCATTTTGATTTTACAAATTCTGTTCTCCTGAAAAATAAATCTGATGCCCAATTTGGACTTGTTTTCAAGTTCAGAATGTCAATATCCTGCTGGATCCTACAGCTCCATCTTGCCATTGCCTTCCCCATCTCCAAGCAGGAAAATTCAGGCTCCTAAGAAGAGCCGCATCACCCCACCCCCACCCCCATTCTCTCCACGTTCCTAGAGCCACCCTTTCCTCCCAGATTTTTGGATGCAAGTCTCAAAAGCATCCTGCTGCCTTGATCTAGACGCGCGTTTTGGTGCTCCCCGAATTCAGCTCCTGAACCTCACTTCTGCAGTGACTCACGCTTGTCTCTCCTTTCTCACTCCCACTACTTCTGTACTAGTTCACTTCGTCAACAATTAAAATAGCTAACTCTTCAGTCTTTTCTCAGCCAACCAAATTATATATAAAGAGCAAAATACATGAAAGATGGGTAATAGGAAGTAGGGAGGTAGATCTTTCTCAAATGGGAAGAGGATCAAGAGATGGAGGAGAGTGAGGGAGGGAGGAGAAGGAGATAAAAAAAGGATGCAATATGTGTCACATATGTGTACCAATTCCGCACAAGGAATATAAACATTATGTACTGCAAAAATGTACTAGTAATCTAGTCAGATACTGTGACAAATTAACATAAATCTGTGAGAACAGTGGTTGGACTAATTAGAAGCTCTGATAATTTCTGTAATTATATATACATATATATTATATACAGTATGTATATATGTACAATACAGCATACAATACATATCATATAGTAGATATATGTATATAATATATATAATATATGACACTCTCAGTATCATATGCAGTAGCTTTATGGTGTATAAATAATGCTTATTACTGAAATGTCCTAATAAGCAGCTACAGACAGTAATGTATAAAAAAAACCCTTTTTTACTCCCTCTCAATTTTATTACCCATTGCTTCTTAACTGTTTTGAAAATAATTATGTTTCTCTTTTCTTTCTTTGTGCACATTTAAAGAAATTGCAGACATACTAGTAATTCTATTTTTCTATTTGTTCTTTTCCCCTTAGCTCACAGTGTTAATCGGACATCCTTCTATTTTAATACATTTTCATTTGCCTCATTCTTCTTAATTACTTTCTATTATTTCTGTGAAGGAGAGTATCATAAAGTATTTAGATAGTTTCCTGCTGATGGACATTTAGGTCGCTTCTAATTCTCTTTCTAATTTAATGATCAGTTTCCTTAATGAAGAAGAAGGAGGGAAAATGGTTATTGCATGATTGTGTTTTTGTCAAAAAACATTAACTACTCAAGTATTTCACAGTTGACTCTGCATGTATATGAAAAATTCTCTACCAAACAAATTATTTTGTAGTTCACTCTTTCCAAAATGAGCATCTGGACCTGGATACCTATCAAGAATTCCGTTTTAGTCCAAATAACAACTCACATGTGCTGAGTGCTTACTAAGTATAGGGCCCATGGTAATTGCTGTATATAAATTATCTCATTTAACCCTCCCAGTAGTACTAATGGCAAGTAATGGTATGTTATGCTCGTTCTGCAGACACAGAAACCAAGCAATTTGCTTGTCATTACATAAGTTTTAAGAGTTAGGAAAGAAAATTTGAACACACACAAACCTGAGGTAGAAGTTGTACTCTTAAATTTTCTGAAGGTACAGGAGAGTCCTTTTACAGGGTCCAGTTTCTTCCTCAACTCCCCATGTATGTGACACTTTAACTGAGGGAGAGAAGAGAGTATAATCTTGTATCCATCCACAATATTCCAGTAGCCCTTCCTCAATGTATTAATGGTCCTTTTAAAAACTTTTACAAGTCTCATGTATGTCATAACTAGTACAGAATTAGAGCATCTTTTCAAATATGCCAAGAGTATAATCTTGGCTGTTCCCCAAAAGATATTGGTAGGCATAGCAAAGAGAATGTTCACGTCTGTGAACTTGGGAGTCCTATAGTTCTTCCAAGTTAGCAGCTCAGTGCAGATCTCGAGATAAAGTTTATGTTTGTGCAGGCCCATAGGCTGTGGTGGAGAGAGCCTCAGACTCTCAGGATTTAGATTTGCTTGACCCTTTGTGCAGTCACGAGTCCTCTCTCAGAGATCTACTTGGTCTACTTGGACTCCGAGGGGCATTTTTGATATGAAATAACTTCACATTTGCAGAAAAATTTCAAAAACAGTGCAAGTACAAAGAACTCTACCTGCTGTTTACCTTCCACACGGAAGGTGCAGATGTTAATATGTTGCATGTTTGCTTTGTTTCTCTCTCCGTCCACTTCACCTCTACACACATATGTGTGTATTTGTGTGTATGTGATGCGTGTGTGTGTAGGGGTATGCATATGTGTGTATTTAGTACATATCATTATATTATTGTTTTATTTCTCAAATAAGTTGCAGAAAAATTTCAAAACAGTGCAAGTACAAAGAACTCTCCCTGCCGTTTACCTTCCACACAGAAGGTGCAGATGTTAATATGTTGCATGTTTGCTTTGTTGCTCTCTCCTTCCACTTCACCTCTACACACATACGTGTGTATTTGTGTGTATGTGATGCGTGTGTGCGTAGGGGTATGCATATGTGTGTATTTAGTACATATCATTATATTATTGTTTTATTTCTCAAATATTTAGAAATACCAACATAATGCCTCTTTATCACTAAATATTTCATTGTGTATTTCCAAAAAACAAAGACACCCTTTTATATAATCTAGTATGATAATGAGTATCAGAACATTAATATTGATGCCCGTACTGTTATTTAATGTATGTACTTCAGTCAAACTTTACCATCTCAATAATATTCTTTCTGATACAGTATTTCCTTCTGGTCAACTAACATATTCAAGATGAAATTCGTTGTCTTTTTTTTTTTTTTTTTTGGATCTTCTAAAATAAGGAAAGGTTTTTCAGCCTGTCTTTTGTAACTTTGCCCCTAGCCCTTTATTAAATTTTTAATTTTTAATTTTGAGACAGTCTTGCTAAGTCAACTAAGTTTCCCAGGCTGGGCTCAAACTTGTGATCCTCTGGCCTGAGCCTTTTAGAACGCTGGGATTTTAGGTGTGCACTGCCATGCCCAACTTCTTTTGTGACATTTTTAAAGAGGATAAGCCAGCTGTTTTTCCTTTGTTTTTCTTTTTCTGATAGTTCTTTGTGGCTTTTTTGCATTGTGCATTTTTTTTTTCAGGAATATCACAGAGTAATGCTATATCTTGGTGTATCTTGTTGGGAGGTGTGAGATCTCTGTCTCACTACTGGTAATAGTAAGTGTTGATACCTGATTAGGATGGCTTCTGCCATGCTTTTCCCTTAAAGAGCTACTATTTTTCCCTTAATGATTTTGTTTCATTTGGAGAGATACTCTGAGGCAATGTATTAATATGATTAAAATATGGTGAATATTTAAGTTTTTAAAAATTATCATGGCAAAAGACAATCACCATTAATCTACCTCAAGATAAAAGAAAACAAGCTGAAAACCACTCAATTACAACATAAGATAAAAATACAGTGCATATTTGAAATTTAAAAATATTTTCAAACGAGACATGTTGCCATCAGTCTCCTTCAGGGTGCTTCCCCACTTTTCAATGCACTTATCCCACTGTTCTTGTCACTTTGTGAAGCAGTTCTGAAAGTCCTCTTCATGAGTATCTTTACTTGTGCTCTTGTGGCTGCCTCAATACCTCAATCAATTCAAATGTTTATTTTTCACTGTCATTTTGACTTTGGGGAATAGCCAAGAGATGTATGGTACCAGATCTGGTGAATAAGGTGAATGAAGACACACTGTGATGCTTTAACAACCCTGCTTTTCTTCTTGCTGGTACTCAGCAGCAGCATACATCATATTTTTTATCACATCTCATGAAGACTTTCAGAACTGCTTATGAAAGGAGCAGGAATGTGGGGATAAGTATGTTTGAAGCAAGAGGAAGTGTTTTGAGGGAGATTGTTGGCAATGCCTCTTTCAGTGTAATAATTTTTTTTTTTTTTTTTTTTTTTTTTTTTTTTGGTACTGGGGATTGAACTCGTGACCTTCTGCTTGCAAGGCAGAAGGTAGAACCACTGAGCTAAATCCCAGGCCCAATAATTTTTTATTTAAACATTCATAGTATATTTTCTTCACACCTTGCAAATATCCTGTTTACCATCAAACTTTTTACCAATAGTTTTAGAAGTCATTGATTAGTTTTATCTGAAGCATTGTCTTCGGTATTGCTGGGCAAATGAGTCCTGAGATTCTTGTTTTGCTATTTTTACCTATCATGGGCTTATTGGTCAGAAATATAAATTTATTATTTAATCACTTCAGTATGATAGCAATGTGTTCATCATTCACAATGGATCAGTCATTTTTAACTTTGCAAAGTACAATTATCATTACCATTTACTACTGAGATTAGAGGTAAGTATATTAAGAAAACAGCTCTTGACATACTGTTTCTTTAAATATATTTAAGTACAGTTTCACTTAGTAAAAAATATTTCTCAAATTCCCAAATGTTACTACACTTGATCTTAGCCAAAAAGGCTGAGAAGCTATCAAATTCCCAAATATTAAAGATGAAGGTGATAGACACTGAAATTTACACTCTATGAATAGCTTATTTATAGTTTAGGTCTACTCACCTGACAAATATCAAATATTAAAGTTCAAGGAAGACAGATAATTGAATTTATGATTGTTTTAAAGGGACAAATATAGAAATATCAACATGCAGCCCTTCTTGCTTGCAAAATGGATTCTCAGGATTAAATTCCTTTAGCACACATAACTAGTACTTTCTCTAGTGTTGGAGTCATGGTCCCACTCAGAGCTCAGCAGCTGCACCAGAGTCTTCAGGAAAGCATTGAGTCACGAGGGTCAGACTGGCTCGGTGAAGCCTCCTGTACTCTGATGTTCTTCCTAAAGTTGGGAAAGATATATTCTAAACAATTACTCTTAAGTTATAATTAGCTTTTTTTTTTTTTCCTCTTTGGGTTTTGAGTTTGTCACTTCTCTCCCCTAAAAATGCAATGTGGTTACAGACACATTCATTAAAGTTGGTCCACATTTCCACACATTTAACTTTTTTTTTTTTTTTTTTTATTACTACCTTCCTTCTGGATGGAAAATTGCAGGAGACAATTTGTAAAGATTGAAAAAATTTCCTCACTGAGAGTACAAATGCCTGTTTTCAATTACCAGTTTGGAAAATTCTTAAAAATTAAATGAGATCAAAATTAATTAGAGAGGAGGACAAAATCAGCTTCATCCTATTCAAGCTACATACACCAGTGAAAGTCAGGCCCTCAGTTTCTTTCTTTACTCTTCCCTCCTTTTTACAAGAGAAAGGGAGAATGTAATTGAGGAAAACAGCTGCTAATTCCCATACTAATTTGTGCATCATCTTGATTGGCACCTACAGTATTGTGTTAAGTAGGAGGAATCCCTTCCTCCCTCTTGCTTATAGATCTGACAATTTGTCCTGTCTTCTTTTAGTAATGGTAAGCACTAATTACTGTATTATTTGATTAATTTCTTAATTGGTAATTTAATTTAAGAAACTACTTAATATTAAAATGTATTCTTTGGATTAGAATACAATAGAAAGTAAGATACTTGGCTCAGGAGAAAATATGTTAGACAAGTAAAATATATAATGCTATGTATAAAGTATTATGGTGCCATGGGGAAAGAGCAATGGATTCTGTCAACAGAAGTAAAGGAAGGCTTCAAGAAGTGACATTTGTGCTGGGTATTAAAATATGAAAAAAGTTTATATAATGAGAGAAGATAGAGATTTTATGAGGAAAAATGTAGAACTGTTTAAAGATATGTGAAAATATAGTGTACAATACAAGGCTCATGGGAACATAAATGGTATAACATCTGTGGAAAGCAGTTTAACAGTTCCTCAAGAAAGTAAATATAGATTTACTTTATTACCAATCATATCTACTATGATACCTTAAAAAGTGGAGAACTTTTTTGAGACCGGAGTTTGAACTCAGGACCTTGAGCTTATAAGGTGGGCACAGAGCCACTGAGCTAAATCCTCAGCCTGAGAATGGGTATTTAAACCAATATATGTGTATAGATGTTCATGAAAGTACTATTCACAATAGCCAAAAAGTGGAAATAAACAAATTATGATACACAATGGAATATTTTTGTAGACATAAGAATGAATAAAATACTAACACATGTTTCATCATGAAAACAATCTCAGAACTTATGTTAAGCAAATGAAGTCACATGCAATAGGTCTCATGTAATATGTTTCTAATTTTATGAAATTTGTAAAGTAAGGAAAATCATACAGACAGAAATCAGATTGTTGGTTTCCAGGGCCTGAAGTAGAAAGAAAAAGAGATTAATTACCTTGGGGTGATGAAAGGTTTTGGAACTATGCAGATGTAGGGTTGATATTTGGAATTTACTAAATGCCCCTGAGTTCACTTAAAATGATTAACTTCTTTTACTGAATTTCATGTCAATCAAAACAAAAGGAAGCACAGCAGGTTTTATTTGATTTGTATTTTATTAGATTAGTTGGTGAAAGGGGATCTAGAGCCAACAGACCTGGGTTCAAATTTCTGATTCGATTATTTTACTAATTTCATATGTTAGGATAAACTCACCATTACAGCTAAATGTTGTAGGAATTAGATTAGCTAAGCTAAGCATGTATTAGTTATTAATTAGTATTTATTAAATACTAGCTTCCCTAGTATGTATATATATATATGTATATACATACTACATATATATACATATATATATTTGCTTTAACATGATACATGTGTATTTGTAATGTGACAATCTATTGTATACATTCACATGTAGAAAAACGTTATCATCAAGAATGTGCTCTCTAGGTCACTTGTGTTTCTGTGTTTGTCTTTTGAGAAAAAAGATGTTAATATGTGATTTTTTTTTCTAAACTAAAACCTCAATATTCAGGTTTAATTGCAGTGTTAGCACTTTGTGATAAAAAGTGGGTTTGGGGTTGCAGTTTGTCATTTGGTCTCTGAAAGGTTTGCTATCACTGTTGTAGGTCCTCATAGTATTCCTCTCCTGTCACCCAGCAAATGGAGAAATCCACATGATGAATCACATATGGAATGTTTTTATGAGATGGTTTTCTGGATATAGGAATACAACATCCTCCCACCCTTCCATGCTCCATTGGCCATAACTTAGTATCATTACCCTATCTAGCTGCAATATAGGTTAAGAAATGTAAATTGTGTGTCTCAGGAAGAAAACAAAGATTTTGATAAGAAAACACCTCTTCATATCTTGTGTATTATCATGTACACAAGAGTGTGTTTCTAGTTCAATATCTAATAAAAGGCACTCAATGAAAATAAACTCCCTTCTTTGTGAGTGGAGAAGATTCAGCACAGCTTCAGGAGAGGTATCTCAAAATTCATGGCATCCCGATGTAGGACCATTAGCTGTGGCCCCGTGGTGAAGTCAATTGGTGTGTCTGCCAGGCAGACATTCAGCAGATTTCTTTCTGGGCTCTGTGCCTACTTGTGCTCTTCTTGTCTTGTGTTTTGGAACTTTCCTTGAATTTGGTCCTGGTCACTTTCCCAGTGCTTAATTGGAGTTTGCCCTTCACACACAGCTTGTTCACCTCTCCTTTGTGCCTGTCTTACTTCTGGATTTGGCCTCCTTACTGGACTCTTCCTAGTCTTTGGCTTGGGATCTCCACCAAGACGGTCCAGAAACTTCCCTTTTTCCATTTTTCATTTCCTAGTCATACTTTGAAGACTTATAATTTGACCATATTAATTTATTGGTTATAATTGTTGAAATTTTTACCTCTTCTAAACATCCTATAATTAGCTGATTTTTGAAGAGATCTTTAAAGAATTATTTTTATGAAGACCATCTGGCAAAACAAATTAATCTCCAAGGAATATTAATCAGACTAATTGCTAATATCCTCCTTGATTGTATTAGTTATAGATTGGGAAATGCTCATGATGTATATTAATTTTTATATACTGAGAGAGCATTCTCTTTTGTCTTTCAATTTGCATTTATGATATATGTGTGTGGTGATATAAAAAGATACGTTTTCCATTTTTCAAATGATTTATTTGTCATTAGATCAGATCACTACGCACAATTTTAGAACTCAGGATTTGAAATTTATTTAAACTCATTGTTAGTGTCTCAGTTTCATGATTCTTAAAATGGTTTTATGATTTCTGTAGCATTGGAAACCTATTTTTTAAATATAAAAAACAATTGCCAGTGCATTCAACTTAATCAAAGATGGCAAATAGGTGTAATTTTATATGCCAATGGATTGATAGTAACTGCTTCAACTATATTGTAGAGGAGAATTTGGAGGCCTGTATGGGAGGAGAATATTTACCACCAGCACACATTATGTCCCTGTAATAGACTGAGTAGTGATTCATAGAAAATAAGCATCTGAGAATAAAAGTCATTTTTTCCCACAATGACAACGTGAATTTAAAAGTAATATAAGATTGATTAGAATCAATCTTTAGGAAAAACCTTAGTTCTTTATTGCAATCTCTTTGTCCTAAAGTGGTTAAGTAAAATTTATATTTATGAGTCAAAATTTACAAGCATTTAGCTTGAGTCAATTATTTATTTCTAGAAGTGAGTTAGCATTTTCAGTCAGAGTAATTTAGGTTTCATGATTGATTTGTTTCTGTGGCTTTTAATTACATATTTGCATACAATACAGGCATTTTCCCTAAATTTAGTGGTAGATTAGTTTTACAGTTGTGTAAGACCTCAGGATCTTCTTTTCCTTGGTTATGGTTTTTATTTTTATAACTGATGCATGAACGAAGTGTGCATATGAAGACTGTGACCTGTGAGTCTATGAAACATATTTATTAAAGGAAATTTGCTATCAAAAGGATTTTGCTGGGAAGTCACATCTAAATTCTGTCCCTGCTTCTTTGCCAATAAGCCTTATGACTGAGACCAAATTACTCCATAGTCCCCATTGGTCTCAGCTATAAAAAAAAAAAAAGGGTAGGATTCAGTTTTCAGCTAGAATAATGCTTTATGTTAATGCTAACATTTCTCCTTCCCCCTTGGAGGCTTGCATAATTTGATGCTGCTACTCATTGAGCACAAGGGGGCAGTACTTAGCAGATTGCACCCTTTATTTCTTCTTGACAAATAGCCAAATTCCTTGGCATCTTGGAGCTTTTATTCTTGATTCGCCTTCCATAATTGACAGATACATTTGATAGGCCCATTGGCTTGCAGTAGAATGTTACTCTTAAAGGTAAAGTCTATAATTCTTATAGGAACAAATCCACAGTTTCAATTCTTACAGCACAAGTATATAGAAATATTTTATCTGTCATTGTTGAAACAGCTGGAGACTTTTCAGACTTATCTAATTTTCTTTCCCTTGAAACTTTATATTTGGTGAGGACTTTTAAAGAAAACCTGTATACAGTAACCCAGAAGCATCCTCAACTGAATGGGCCTAAAAATGAACTAATTTTGCCCCCACCATTTGCTATTCATTTATGCATATTTATTTAACTTGGTGAATGATTCTATCATGCAACTTCTGGCATGTACCATGAACCTGAGAGTCAGCACATTTGACTTTCCCTTTCCCATGTCTCTCCATTTCTTGCCTGCTTATGATTGATTCTATGTCCTCTGTAGTTTTACCATCTGCCCATTGCTCTCCAATGGAAGCATCTGTGACTCTAGTGTCTTCTCTCATCTGGGCCTTTGCTAGTGTCCTCAGCTGTGCCCCTAATTCTTATCACACCACATCCCACATCCGTCTTTGCCTGCACTGCTGTACTATAGGTAGGATTCTCAGTGGCTAGAAATATATCCTCTTTCTTCTTTTACTGTACAAATTGGAACATTTGGCCAAAATCAATGATCTGTTAAGGTACAAGACAACAGTTTCTTAGTTAAAAATACTTACAAAATGGAAATCATAAAAGCCTGTCACAAGTAAGGCTAGGAATACGCCTGTGTTTGTTCATGGCTTGTACCATGTGGGCCTCTTCATCATATTAAATCCCTTTCTATTTTAAATTTTGACTTATCATTATGCTTTTGTTCTTATATTTATTTGAGGTGGTGGTGGGGTATGCTTTAAGGAAGCTCTGGGAAAACAAGTGTTAAATTCTAAGCTATGATTTGGTAACCTTCATAGTGAAATATGCCACTATTTAACAGATCACTGTTGTGCTCTGGACAGCTATACCCCAGGAGAGAAGAGGTGTTTGTTCCGGAATCTAATCAAGCCATGGCCTGTCTGCATCCTAACTTATGTGGTATAATCACTTGTATCATTCATGGCTTGTCTTTCATTAATCAGAGCTACTGCAGGTAACAAGGGAACCGGGAATCCATTAGTGTGACATATGGTGGCCTTTTCCAATTTTTGGATGTTTGGAAGGTTTCGAGATTTTGTCTCAAACATACAAGAGCTGCTCAATGACTTTGATTTTAGCACTTAATATCCCCCCATTTTCTGTCTTAGTACAGTCATAAGCCACATAACAATGTCTTTGTTAGGAGTGAATTGCACATATGACTGTGGTCTCATAATTATTATGTTATTTAGTGACATTGTATGCTTCTTAGTTTGTCTAAGTGCATTGTACAATGTTTGTACAATGATTAAATTGCCCACCTACACATTCTCAGAATATGTCCTTGCCAAGTGACACATGACTTGTATTTAGATTCTTAATGTCCCTTGTGATGTTTTTATATCCATCATATTCAAGTAGAACTGTTTGATTTGCTGCTTTATCTGGGCCTCGTATATCTAACTCTAGAGAACAACTATAAAAGAGGAAGAAACTATCTTAATTGCAAAAGTGATGAATGAGGTAGGCCATCAAGGCTATTTTTCATACTTGTAGATACTGAAAATGCATTTGGATTGTTTTCAGAACAAAATGAAAAAGTTATTTTGAAAAAAAAGTTATAAATTTGGCCACTGGAACTTTCTTCATAGATACTTACCTTGATAACAGCATTTATCTTTTCTAGTCTCATATAACAATGTTTTTTCTCCTTTAAAATTGGATTTTTTAATAAGTCTAAATATTCCAACTCTATGCACAGCCCCTTCTTCCTCTCATGACAACTATAAATGTATTAAAATACAATCATTCCTTTTATGCATGGGGGATATTTTCAGGACCCCTTGTGGATAATGAAATCCAAGGATGCTCAAGTCCTTATATAAAGCGCCATAAGAAAATGTCATAATATTTCCATATAACCTACAAATATCTTTTCATGTACTTTACTTTATTTTTAGATTACTTATACTACCGAATGCAACGTGAAAACTGCGGAAATGTATTGTGTTGTTTAGGGAATAAAGAGAAGAAAAAGCATTCTATGTTTTCATTACAGATACGATTTTATTTTCTGAATAGTTTTGACTCTGGGTAGTTGAGTCTATAGATGCAGAATCCCAGGATGCAGAGGGCCAACTGTATGTGAAATAATGCTAAAGTATTGTGGGATTTTTTTTTTACCTTATTGAATAAGTAGATTTAAAAGACGTTTTATCTGTTTAACCAAAATTTGTTAGGACATATTTGTGGTACATAATGATTGCATTCATTGTGAGAAATTGGTGCATATACATATTGTGCTTTAATCCTATTTGACTTTTCTTTCCCCTTCCACCCTCGCATCTCCTCCCTCCCTATATCCCCTTTCATATCTGCATAAGACACCTAATTTTAAATTTTAAGAGTATGAAGATCTTATATTATTTTTAAGTTCTTACCAATTTATTTTTCTCTGCCTTCTCCCTACTGCCAACATATAGCCTTAAATATACGTTCTTTATAAACATTTTCAAAAGCAAATAATATGAGCCTTTGAAATCTTTCTCTCAACTATCTTGGAAGCAAAGTGATAAGTTCTGGACCAAAAATTGTGTTCATATTTTGGTGGAGCAAAAATAGGCTGTAAGACAAAAAACAAGAGAAAGCTGTGCATCCGGAGAGTACTTTGCTCACCTGTGTCCCCACCTGCATGACCAAGCATGAGTCGCTCTAGCTACAGGTGGCTGGAGAATGAAAGTGAGAAGATCCTGAGATTATACCGCAAGGCAGGACTGTTGCTACTCACAGCTGAGTAAGTAAATTAGTTCAATTTTTTTGAGAACAAGTTGGGGATATTGTAAGCTCCTAAAATAATAGGACAAAAATGCTTTGACTTTGACTCTTGGGGGGAACAAGACTATTTTTAATGCTGACTACTATATCTACATAGCTGAGCCCTCTGTAATAAAGACAGATTAGCTGGACAAAATCATATATCTTAGTTACTTTCTCATTGCTGGAACAGAATACCTGACATCCATAAGTTAAAGGAAGAAAGGTTTATTTTAGCTCAAAATTTGTAGGGATTTCAGTCCATACTCTTCTGGCTCCAAGGCTGGGTAGCATGGCTTAGGGGGCAAGGCAGAGAAGAAAAGAGTCCATGAGATGGCATGCAGGAAGCAGTGAAACTTTCTCTTTCTTTCCCTTTTTAATTCCATCCAGGTTAGAAGCCTATAGGTTAGTGCCACACACCCCAGGCTGGTTCTTCCCTCTAAGTTCATCAATACCCAGAACCATGCTAAGCCAATCAGTGGACTAATTGAGTATGACCAGCCATGATCCAGTATCACACACCCGTGATCCAGTCACTCCCCAAAGCCCACCTATAAATACATGAGGCTTGGGAAGACATATAGATATAAGACATAATAGCATGCAAATTTATTTAAATTTTACACTAGCCAGAAGCCTTCCTAAAAATGGAAAGAGCTGAACAAATGCTTAAACTTCTGTGTTTTTGTTAGGTTTAATGGAAAGTGGATATCTGAGGAGAAATATGGTTAAAGGACAAAAAAAAAAAAGGTATGCTCTAAAAGGTAATTAAACTGGAGAACCCAGCAAGACCTGTTTGTTCAGGTATTTTTCTGTCTTTTCTTCAGAGATAAGGCTATTCCTTTCTTCTTTGTATGAGGTTGACACCGTTCACAGGACATCATGAGCCACTTCTGTTCTAGGAAGCATCCAAATAGATCAAGATGCTACATTTTGGAGTAGCATGTCTTGAACCCCATTATGCTAATATGCTAATATGGTGATTATGTTTGATTTTCTACCCAGCCCCAATTCTCAACCTGAAATAGCTAAAGTTTATTAAAATAATATTTTTGTGTACCTACTATGTGCCAGGGATTATTCCCAGGCACTTGTAATATATCAGGTAACACAACAGTTGTCACTGTCCTTGTGGACTTTATAGATGTTAAATAACAAACAAAATAATTAAGATAATGGGCTGGGGATTTAGCTCATTGGTTCTGCTGCCTGCCTCACAGGCAAAAGGTCCTGAGTTAGATCCCCAGTACCAAAAATAAATAAATAAATAAATAATCAGAAAGACCAGATAGCACCTTGATATTTGAGAAAAAGCTAAAATAGGAAAGTTTTTCTCATCTACCTCTTCCCTTCTCTGCAGGTCTTTAGACTCTTATGTGGCAGGCCCCTTCCCTATACTCCTAGGAAAGAAATACGCTTGTCTCTGAAGACACAGGGACACAGAGAAGAACTTGAAATAAAAATCCCTGTGAAGTACTACTGGTTTATTACCATTATATCCAATATCTTTTGTGTAGTCCTACTTCCTCATAACTGTTCTCTCTTCATCAAAATTAGCACAAGCACACACAAGTTTACCTATTTCTTTGGGTCTTCATTTCTTTGTGAAGTCTCCTGTGTCACATAAAACTTATATTAAATAAATTTCCATTGTTTATCTGTGGGGGCCTCAGCTATGAACCTACTGATGGGTGAGGTAAAGAAAGCCTTTTCTCTCTCACACTGTGTTTTAACAAGCGCTCCAGAGGAGTCTGAGGCACAACAAACTTACATTGGATGAACACTGCTCCATATCACACATTCAGAAGTAGAAGACTTTTTCATTACTGTAGGCCCAGTGGCAGCTCCGGCTGTAGAGAGCCCTTCCATGATGGTGGTGGGAGATAATGGGAGATGTAAAAGGGCCCCCAGAGAGAGAAATGTGCCCCCAGCCAAGGTGTAATTAGTTATGAGGAATGAAAAAGATGATGGCGTGGAACAACCTGCTTCCAGGGCAATGAGAATTACACAGTAAGATCATTTCTGGTTTCAGGTTACATTTCCAATGAACTCAAACTGATATTAGTAATGACAGCAGGGGAAGAAAAAGGCCAAGAAAGTAAGCTATTTCAGAAACTGCCATCTGGATAGAAGTACAGTAGTCAACATCATAGAAGTGGAAGACTTCCTTTGAACTTCTGACTAATGAATGAAAGTGATAAAATTCAAACAGGGCTATTAAATCATCCTCTGAGATACCATTAAGTCATCAGGTTTTATAAGCTCAGAAGGCACCCCAAGTTAGAGCCAAAAAATAAAATTACTCTTCTCAGCAAGCTTCCTCCTGCCCTAGAGTAATTTCTCAGGTGGACCCATGTGACTTCTGCCTTTGGTTTCATCCTACCTGTGGATTATACAAAAGCCTCTGTATGTACTGCTGTCATACTTCTTCTCTCTGAAGATAAGGACATAATATTTCAGCTTTGATGCTTTGCAGGAATGGAAAACTGTGATTTCTTCTTAATGTCAAAAACCAGGCAAGGTTGTTAATACATAATTATCTAAAGCAGATGCTGTAACGCATGAGAATGCACTTTCAAGTTTGGGACAAGGGTTGCATTTGACTTCTCTTTCACAACTTTTCAAATGTGTTTCAGTTGTACTGCAGAATATCACACAAATAGCTGATGAAATCTATGTGGTAAAAACTTAAGTAGATTTATAATATAAAGAAGTTTTAAGCAAAAAATATTATCCATCATAGATTTTATTTTTTAATGTAAAATATCTGTTATCTTGAACATAATGAAGTCTGCTTGGCTGAATTATTAAATTATTCGTGAACAACACTCCTACTAAAGTTGATATGATTTTTTTGTAAATCAAAGTACTGTATTCATAACTTTATTAATTACAGTTACTTTCTAGAAAACACTGTACAAAAATTTATTAGTTGAAGAAGTAGCTAATATCAAAATATGCCTTAGGGATTTTATCACAAAAATTAGTAAAGGTAAAGAAAAAACAGTGTGAGACAGTTCATCCCTAATCCTTAAAACATAAGGCCTAAGGTCTAAACCATAAAAAATTTTATTTGAATAATTGCTCAGAATATTATTGGATGAGATCATCTTTCCAACCAACCTTTGTTTGAAAACATTTCTTCTTGTGTCAGTTTTGGGAACTCTTCTATATATACTCTTTTCTAAACTTTCTAACAGCACCAGTTTTCTCCATACATATATACAGAGACACACACACGCACATATACATACAAACACATGCTCATGCATAGATACTCAATTTCACCAGGGTCATTTACAGATGGTACACCAAACAAACCTTCTTATGTTCTTGACCTTTGATGTGACTTTTATATGTGTGCTATTTCTGCTGTAGCAATGAAAACTCAAATTGTATTTCTAGACCTGAATGGGAAGCCCCTACAGGAGTCTTATTTCTCTATTATAGACAAAATACTTCAGGTCATATATAATAGGCAAAAGCAAAGATCTTATCAGGATGAATTCAAAGTACTAAAGCAATAGGTTATGATTATGCAGTAAACTGGAAAAGATTGGACTGATCGAGTAGGCTGTCTTCAGGGTTGTTGACATGGGCGTTCCATTTTTGTTCGAGGACAGAATTTTAAATTTTCTTTTGTATGCAGAATAGGCAAAATTATATTTGCTGCTTAAAGCTATGGATTATTTAACATAGCTGAATAAATCCATTTAAATAATCTGGGAAGCGCACATAATAAAATAATGCATGTATTCCTTCAGCTTCATCAGTCTAAAGCTTATATTTACTCTAGATCTATAATTCCATATACTTGGGAGAAGGAAAATTTTATGGTCTAAAAATTCGACACAAGTAAAATTTATCCTGTGGTATAAAACAGAGATTTGAATTTGGGCCTCACAGGCCAGCATTGAAATTAAAATGTATCCAGTGAATGTATATGATTCATTTATAATTAATTTAGATGAGAATGAGCTTTAAAGATGGGTTTCTTAATGTAAACGTAGAGTACTAATGTTTTACAAAGGCAAATGTATGCCTGCATTGACTTCCTCAATGAAAAGATATTTGGGTTCCATATTATTCTTATTATTTATTTTAGTCTTTTGTCAGCTCTCCAGCTGTCCTTTGTAGTTGCTTTGGTGTGTATTTCTTCTATTGGTTTTTGTAAAGAAGCCATCCTTGCATGGCCTTTCTATGAATAGTAAATGTTCTTTTCTCATAGGGCATAATTTGAGACCACAGCCTCTTTTGCATAGTAACTGAGGTCACTTGTCCATGAAGTTAGAAGAAGGGGACATTCCTGGCAGGAAGAGGCAGGCCTCCAAATAGACAAAGGAAACTGAGAATGTGGCCTCTATTTGTTTATTTATTTATTTAGAGACAGGGTATAAGTAGTTCAGGCTGGCCTCAAACTCACAGTAATTCTCCTGCCTCAGCCTCCTGAGTACTGGGATTACAAGTGTGCACCAGCACACCTGGCAAGGAAGAAGTTGCCTTTAGCAAGGAGAGAGAGGAGGCTCAGCTTCTTTTGCTGCATCCTATTTCTTTTATTTACACTAGGACTAGTAATGGTGGGTAGAGGTAGTGAAACCAATGCAAAAGTGCTCTTTTGGTTTGGGTAGTGTGGAAAACTCACGAAGTCTTACAAGTCTTTCACGTAGGAACTATAAACTATTCACTTAGAGCAATGGTTCCCAGAATGTAGTCCACAGAACATCAACCTGGATATTTCACTTTCAAATTTTCTGGCTTCATCTCAGGCCAACTGAATGAGAAAGTTCAGGTGAAGGGCCAGCAATCTGTGCTTCAACAAAACTTACCAGTAATTGTAATGCATGTTTACCTTTGTAAACCACTGCTTTTTGGAGAATCCTCAGCTCTTTTCCTGTGTTCTTGTCCGGCTGAAAATCATTCAGGCTTCCTCACCAAGTTTCACATCCTCCCCTTTCCTCCATAGGGGATTATTTACTTGACAGGTAGGAGGTTCAGACATTATGAGGCAGAGCTGAGACAAAGGGGGAGGTGAAGGTAAAATGGATAGAATTTCCCCAGGAATTTGGAGGAGAACAATGTACGAAAGGGTGATTCAGGGAGTAGGGCGAGGGATGACAGACACAGTCTCAAATGCCTTCTGGGTTTGAATCAACTCACTCAACTCACTCACTTACAAGATGCACGCATGGCTTTGGTCCACTTATTGATTAGTCTTCCTGTGGCCTTAGCTTCTCCATCTATGAAATGCAAATAAAATAGTAGTAATTATCTCAGCATATTAGTAGATTCAATTAATTAACTTCTATCAAATGTATAGGGCAGCCCTCAATATCCGTTAGCTGTCTTTGCTGTATACAATATATTTTCTTCAAGCTTTTCAGTAAAAAAAAAGCAAAAAAAGAATTTCAGTGATTGGGCAATTCTTTGCTGGGTGCTTGCTTTGCTTAAAAGGTGCTTTTTGAGACTGAACCACATAGGTCACAATTTAAAGAGAGGTTCATAAGAAATATGGTTAGAGCAAGGGTAATGGAGTGGAAGACAAGTGGAAAGCTCTATTGCTACCACACTGTTGCAGGTTCTCAGTTTTCTTTCTGCTGCAACTCTGAAAAGTTCATCTCAAAACAGGAGCATGTAAGTCCTTTGTCCTCTGTTCTCTTATTAGCTCAGAGCTTTCTGTCTCCTAAGACATACTTTGTTTGTTTGCTTTTAATGTTGCTTTTATAAGGATGTGAAAGGATTTTCATGTGTACAAGTTTCAGAACTTGACGCTTTAGCTCTTGATCATATCTCCTTTCATAGAGATCCCCGTAATAGCTCTCTTAGTTTTTTCCCCGTTATGTAAAGATCCACTAGCCAATGACAACTTGACTCACCAAACTAAACATTTTTTATCCTTCCTTAGTATTAATGATAAAATAATAAAAAATTATGTACTGTAGTGAAAAGAGCAAAGTATTTAGAGACAGATGTCATGGTTTTGTCTCAACCTTTAATTAGCTTTTTGACACCAGAAAGTCATTTGTCTTTTTAGATCAACTTTTCTCACTAGATCAGATTTTCAACTGAGATAATAGTATCTCCTCCCCATGAATGATGAGAAAGCAAATTATGGGAAAAGTAATTTTTTTAGAGTGCAAAGTGCCCATTCCAATGTTAATTTCTGAAAGGTAATGGTAGTTAATATTCATTTAGCACTATGAGACCCTGGCACAATAAATACCTCTTATAAACATAGCTCTATATAATAAATATGACAACAACATTATTGCAGCATATTTAATACTTGAGTTATTACACTTATACAATTGGTAAATAAATCTTAGAACATACAATTTTCTTAATGAATGTGTAATCATTGTAAACTTCTCACTGAAAATAAAACTCTGACACAAATTAACTTAAATAATGAGTATATTTACTGTTTCTCTTACTAAGTCCAGAGAGATTGTGGACTCTGAGGTGTCTTTGGCCCTATTTTATTGTGTCAATCTTTCATGACCAGCATTGCAGAAAACTACTTGTGTTACAGATTTCTAAAGCCAAGAAGTAGTTATAGGATTCAGAACTGTTATCTTCCAGAGAGAAAATCGATATTGGAGAGGTTTGAGGCATGAACTTGTAATGGCATAAGATGTAAGCTGGGGAATCTGGTCTTCATCCAATTGCTGATTGGAAATCAACTCCAGACCAGGGCAGCAACAGTGATGAGACAACCATAGCCTGCTATGGTCTTTTGGGGAATTTGTGTAGCTACTGACTCTTTGTAATTTTTAAATATAATTAAATATTTGTTGTGCTTCCCTTATCCAAGAGGTTGAGTCCTTCAAGTGTTTTTATTATTATTTCTCAATTCAAAGAGCAGCATACAGGAGTAGACTATTATTGGGTAATTTCAAGTTATATCATCTACTACATATAAACAAATTTGTGCCTCCATCATAGAAATTGTTTTGCTTTTCTTTCTATTCTATATCTTGAAATACTGGTATGTTTTCCATTTTTCCAATATAATTTTTCTCTTCATGCTGTTCTTTTGGGAAGGGTCACATTTCTTGTTGTTCTTTTTTGGGGGGGAGGGTACTGGGGATTGAACTCAGGTCCCTGCACATGCGAGGCAGGCGGCAGAACCACTGAGCTAAGTCCCCAGGCCCTTGTTGTTCTGTTTTAATTGTGTATTTTCTGTCTCTGCAGAACAAAAATGTAGTCCTACTAAGGCATGTAAATAATAAATATAGTAGTACGCAACGAAAGCATGCCAAACAATTTACTATAAAGGCATTACTGACTGCAGTATTGATTAATTCCAGATGTGCTGTGTTACAATTCTCCTGAGTAATACAAATGTATTCTCCTTCTTCAAGCTTTTCCTCATGTAGAAAAGGCATACAAAAGCATCATTTAGGAATTTGAAATGAGGCTCTTCAGTCAATCAATAGCACAAGAGTGGCTAATGCCAAGCTAAACACCTAGGACAGCTGTGGATATAGGTGGTCAGATCTCAGATGCCATTTCTCTCTGTTCACTTTTCTGTAGACTTAATTGGTCTAGTTGCATTTTTTTTTCTTTTTTTGGTACTGTGGATTGAACTCGGGTCCTTGCGCTTGCAAGGCAGGCCACCGAACCACTGAGCTAAATCCCCGGCCCTAGTTGCATTTTCTAGAACATGCCTTGTACTTTCCAGCCTCCAGACCTTTGCTCACAGCTTGTTATTCACTTAAAATGCTTTCTTGTAATAGCTGGATGTTTTGGAATCCCAAACTTTGACCAATTTGGTTGAAATACCACCCTTTCTTAAATTGTCATCAAATAAGCTCAAGCCAGTCCAAGACTCAAGGTCCAGTTCTGTTTTTTAGTATTTGAACTGTGATTGATTATTCCCTTTGGTAAAATTAAATGTGACCTTGTTTAGTAACATATTTAAATCTCATCTCCATACTCTGGCACACAGAGTTGGAGAGTAAGCCCTCATTTCCCAAGTCGTTGTAAATTTCCCCAGACCTGTTCCTGTGCAGCTGGATGAAGCACAGTAGGTGGAAGCTTCACAAACTCTTCTTTTTTTATTGAATGTGTGATTAGAATTGAGAAGTATAGACATTCTGGAGGAGGAAGACTACTTTCTTTGCCTTTTAAGCCCTTTCGCAAAGAACGGGTAGGTTTTGTGTTATCTCTGACCCATCTTCTACCCTAACCCTCTCCTTGTTTTCTTCATCAGCCTCAAATGGGGCAGGAGAGATTATTTTTGTTAAACAGTGCTTTCCCTAGGTCGTCTTCTGCCCTTTCAGTGTGTTGATATATTTCTCCTTTTAGAAATTTTGGGAAGAATGCAGTGACATTTCAGAAGCATTGCTTTTTCAGGGTTAACGCTTGACCTCTGTGCATTCTGATTGGATATCTGAATGCCTACCTGGCCAGTGGCAGCATTTTCTTTCTCTCACACATTCAATTTCTCCCTTTAACCTTAACATGGCTGTTTTCAAAAAGCTGATTTTCAACAGGTCTTTTGACTTTGATAAGTTCCCAAGATACTTCGGGGTGTGTGTGTGTGTGTGTGTGTGTGTGTGTGTGTGTGTATTTGTCCTTTAGCAAATTAGTAAATAGCTTGGGATAGCTGAAGAAACTAAACACAGCAATTTCCTCAAGTAAGAGCATTGTTCTTAAACATGGCTCTAATTTTTCCCCCAACTTCTCTTCAGATTATTTTCTCACTTTTCTCTCCTTTCTGAAGAACATATAACATTTTTAACCCTGGGCTTTGTTGCATCAACCATCTCTATCAATGTTGTATAGCACTGAACTTAGGAGGCCATAAAACTATGAAATAATACTGAAGACTCTTCAATAGCTTCAAAGAACTTTACAATATATACTAAGTACTCTCAAAAATAAAATCAGATCAAGTTAGCCTTTTAAGAGTTTATTGTGAAAACAAAAGAACACAATGTCAGCTCTCAGAGAATCTCTTGGGCCTGGGGCAAAAGATTAGGACCTAAACTGGGAAAGACTTCTTGACCTTTGAAATTTATTCCAGAGGGGTAGTTGAATGTAAAGAAAATTATTTCATATGGTTTTTTTTAGTGCTGTTTATCTTTTTTTAATTAGGCTTTTAAAATATCTTTATAAAGTTTGTTTAATTGACAAAAATCATATTTACTTAGTGGATAATATATGTGATACTTAACTGATTGTGTCAATCAGAAACACCGAAGTAAATTGGATCAGCATGGTTCTGGGTGTGGCTGAGGGGATTTACTGAAAACAGAGGACCCAGTCTTGGTAGGCTTGTCCCTTGAATGGTGTAAAAGGGAAATGAAGAAAGAAGGCTCACTTCTGTTTCTTTGGAGGATCTCCAGTCTTCACCTTCACCATGGATGTTGTCTTTTGACTTCCAGTGCAGACTGTTCATCCTCCCACACAGACCCTTCATCCTCCTGATACAGACTTGCCCAGAACACTATAGTGAGCTCTAGGAAGGTTCCTTAGGATCTCCAGTGGGCAGACAGACCTTTTGCACTCTGTAGGCAGCCATTGCAAGCCAATCTTGAATTCTTAAATATTTGTGTATCTTGTATTAAATCTGCTTGTCTAGTAAGCATTGACTGATATAATATATGATATTTTGAAATATCTTAAACATGGTAGGATGCCATGTTAAGCCAGTTAACATATGCATTGTTGCACATACTAATCATTTATTGTGAAAAGAACACCTAAAATTTACTCTCAGCAGTTTTCAAGAATGCCTACTCTTAGGTAACAAGAACCAAAAACCAGGACCATAATAAGCCTTCATTATGGGGGAGGATCTGCCCAGCTATCTCCAAACAAAGGAGAGAAAGTAATATGGCCAAGACGGGGAGCGCTTCTTATAGGACTGGGATGGGGTATATAGGAGCTGGGATGGGATTGAGTGAAGTAGTGGCTAGAGATTAGGGGAGTTTGTGACATCAGTAGAAGGGGCTTATGTCATCACTAGTCCCTAGGAGGTAGCGAGTATCAGGTTACTCTCTTGGTGGTAAAAGAGGCATGATGGGAAGAAGAAGGCTGTCTTTTAGTGGGAGAAGCCACATTTTTAGGTGAGAAGCAGAGCATTATGGGAAGGGGAAGGCTATTCTTTTTATGTAGCAGCTATTTTAAAGTGAGGGAAATCTAACATCTACAATGTATTATTAACTACCACAAAGTTTTAACATTGTACAAGAGATTCCCCCCAAAAAACCACCTTATCAGCTGACATATTGGGAGACTTCAAAGCAGAAGTGTGGCATGCAGTGTTTACTTTATAGAAGTTTATAGAACAGAAAAGAAAGAAATTTGAACTTTTTATGATCTGCTGTCATATATGAAACTGTTTTTAAGTTGATTTGCCTGTAGCTGAATTGGCATAATTTCAGTGAATCATGCTGGTAGGGACAAAAAGTTAACATTTATATTTTGCTTATGTTTAGGGTGAACTATTGAGATGATTTAAGATTGGCTATAGGCAATTGGCTTTGGGGTAGCTAGATTTTTTTTTTAATAGTACACTTACTGTACTAGGTTAGCTAAGATCCCAGCAACTTATTTCTTCCTGTCTGCCTCTGGCCTCTTTTCTCTATAATAGAATATACAATTTCATTAACTGTAATATTACAGAATAATTTTGGCTCTACCCAATAAGACATATAAGGCAATGGTTAAATATGTTGTATTATTTTTATTTATTCAAATCCTTGAATCCAGCTATTCGATTATGGTTTTCCTTCATATGCTAATGAGTTTCTTTTCCAGAGAATCTAACTAAATCTTCTGAGGTTACTGTTAACTCCACTGCTTAGCCTCTACTTCAATATACTTTGCTGCTGCAACTGAATCATCAGTTTGGTATTAATCATAACCCCTTTGGTTATGGGTATGGATCAGATGCAAAGGAACTAATGAGAACTGGCAACATGAAATTCATATTGGAGTAACTATAACTGACATTTATCAGAGTCAATGTGTTATCTCTGTTTTGAAAAATGAAGAAAGCAAGGGATAGAGAGGTTTTATTACTTGCTTGAATTCTCCAGTACAGGTAAAGACTGGATTGTGAGCACAGAGGGTTAACCCCCAGAATTCCAGCTCTTAAACACTCTTCCCAATGGTGCATTGTATGAGAAGCACACCACTCTTTTTTCAAATTCTTGATTATAAACACACATGTCATGATGCAATGTTTTTAGTTTACAGGCATAGTATTTACAATTTAAATGACACCCATTGGAATGGTACACTGTATATTTGGAACATTTCACCTGGCAGTCACTGTGGCTTGTTAATATCAACTACTGCTTTTATTGGCTTCTTCAGATAAGCCCATTCAGTCTATTATGGCTGCTGTCTAGCAAATACAGCATTAGTAGAAAAGATACTAAATTTAAGGAATAATCACGGTGGTCAGAAAATCAAAAGAAATATTTTAAGTGTCTGGGTATATGTATTCAAGCTATGACTTGGACCTTGAATGTCCCTCAAAGGCTCAGCTATTAAAGGTTTGATTCTTAGCTGATGGTGCTTCTGGGAGGTGGGTCCTAGTAGAAAGAAGTTAGGCTATTGGGGGAATGCTTTTGAGGGGAATATTAGAACTCTGTCCCTTTAATCTCTCTCTTTTTTTGCTTCCTGGTCACCATGAGGTAAGTGGCTTTGCTTTGTTTTGTTCCTTGTCATAATGTTCTGCCTCACTATTGGCTTGAAGTGACAAGGGTAAGCAGCTATGGACTGAAACCTCTGAAATCATGAGCCAAATGAATCTTTCCTCCTTACATATTGATTTACTTTGGGTACTTTGTCATAGTGACAGAAAGCTGATTAACAAAATGTATACATGTATGGATGGATGAATGGATAGGTAGATGTGTTTGGGTATCATTTTCAGTTACTATTTCATGCAGTATATAGTGTGAACAAAGCTTCATCTATCATAGCCTACATATTGGATTGTGTGTACTCTGATATTCAGGTTATATTTTCAAAATAATTTGGCAGAGATGAAAGTATTGGTAGATGGGTTGCAACTTTGACAGTTTCCACTCTAAGAAATCAATTGACAACACATCAAACAGCAACATATATTACTCATTGGATGGTAAGTATAAGCTCTAGAGGCTGCTGATCATCCTGGATGCTGGATGCTTGCCTACTGGAGGGTAGATGGAAGAATTGGCTGCTAAATCCTTTCTAGCACTGGAAGCCCAGCATGACTGGGGATCCTGAGAAGAGCTGGGAAAATATTTCTGTAGTAATTTAGCTTGTACTTATCAGTGAATTTGCATAGCCCAAGAGACCTGTTTTGTTGAGATGACTTCTGAACAAGTTAAACTCATGTTTCCAGGCCAATTTCTAATTCCATGATTATTACCAAATACTATTTGAGCCAGTGTCTGTTTATGGAACACTTAGAAAAATTAATTGGAAATATCCACTTTCAGATCCAAAGATTATTTCTTACAATTTTGATGGCAATACTGAAGATAAAAGAACTACTACATAACAGGCTATAATTTGGCCTAATTTTACAATTAAAAAAGAATATTTTTTATATCTCCTCCTTTGCAGTATAGTTTTAATGAAACAGTAAGTGGGTTATTGACCAATATTTCCTACTCTTGAAGCTACAGAGAGAAAAATAAATCATTTGGTAAAGCCATCATGACCTCACTATCTTCCATTACTTTGGTGAAAAGACCAAACTTTAGGGTTAGGTTTAATTCTTCTTTTTCTTTTAATCCCAGCCCTCCAAATTTACCTTTCCATCCTTTGTCCACTTTTTACCTCTTGGGCCAGGATTTAGCTTAGTGGTGCTGGGCCTGCCTTACAAGCACGAGGTCCTGAGTTTGATCATCAGAACTGAGGGGGGTGGGTGGCATTTTTTACCTCTCATTCAGCTGCACATTATTGTATTGAATTTCAAGGAGATGACAACAACTCTCTGTATGGGCTTTCTGGATTCAAGGACCCGTGAGAGGGAATATAGCAACAGATTTACTGGTGAGCAGAAGTTAGCAAATGTAGCATCCTAGAGCCATGCAGCTCTGTCCTCAAGACAAATTTAGCCCTGCCTCACAGGAGCGCAGTCTCTGGAGGTGAGCTTTTCATACCTTTCCAATGCAGTGTCTTTCCCTAATTGGCCTGCATAAAAGCTGCAAATCTTGGCTTTCTGACTACTCTGTAGCCTCCAGACATACACGTCTTCACCTCCATTCTTACTAATTTCCTTCTGCTCAAATGTTTTTACTTCAAAATGCAGCTCTTTAGATTTCCTTTTAATCAATTTTCAATAGTGTTATATTCCTACATTGTCAAAACATCAAATTTATTTTGAGTAGAGAACCAGTGATGAAGCAGAAACTAGAGATGTATCATTAATTACAGCATCTGGGTCATTTCTACTGATGGCTTATCTCTTACATATTTTTATAGGAGTAGTTTCTTGTTTTATTCTACAATTATTCAAGAAGTGACATTGCAATGGACCAATTACCAAAAGCACAAACCTCAGAAAACCCTGCATTTGTATTCAGGCATATTTTCTTTGAGACTTAAAATGATTAGAAACCATTGACAAGTAATTTCCATGGCAGATTGTGTGATTTTCTCATTGTAACTAAATTTCTTAATATTATTCATTGATCAGTTAAAATCCTATTCATGTTGACACCATCACCAATTCATGTTATGTAAATAATCTTAAAATTCATTAAACACCATGGTAATATTACAGCATGTAATAAATTATGTGAAAATAGTGTTATTGTTATGAATCCAAGACTACCCCATGAGAAAATTATTGAAGTACAAGCACAGAAAGAGCATAAAGATTCACAGAGAGCTTTATATACTCAGACCTTGTTATGGCCAAAGTATTACCCTCTCACCACCTTTGAAGAACCCTTGTGTCTTATATAACGGCTTTGACATTTATTAAGAAAAATTTGGCAACAAATGCAGAAGAAAATGAATTGAAGAATTATTCCCTTGGCAAAAATATTTCCTTAATATAAAAAAGCATATATGTCAAAAACATTTTATATTTCAGGCTTCTCTCATATTGATAGGTACTTGCTGAGAAAAGAGGGAGGAGAAGGGAAAAAAGTAGGTACATTTAAAATCAAGGTATTAAGGGTGATTAACAGTTTGATATGCCTTTAACCTAAAAGTAAAAAATCTATTACATTATAATATGAATCAATAGAAACATGTCATATACAAAATGATGATAAACATATAGACTTTTAGAAATGTGTGTGTGTGTGTGTGTGTGTGTGTGTGTTCGGGTAAAATCAAGTTGAAGGAAACCATGGAAGGATGTCAGTGGATCTGTGAAAACCTTAAAATAATGGACAACATTGTGTGTGATAGAGACAAGTCAGTCATGTGGCTTCAACACTTCCATTCTTTCCCACAGCAGTTAAGAAGGTCTTCTACATACTACCCTCTCCTAGGTTACAACCGAGAATATCTGGATTACAAATAGTAGAGGAATAAATCACTTTAATATAGTGAAAATGTGACTTCAGACATTAAGGAGATTAAAAAGAAGACAATAAAAGAACAGAGGAGGCAAGGAAGATTTGGAGGGGTAGAAATTTATTGACGGTGGGAGACTACATTTATACATTTTTTAATATTCTTCTTTACACATCCACCTTGATAGATCTACATAAAGAGCAGAGGGGGCTGTGATTTAATACTACGTTTTCTCTGTGCAATTTCTACCACATTATTTAACATGTTCCTCGTGTTGTTTCATCATCTGTGTTCCCTGTGTTTTGCTACTGACCTCCCTTGGAGGAAAGCTGTAAGGCTTAAATCATTAATGATTATGAAGTGCTTTGGAAATAGAAACCATGGCTTCAGTGCTAACTCAGATGCATCTAGGAATTGCTGCACACATAGTACAAAGCAAAAGCCATGATGGCAGGATTCCTTTTGGGGCCCCAATCAGCCAGGCCTCCTACGCACATCAGGGTGAATTAGGATGAACATCTGAGGTTGCTTGTCTTGTGTATATGTCTGTTACAACATTGTTTTGACATTTTGTATGTTCATTTGTTGAAGGATTTTTAAAACTTTTGTAATCAAAGGAAACTGAAATGCCTACTATCAGCATTTCTCGAAAATTCACTGTGCTTGAGGATAAAACATTGACCTACTAAATAAAAAATGTTGGAATGGTAACTTTATCTTACTCTTTGGCCACATATAAGTGGGGCTGTGATTCAGAAGTATTCATTAGAACACATGCACCCACAATACTACTTTGACAATCAGTGATCATCTCTCTCTCTCTCTCTGTCAATACTGACATTGACAATCTGATACTGAGTCACCTCCAATCTCTAATATCACAAGTAAGGAAACAGAAACCAGTTGAAGTAAATAATCCATCTAGTTAGCTTTAGAGTTAAGACTAGAAACTAAGTGTCTCATCTTACTGTTCAGTGCTTCCATATATGTGAATATTCTTTGATCATTTCTGAGAAGACACCCACATAGATTTTTGGAACATTCATTCTTCCTAAAAGGACCTGAGCTTTTCATTCGAAGATCCTAGGGTAACAGTTATTCATAAGGGCCTGTCTGTGCACTTCCAGTGTGAGGGTAATCAGCTGTAACATCTGTCGTGTCATCGAACTCCAAGATTGATTTCTGTCTTCTACTTGGCTTGCTGGGAACCCCCATCTTCCTTTAAAGTCTACATATCCCCTTCAAGTGTGACTTTTATAAATTGATAGATTGAGGTAAGTGCATGATTAATTACATTTCCTTCCCATTCATTTATCTGTGTCTAAGAGACTGTGCAATGGGGAATGTGAGCAGCAATCTATATAAACTCCTGAGGTTTCAATTATTGAGGAATGCATAGTTCAAAAGAGACTTCTAGACTGAATTATTTAGATGATAGCAGAAACTCTCCATTTTACATCCCAAATACAGGTCTCGCCTTAATGATGAATAAATACATTTAGTCCTAATCTTTTCCTTTCTTTTTTTCCCCTAACCAGCTTCTTCTACTTTGGACATTGCTAACTCTAGTTTTTCTAGTAGTGTTGTTCTCAACACTAGCCAAGCTGTATACTCAGTCACATTAGATCATCCCAGTTGAGATAGCATGGTTAGACAGAGATGGACAGAGATGTTAGTTGTTTTTGTGTACACACTTCTGGTAATCACTTTGTGTAATCACTTCTAGGTGATTTGTAGATCCAGAAGAAGCTCTTCTATGTTGTACATTTTGGTACAAACACCAGTATTGTTAAATGGTATTAAATAGAATAATAAGGGATTTTATTGCTCAAATGTGGTTGCAGTAGGAACCAATTTGGTAAGCTCTGAATCCCAGTTTGTTTGTTTAGAAACTTTTTTATGTTCCCCCAGAGAACATCAGCTTTTGTGCCAACCAGACTCACAGAGGACTGTTTTCTGGATGTGTGTCACTATTGAACCATAATGTAACAAATCTAGTTTTGCAGTCATGGTGGCCCTACTTGTTCACTCTTTCTTGATGTCAATAGATCCAAAATGTGAAATGAGTAACTAGGAATTGGTGGAAATAGAAAAAGAATTAGTACTGGGACATTAATCAATTACTGACTCTGACTTATAAGCCTAGAAAATTGTCTTTGTCAGTTGTGCTGCAGTAATGAAGTTTCCTAGCTGGGCACAACAGAAGTTTACTGCCCATGTTCTAGAGGCTGGACACCTGAGACTGGGGTTGATTTCTGGTGAGAGTGCTCTTCTAAATTGCAGAACTATTGCTTCTCATTGTACTGTTACATAGCCAAAGAAAGAAGACTTTCTGTGGTCTCTTCAATTAGGCATCAATCTCATTCATGAAGAATCCACCTTATGACCGGTTATGACCGGTTGCTGACTGCTGACTTGTCATTGTATCCTTACATGGCAGAAGAAAGAAAGAAAAGAGTCTCTCTGGGGTCTCTTTTACTATGGTAGTAATCCCATGCTTGAGGGCTCTGACCTTATGATCTCACTAATCCTAAACATTCCCCAAAGCTCCATCTCTTAATACTATTATGTTAGAGTAGGGCTTAACATATGAATTTGGGGATGGGTGGCACTAAGTAAAGAACACCTTATAAATTAGTGATATAGCTGGATATTGAATCTCCCCCAAAAGCCTATTTGTTAATGCTTGGTTCCCAGGATGGCATTATCGGGAGGTAGTGAAACTTTTGGAATGTGAGGTATTGTGAGGGTCCTTAGGTTATTGGGCGCATACTCTTGAAAGGGATTGTGAGAACCTAGTCTTTTCTTTTTCTCTCTTTGCTTCCTTTTTCATTATATAAGCAGTTTTGCTCTTCCAAATGATCTGGCCATAATGTATTGCCACTTCGTAGCTCCTAAACAATGAGGTAATTGACCTCCACAGCTGTGAGGTGGAGTAAACAAGTTTTATTTTTAAATAAATGAATAATCTCATGCATTTTAATATAGTAATGGGAATCTTTAAAGCATAATTATGTATACCATTTATGTCTGTTTATTAATTTACTATGTATTTGCTATGCCTCTATTAAGTACCAATCACTATTCTAGATCTTATCTTTATGAAAAAATAGTGATACTTGCATTTAATTATCAAATTCTTCAGTTCATGTTGTTAGCCTATGGGAATATTAGTTCCATTCGAAACAGAGCCAACAAGTGAATGTTTAGTACACATCAGTTAGTGGTATGAATGAATTAGGAAGGGCTTCTGTTGGCCAAATCTGTGCCTTTTGACATTTCATTTCTAGGCTTTAGGTCAGTGCTATCCAATAGTAATTTCAGTGCTGATAGAAAGTCTCTGTGCTGTCCAATCCTGTAACCAATAGACATGTGTGCAGTCCAGAGCACAAAAATCTATCTAGTGAGACTTAGGAATTTAATTTTTAATTGTAATTGAAAATGAAATATCTGTAATATCCATGTGCTGTTTACTCATATGAGCTAAACTAGGCTCATTTCATTCTCCTTGCATAGAGCTGGCTGGCCTGGGAGGTGGGGATCAGATTGATCCATCTGTTGTCAGGGAAAGAATGAGAAGGAGAGTTAGCAGTATGTTCTCTGCTTTTTTTCTTCTTCTTTCTTGAGGCTGTTTAGAAGAAAGACATCATCTCTTTGGAATCATTTGACTATAAATGCATATAAATCTTGTCAAGGGGGTTTATGCTAACAAAGTTTAATTCTTTCCACTTATAATGATTGTCTTAAGCTTTAATTCCATGGCACCAACAACATGAAGCCTTGCAGAGATGGAATCCTATGGTGTTCTAAGTGTAAAAAGTCCACTAGGCATGGATTTGGTCTATATGTCTAGAATTGAGAACCAAACCTTCAAAGCTGCAAAAGTAGCTTGGACAGTTGGAGGGTGTAGCCATATGCCAGAGAGAAAAATTAAGGATTTAAGTTAGAAGAACCCTGAAAAGTTATTTCAACTCTTGGCTTTCTGCATTGGCCAATATTTATTGTACCAACTGGATGGAAGGTGACTTTGTCTTGGATCATCTTAAAGATCTTTCAAAGCCATAGGTAATTTGGGCCTTGCGGATCCCTACATCCTTAAGATTATTTATCAATTTCTTATTTGGAATTATTTCTCATCTTAAGCAATTTTGTCTTAAATGGGTTCTTTTTCTGTCTCTACCATTTATATAGCCTTATTGGCCAAGATATGTAATGTCCCTTGACTTGAGTATGCATCAAAGGATTCAATTGGAATACATGCATTCCAAGGTAATTTAAAAAAAAATACATATCTTGAACTTTACTCACTAGAGATGGAAAGATGAATACTTTATACATATTTTGTATGGTATTGGATTACCACCCATGTTGGTACAAAAGTGAGGGTGTCAGATCTCTGGGAAGTTGTTGTAAAATCATATCCAAAATTGTAAATACAAATCATGTAAGAAATGCTTGACTACATTTTTGCCTGGCACACACCATCACTTCCGTTTTAGTCATGACCACCATACTTAAAATTATAATCCCTTGCCTCATGCCTGGGATTCTCTACCTCTCGTTTCTCCTCTACTTTTTTTTGCTCCACTATTCTAATCACTTCTAATATCCTAACATTTTTTACTTGTTCATTTTCTTTATTTTCTTATCACTTTCTTTTTTTTTCAAGATTTTAAGTGCAACTTTATTAAAAATTAAGATTTATTAGGAGCAGAGTTACATGTTTCTTTTTTATCTTTTTTTTCTTTTTATTTAGGTTATTGGTACAATCTAGGTATACAATACAATTACATTCATCATTGGGATTCTGTACCTTTACATAATAGGTCTTGATTCTCATTTTTCCCCTTGTCCCTGCCCTCCCTTCACCCCCTCCTCCCCTCCCCATTTACAAACACTTTATTTCCATTTTTTCAGTTTCTCATATTTTTTTCCTCTCCCTTATTACCTTTCCCCCACCCTTCCCAGTTTCCTTACACCTTTAGCCCTTTACTTCCTATTTCACATTATTAATTATCTCATTAGGCTCCTGTGTACTATTATAGTTTTTCACACCAAAGAAACTATTCGGTATTTCAGGTAAAGAAATCTCTCTATGAATATTAAAAATAGGGAATCCTAAAATAAAACTAAAAAGGAAAGTAAGATAAGACTATAAGAGTGAGAAGCAATTTAAATATGTTCAGGGATCATTTTCATCTCCAGAATTAAGGGTTATTTTGATGTTACATTATCACTTTCAATTAAAATGCAGTTTCTGTGTAGGAAAGGATTTTTGCTTTGTCCACTACTTTATCTTTTAAGTTAAAATATATGTTGAATGAAAGAATAAATTATTTTCTCTGCTAGTATTGATTAATAGCATTTAGAGACTACGATATGAACATTATGTGTCGTACCTTCTATGAGCATTTATCTTGATTTTTCTGGAGAATGTGGCAAAAACTATTTACTCTTCATCCAGTTTATTTCTTCTTTCCAATTAGCCTTGAGGGCTAGGCATTTAGCTCGGTGGGTAAGCCGCCTGCCTCCAAATTAGCCAGACCACCTTTCCTATCAGCCCTGGATGTCGAGAAAGTATGTGATCTTGTTCTAGCTAACGAACTGTGGGTGGTAGTGAAGGTGCCACTGCGAGATCTGGGCTATGAGAGCCGGACTTCGTTGTCTTCCATGATTTCCCTCTTCCAAATGCTTGAATGAAGCTGAAAATCAGTCACACTCACACCTCCCTGTTGAAGGTGTTTAAGTTCACAGAAAGGAAGGCTCGTATTCCCTCAGAAGAGCATTTCAACTGGGAACACTTTTTTCCCCAGCATACACAAGTGGATTTTACATTAGCGTTGTTATAGTACCAAAAAAAAAAAAAAAAAAAAAGTCCGTGAAAAAGGGATGTCGCTCAGAGTTTTGGGTTTGATCTGTTACAGCAATAGTTAATGTTTCCCTAATCTTTCACGTGAGACTTTTATGTATATTTAAAAGAAAGATTAAAATTAGCGAAGAAACATTGCTATACAGTATGGCTGTGTTATTGAAGTAATCTTAGTGCCCTCGACTCAGTCCAGTGGGTCAATTTAAGAAAAAAATTGACTTTCAGATACAGAGAAAAAATTTGCTTTTCCTAATCAGTTAACTGACATTCTTTCATTTTAAAAAATGGATTAATTGCATTCATTCACAAGAGAGAGACATTAGAATCTGCAGAATTTTAGCACAGACCAAGATAACTTTTTCTTTTAACTCTGCCTTTACATTTCTTCTGGAAACCACTCAGTATGTTGTGTTGCAGGAACATTTTAAATTAATTGAGTATTTGTGTCAACTTTTAAAATTCAATAGTGAGAGAATGAAAGAACCCAAAGAATGTAGTCTTCTTTTTTCATTTACTTGCTATAAAGTTTTCCTTTTTATTTATTGGAGTTTTTCATGTTTCCTTTACATATCTGGAGTGTAACTTGAGGGCCATATGTTTCAATTAAGTAAACTGACACACTATGTTTTTATGGAATCACTAATCTTTTCCAGTTTTTCTCTCCCATAAATTGTAGAATTTGTAGTTCTACACTTTCTTTTTTGTAATGCACATTAAGAAAAAAATCAGCTAAAAATGGGTTGTAATTACAAAAGCTGAAAGGGTCAAGTGGAAAATAATTCAATTTGTTTTCTTCAGATGGGATTGCCTTGAGGGGCCTCCTGTGGGCTGGACTGGGATTTGTGCAGGTGCTGTGGTCTTTACAACCTAACTTCTACCTGTTGCCATCATGAAATGGGTTTCCAATGTCTGGTTGTTTGAGAGTGACCTGGGACCTCTTCATTTATAAATGTGAAGTCATCTTAAGTGTGTACCATATATAAAAGTTTTGCAAAGGAAAGTCTAGCAAAAGTGACTAATTAACTTCCAGATTTAATTACTGGAGAAAGACAGAGGGAGAGAGGGAGAGAGAGAGAGAGAGAGAGAGAGAGAGAGAGAGAGAGAGAGACTATACATTTTGGCTTACAGAAGCTTGATGCTTCTCGCTTTTGGCATCTGTTTCTATATTATTGTATCTCTGGTTGGCTTCTGGTCTTTGCTAAGGCTGAGATCATCATGCTGATCTTGTTCACAGTCACCCTGTAAAATTTATTTTACGTAGGCTAATAGTGCAGGAGAAGTTCCGCTAAAAAGTAATAATGATTAATTGTTTATATTTGACTATCAATTGTGAGTTTTTTAAAAATTGCAGATGCACTTCCTTAAGTAGAGTTAACTTTTAGTCCTTACCTGGAAGTAAGTAAATGGGAGGAAGTGATGAGTGGAAAGCAAAAGACAGCTTGATGTTAAATATTCCCATAACCTTTAATCATAAATGCAAATTGGTGTTTACTTAGAGGGGAACTGAAAATTATTGATCTCATTGGGTCACATATTAAGTTTTGAGCACTGTGAAGATTAATTGGAATAAGCATTTATCAAAATACTGTGAACTAAATAAATTGAGTTATATTTTGTTCTAGAAGCTTTTATTCTAAATCTTCATGTATATGTGGACAGCATGTTAAAGTAGTCTTACACTGTGTGCCATGTGGCTGGCATTCTAAGAATGTCCAAATACTTTTTCATTTGAAACGAGTTAAACATGTTCTAGGTTCATCAATGTGGACAACAGCTGAAATTGTTATTCTTACATTTCTCTTCTGAACAACCGAACTGGTGACTTAACTGTCCTTCTTCATTTACTCTGTATATTGACTCTCATGGATTTATAATAACACCAACAAATATTTCATCATTTCTGTGGCTAATGAAAGGAATGTCATTTGTAAGTTTGGTATTTGCCTTCTTGTAAATATTATTTGGAAAGTATTAAGAGGAATGATTCCCGCTTTTTTTTAAGTTAAGGACCATTTTTCTACATTTTGGCCCTGTGAGAAAGTGGGAGGACAAGGGGAATTTTACTTTGACACCCTTGCATCTCTGAAGCTGGTTGTTACTGTGTTAAAGACTAGAAACAGAACTAATTCTAGAAGCTAGAGACTAGTAGGCTGGACTTTCACTTCCTTTTTGGCATTCATTGACTACATGACTATGGGAAAATTATTTAACTTCTATGACTTTTATTTTATTCATTTGATTGATAGAAAGCAATATTTATTTTCCAGATTGATATAAAGGCTAAATGAAATAGCATGAATAAAAGATTCATGCTAATGATGGTTTAGTTTTGTTACTAATTTATATTTTAAGATTATTCCACTTTGTGCAGAAAAAAAGTTGGGCTTTCTCTGAATAGCCTTTACTTTCTTATCCTGAGAGGTAATTCATGCTGCTACAGAGCCTTAGGCTAGCCATGTAGTGATACTGTAATTCAGGGTGATGATTCTTGGATATTTCTAGGGATAGTTGGCCATACCTACAGTCTAAGGGCAGGGCAGGATACTCAGATAGATCAACCACATGATTTAGTACTTCTAAGACCGAATTCAACCATTGGACATTCAGTGAAACAGTTATCTCATTACTGTGGTTTTGTTCTTGAATCTCCCCAACATGATGAAGTCCTAGTGAACACTAAGTTTTAGGTGAGCCTTTCTGGTTGTCTTTTCGCATAGCAATGCTGGGAGAGTCATACATCCTGACTTCATGGGAGAGGATAATGGAAGTTCGACATTGCAGGTCTTTCTAGACTCTGCCCTATGCATCCTTTTAGTTGGCTGGTTTTGATTTATATCTGTCTCCTTTAATAAATTATGATTATGTATTAGCTTTCAGTGAGTGCTGTGAGTCCCACTAGCAAATTATCAAACCTGAAAGTGCCTTGACAATTTTTGAAAATGCCACACATTCAGTTAGTGTTAGAAATGAGAACATTCTTTGGATTGTATCCTCAGCTATTACTCTTAGTCTTACTCCAAGCATGTATAAATGCAAAGATCTATATTGTGTCTTATAGCAGGCTTACCAAAGATTTTCTTAGTCAATTCTCTACTATTTTTTTTAAATAAAATTTTCTCCCCAGGGTTTAGAAGAGGCCAATCCCAAATAATGCTATTAGAACCCTGACCAGTAGGTAAAACAAAAGGGTACATTTCAGCAAAAATGGTCCACTTTGACTTGGAATATAAGCAAAAAGAGTCAGGTCATTTTTGTAACATGGATGTTGAATGTCCCACAAATGTCCATATGTTAAAAGGCTGGTCCTCAGCATGGCCCTATTGAGAGATGGTAGAAACTTTAAGAGGTGGAGCCTAGTGAAAGGAAATTTGATCACTGGGGGTTGTACCCTAGAAGACAAATTTTGGTCCCTGTACTCTTCCTTTCTCCCTCTCTCCCTCTTTGGGTCCTGGCTGACATGAGGTGAGAAGCCTCTTCTGTCACAGTCTCTCACCATGATGTACTGTGTTGCCACCAGCCCTTAACTTCCTAACTTCCATGGACTGAAACTTCTGAAATCAAGAGCCAAAATAAACCTTTTTTCCTCATAAGTTGGTTATCTTAGGTATTTTGTCACAGTAGAAGAAAACTAACACTCTTATGTTAGGTGCTTCATGTAGGTGATCACCTGCACTAGGAGGTTGAAGCCTAAACTATGAGATAGTCGTAGTGATCCATGCATAGTCCATCCAGGCATGGAGAATAGAAGCATTAGAAAGGAAAAGTAGAGTCAGACACTGAGCTTAGCAAGATATAAACAGGACAGAATTACTGCCTGATAGTGTCGCAGGCCTTGCAAGATGCACTATTTCTCCTTGTGCTTTCTTACAATTTTCCTCTGTATCCTTCCAATTCCCTTCTACCTAAGCACAAGTGAGGGTTACCATCCCTTAGAACCAGGAGAGTTCCAATGAAGACATGGCCCACGATGTGTATGTGAGTTTAAAGTTTCTACAAAAACAATGAGCTAAATCCATATCTATATTCAGTGAAGAACTTGTCAAATTGCAAAATGATATCAAAATTTGCATAGATACTCAAAAGTTATCAGAAATAATTTAAAAGGGAGATTCTTTTTGTTTAGCTTCACTAGTGTTTAAAGGAAGATGAGACAAGTACATTCATTTAGAAATAGCATAGTATTTTACATATTTAAAATTATGTATGAAAATACTGACAATATCTCTTGTTAGGGAAATTATAGTGAAAAAATTCACCCTTACATTGCTGGTGATGGTATAATGATACTATTTAAAAAAAAATTTGATGTCTTGCTTAAGCTATAAAAATACTTATTATATCTTTTGTCCTGGTAACAAAACTACTAGAACTTATATAAAAATACCCCCTACAATCTTAAGCATAAAAACATATAATTTAAATATAAAATATAAAATTCATTTTAGAGGAGACTGGTAAAGTAACTTACTCTTTCTCCACTTGATAGATTATTATGCACCCATTAAGTGAGAATTATTAATATTATAGCAAAGGGAAAATCGCTTATACTTATAACAAAAAATGAAAAATAATGGAGAGCATAAAGTTGTATTGTACCATGACAAAATTGAATAATAAATAGAATAAGAATAAGAAAATAAGAATAATAAATAATAATAGTAATAATTTGTCAATTGTTAGCTATAGATTAGGGGTTGTTTTTGTGCTTTAGAAGCATGATCTACTTTCACAGTTATCCTAAGGATAGCACTATTTTTATTACACATGAGGAATCTAGGCACAGATAGTTTAAGGAACTGACCCAGTTTTCCATGGTTCGGAGTGTTGCTTTGTTTCACCCCAACTGACCTGACACCAACTATAGTACTGTGTACAAGTCTGGCAATAAAAACCTCAAGTCAACCTAAATTTGTCATCAAACTCTACCTCAGGTGCCATATGCATTCTGCAAATCTTCACCTACCTGCACTGTGACTAACTGGTTGTAAATTCTGGAGTTTCCCAAACATGCTGTTGTTTGATCATTTGTTATAACAAGTCACAGAACTCAGGTTAAACCTATGCATGTGATTGCAGTTTATTATAAAGGACACAGAAAAGGAACAGGCAAATGAAGGGGAACACAAAGTAAAGTTGGAGAGGAGGAACAAAGATTCTGTTGCCTTCCCCTCATGAAATCTAAAGGGCATCACTCTCCCAGCCCATTAATGTGCACTGCAACTGAGAAACCCTGCTTAACTTCAGCATGTGGAGATTTATTGAAACCTAGGCCTGACCGATTAAATCAACAATCTTTGTTTGAATTCAGATTCCACCTCCTCTCCCCTCCCTGTAGATTGGGTCCAAAGTTTCAACCCTGCCATCATGTAGTAGGTCCAGTTCCCTGAAGCTATCTAACTCATCAGAAGTTAATTTCATTAGTAGAGTGTCCTGTCACTGAGGAAATTCTAAGGATTATTCAGGTTTTATTGCAGGGATTGGGAACAAAAACTAGACATAATCCCAGTTACATTGCAGTTGCCTTTAGGAGCTAGAGAAATTTATTTTTTATTCTTGAAAAATCACTAGGCTCCTATACAGTAGTGATACAATGGGGAAAATGTTGAGATCTAACTCTGTTCTAGTTCCTTATAAGCTCAAGTTCCAATAATTTATGAACACTGTAATTCTCCCTAATTCCCCTCATCTTTTACCCTCTTCTATACTAATTCTGTTGAATGATATTAGCAATTTCTTCTACTTCTAGCCTTCTGTTTTTATTCTCCAGCTTGTTCGAGGATAGCATATAATGTAATTGAAGGCTACTTATACTTTAGGCCCAATATCAGGGAGCCATGCTCCCTGAGTCAAAATTTTATCTTCTTGTTGTTGTTGTTGTTCTGCTGATTTTTTCTTTCTTACTTTTTAAAAAAATTAATTATATGTATATTAAGTATATGTTTGCAGCACATGACTATATACACTATTAGAGGATTGGTGCATGTACATAACACATTTCTCTTTTTTAGTCTTTATTAAGTTTATTGGTACAATAAGGTATATGATACAGTTACATTCAGGACCGTGGTGAAAGCCATGAATGCTCAGCATAGGAAAGAAATAGGAAATGATGAAGGCCCAATGTAAGAAAGAAATGGAATCCATGAAACAATGTACATAACACATTTCTTTTTTAGTCTTTATTAAGTTTATTGGTACAATAAGGTATATGATACAGTTACATTCAGGACCGTGGTGAAAGCCATGAATGCTCAGCATAGGAAAGAAATAGGAAATGATGAAGGCCCAATGTAAGAAAGAAATGGAATCCATGAAACAGATTCAAGCTGATATCCAGGACATTAAAAACTCGTGTACAGCTGCGATCACCCGGCGGCGTGCGCACGAGCTCCCGGCCTGCGCGGGAGCTCCCGGCCTGCGCGACAACAGACCCAGGAAGGACCCAAGGACCCCAGAGGGGGTTTTTTTCAGCTGCCTGCCTACCTGCCTGTCTGCGATCACCCGGCGGCGTGCGCGTGAGCTCCCGGCCTGCGCGACAACAGACCCAGGAAGGAAGGTAGCCGCGCGGGCGCCCTTGAAACACCCACACGACCCCCCCCCCCGTTCTCAAAACTCCTGATCGGGCCAGTCCTTAGACCAACTCTGCAGAGGCATAGGTTCCCATGAAGGGTAGTTTTCTGAGCTCCGAACTTTGATCATCTTTAAAGAAAGGGCAGGGGAAACCTGTAATAGAACGGAGTGGAGTTCAACCCTGAGGGTAAGGAAACTAAAGTTAGGCTTTGTAGATTGTGTTCAGTCTCAGTCGTGAGGAACAGCCATTGGCTAGCTATAACCAGGGGATTGGGTTCCGCATATGACTGTGCATGTGGTATAATATGAGATCAGAGATAGCCTGAAAGAGGACCTTCAAATTCTTTTTCTTTCCCTCTCTCTTGTCTCTTTTTTCCTCTTTCCACCCTAAAATTTCTTTCTTTTTTCTGTCCTGTCTCTCCAACTCAGTCTCTTGCTCCACCATAGTGTCCCTCATCTCCCTTTTTATTCCAGTTCCTGAAGAACTCAGACTTCTTTTTTTATTTTTTGTTTTTAGGACGGGTTTCTCTTTATGTTCTTTTCTCCAGTCATTTTACCTCACTCATGGCTCTGTACCTTCAAGGGAAGGCAAGCGCCTGTTACTGTTAAGGGGATATATTCCTGTCCTTATTCCTGCACTCTCTCTATCCCCCCTGAACTTAATAGCTTTGTAAAGATAGTAAGGTAATTCTACAACCTCTGGATTCACTTCAAACCTGCTCTAATTCTTTCACTTATCTAATCCTCTTGTTCTAAGTCGAACCCCCCATCCTAAATGGTAAAGATGCCATATTGAAAAGAATATTCACTGCAAACATACTATGAGCTGCTTCTTGAAATTAATCTAATTCACATGAGTTAAAGGTGATACATTAATGACTACCATAAGTGGTCAGTTGGCAAGCTGTGCCTGATCCTATTGGGCTGCTGAATGTATCAATTGGGACAAAGAGTGGTGATTGATTTAAAGAGTTGTTTTCTCTGATATTATGAAAACGAGAATGTCTATGAGTCATTAGAAACTCAAAAGCTAAAACGCAACTATATTAGGAAGATTTAAGTAATACCCAGAAATTAAAGAAGGACAACCCAACAATAAAAATAAAAATGAGAAAACACTTAAGCAAGACACAAAAACAAATATCCAGTTCACCAATAGCAAATAGTAGGACAAATGAGGATGAAAAGTCTGATAGTGAACCAACAGGACTCCCTGGACCCATAGCACAGGAGGTAACAAAATTGATCAATCAGGCTCTAGAAAAATTCAAATCAGAAATAATTTCCCAGCTAGCCAGAGAGATGATGAGCAAAATAGAAGTCATGATTCGAGACTCTAGAGCAGAAACTGAGAAAAAAATAGATGAGCTCAAGACTGTGATAGAAGCCATGAAGACTCAGCATAAGAAAGACATGGAAACAATGAATGCCCAACAGAGGAAAGAAATGGAATCCATAAAACAGATTCAAACAGATATCCAGGAGATTAAAAACTCTATTGAAAGTGTACGAAACAGAATAAAAGATTGCGAAGATAGAATTTCAGATATAGAAGATAGGATAGCAGTCAGTGACCGTGAAAAAAGAGGTCTATTAAAAACAGTAAGGGATCATGAGAAATCAATCCAACAACTCCTAGACGATACAAAGAAAAATAACATAAGACTGATAGGAATTCATGAAAAAACAGGAGAAAACACAAATGATATAAAAAAGCTCTTCACAGAATTAATGACAGAAAACTTCCCAAACAGAAGGGAAGAATTAGACATACAGATAAGTGAGGCATATAGAACCCCAACTAGCCACGATCAAAAAAAATCTACACCTAGACATATAATAATCAAGATTCCAGAAATCCAACAGAAAAACAAAATACTACAAGCAGTAAGAGAAAAGAAACAAATCACATGCAAAGGGAAGCCCATTAGAATCACAGCAGACTTTTCAACACAAACCCTTAGGTCAAGGAGAGCCTGGAGTGAGGTATTCCAAGTCCTAAAAGAAAAGAATCTCCAACCTAGACTTTTGTATCCTGCAAAACTCTCTTTCAAAATAGATGGGGAAATAAAATACTTCCACGACAAAGAGCACCTGAGAAATTTCATGAACACCAAACCAGCACTGCAAGGAATTCTAAACAATATCCTAGAAAAGGACAACGAAATTCACAATAACATGAGGCCCAACAGACCAAATCAAATAGGCAAGGCAAGAAACTAAAAGGAGATGGGAGAAAAAGTAAAAAGAGTCAACAAATGGACAAAAACATGACAAGAATAAGTCAAAATATATCAGTTGTAACCATCAATGTTAATGGCCTCAATTCACCAATCAAGAGAAACAGATTGGCAGAATGGATTAAGAAGCAAAATCCAACAATATGTTGTATACAAGAAACACACCTAGTGCAAAAGGAAGTCCATAGACTGAAAGTGAAAGGATGGAAAACAATTCTCCATGCGTCAGGAGTCCAGAAAAAAGCAGGGGTAGCAATCTTATTCTCAGATAAAGTAAATTTCAAACCAAAACTCATTAAGAGAGACAAAGAAGGACACTACATCCTTGTAAAGGGAACAATTCAAGAGGAAGAGCTGACAATCATAAACATATATGCACCAAATATAAATGCCCCCAACTATATAAAACAAATATTAAGTAACATGAAAAACCAAATAAGCACTAATACAATTGTAGTGGGGGATTTAAATACCCCACTATCACAAATTGACAGATCTACTAGGCAGAAAATCAACAATGAAATAATAGAACTGAACCAAGCTTTGGAACACATGGACTTAATAGATGTTTATAGAGTATTCCACCCCCAAAAACCAGAATATACATTCTTTTCGGCTGCACATGGATCATTCTCCAAAATAGACCACATACTGGCTCACAAAACAGGTCTAAATAAATGCAAAAAAATTGAAGTCATCCCCTGTTTATTATCAGATCATAGTGCAATCAAACTAGACATCAATAGCACAAGAAACTATAGAAACTTCACAAGCACATGGAAACTGAACAACACTCTCCTAAACAATCAATGGATTACAGAGGAAATTAAAGAAGAAATTAGACAGTTTTTACAAATAAATGAGAATGCCAATACAACATACAGGAATCTTTGGGACACAATGAAAGCAGTTCTACGTGGAAAATTCATAACATTGAATGCCCACACTAGGAAAACAGAGCGGGCTCAAATAAACAACTTAACGATGAAACTTAGACTCCTAGAAAAACAAGAGCAAGAAAAACCCAAAGCTCGAACAAGAGAGGAAATTATAAAGATCCGAGCAGAAATCAATGCAATTGAAATTAAGAAAACGATACAAAAAATAAATGAAACAAAGAGCTGGTTTTTTGAAAGAATAAATAAAATTGACAAACCCTTAGCTAATCTTATCAAAAAAAGGAAAGAAAAGGCTCAGATCCATGCAATTAGGAATGAAAAAGGCGAAGTCACAACAGATCCGAAAGAAATCCAGAGGATCATGAACACCTACTTTGAGAACCTGTACTCTAATAAAATGGAAAACACAGAAGAAATGGACAGATTTCTAGATACTTATGAATTACCAAAGTTGAACGAAGAAGATAAAAACATTTTAAACACCCCAATCACAATCAGTGAAATTGAAAATGTAATTAAAAACTTACCAACAAAGAAAAGCCCAGGCCCTGATGGATTCACTGCTGAATTTTACAAGACATTTAGAGAAGAACTACTACCATTACTCTTCAAACTTTTCAATGAAATTGAAAGAGAAGCTATACTTCCAAATTCATTCCTGGAAGCAAGTATCACTCTGATTCCCAAACCAGAGAAAGATACAACCAAAAAGGAGAACTACAGACCAATCTCCTTAATGAATATAGATGCAAAAATCCTTAATAAGATACTAGCAAACAGAATACAGAGGATTATTAAGAAGATCATCCATCATGACCAAGTCGGATTTATTCCAGAGATGCAAGGGTGGTTCAACATACGAAAGTCAGTGAATGTAATACATTATATTAACAAAGTCAAGGACAAAAACCATATGATCCTCTCAATAGATGCAGAAAAAGCATTTGATAAAATTCAACACCCATTCATGATAAAAACCCTGCAAAAAATTGGAATAGATGGTCTATACCTCAATTTAATAAAGGCTATTTATGAAAAACCATCAGCCAACATCATATTGAATGGCCAAAAACTGAAAACCTTCATGTTAAAATCAGGAACAAGACAAGGATGCCCACTATCGCCACTTCTCTTCAATATAGTTCTGGAAACATTAGCCACAGCAATTAGACAAGAGAAAGAAATTAAAGCAATAAAGATAGGAAAGGAAGAAGTTAAACTATCATTATTTGCTGATGATATGATACTCTACATTGAAGATCCAAAAAACTCCACCAAAAAACTTCTAGACTTAATTGACAGATTCAGTAAAGTATCTGGATACAAGGTGAATACCCAAAAATCAATAGCCTTTCTATACACAAATAACAGACAGACAGAAAGAGAAATAAGGGAAAAAATTCCTTTTACAATAGCATCCAAAAAAATGAAGTATCTAGGAATCAATCTAACAAAAGAAACAAAAGATCTCTACACTGAAAACTACAGCACTCTGAAAAAAGAAATCGAAGAGGATATAAAAAAATGGAAAGATATCCCCTGCTCCTGGGTAGGAAGAATCAACATAGTGAAAATGGCCATACTACCGAAACTGCTATATACATTCAATGCAATGCCAATTGAAATTCCAACACTATATTTCACAGAACTAGAAAAAAGAATCCAAAAATTCATTTGGAACCACAAGAGACCTAGAATAGCAAAAGCCATTATAGGCAACAGTCACATGGCACCAGGTGTAACAATTCCCAATTTGAAACTATACTACAAAGCCACTGTGATAAAATCAGCATGGTACTGGCAAAGAAATAGGCCTGAGGATCAATGGAACAGACTGGAAGACACAAAAACAAATGCAGATGTACTCAGCTACCTCATCTTCGACAAAGGAGCTCACCATCCTCAGTGGAGGAAAGATAGCCTCTTTAATAAATGGTGTTGGAAAAACTGGATATCAACCTGTCACAGATTAAAATTAGACCCTTATCTTTCGCCATGCACTAAATTAAAATCCAAATGGATTAAAGATCTAAATATTAAAACAGAAACATTAAACTTGCTGGAAAGTAAGTTAGGCAGAACTCTGGAAGACATTGGTATAGGAAAAGACTTTATGAACAAATCCTCAGTAGCACGGGAACTAGCAGAAAGAATCAACAACTGGGATCTCATCTTACTAAAAAGCTTCTGTACTTCAAAAGAAACCATTAGCAGAACTAAGAGACAATCTACAATGTGGGAAAAAATTTTTACCAGCTGTACCTCAGACAAAGGACTATTATCAAGGATATATAAAGAACTCAAAACAATCAGTCCCCCCAAATATAAAGACCCGATCCAAAAATGGGCATCCGAAATGAACAGACATTTCTCATACAAAGAAGTGAAAGCAGCAAGAAAATATATGAAAAAATGTTCCACATCACTGGTCATTCGAGAGATGCAGATGAAAACAACACTGAGATTCCACCTCACCCCACAAAGAATGGCTGCTATCAAGAAATCACACAATAACAAATGTTGGCGGGGTTGTGGGGAGAAAGGAACCCTCCTCCATTGTTGGTGGGAGTGCAGACTAGTGCAACCACTATGGAAATCAATATGGAGATACCTCAAAGAGCTTGGACTGGAGGTTCCATTTGACCCAGCCATCCCTCTGTTGGGTATCTTTCCAAGAGAACTAAAAGAATCATATCACAGAGAAGTATGTGCACCCATGTTTATAGCGGCACAGTTTGTAATAGCTAAATCTTGGAAACAACCTATTTGCCCATCCGTTGGAAACTGGATAAAGAAGTTGTGGTTTTTCTATAAAATGGAATATTACTCAGCCATAAAGAGCGAGAGAATAGATTCATTCATAGGAAAATGGATACATATTGAAGATATACTCCTAAGTGAAATAAATAAGTCCCACATGTGTAAATACCGAATAGTTTCCCTGGTGTGAATATTCTGCAACAATGCATAAGATTCTAATAAGATTACTGACATTTAGAAATGGGAGGAAAGGAGCTAAAGGTGTAGGGAAGGTGTGATACGTAGGGGAAGAACAAAAAGGGAAAAGAAAAAAATGTGAGAGAATGAAAAGATGAAAATAAAGTGTTTGTAGATGGGGAGGGGAGGAGGGGGTGAAGGGAGGGCAGAGGTAAGGGGAAAAAAATGAGAATCAAGACTTGCCATGTAAAGGTACATGATCCCAACAATGAATGTAACTGTACTGTATCCCTAAATGTACCAATAAACTCAATAAAAAAAAAAAAAAACTCGTGTACATAGCAGACTAACCCAATCTAAAATCAGAATATCAGATATAGAAGACAGGAAGGTTGTCAGTAACCATGAAAAGAGAGATCTCTTAAAAGTAGTATTGGACCATGAGAAATCAATCCATGAGCTCCTAGATGACACACACACAAAAATAATATAAGATTAATAGTAGTCCAAGAAAAAGCAGGAAAAAGCACAAATGATGTAAAAAGTTGTTCACAGAAGTAATAGCAGAAAACTTCCCAAACAGAGCAAAAGAACTTGATATACAGAGAAGTGAGGCATATAGGACTCCACCTAGTTATGATAAAAAAATCTATACCTAGACATATAATAATCAAGATCCTGGAAACCCTACAGCAGTACATAATACATTTCAATTTCTTTCCTTTTCTCCCTTTACCGTCCTTTTATTTTTCTAGCATCAGATTCATTTATTTATCTTAGAAGACCTTCTAAAATTAAGTATCATAAATACAGATTGAAAACCTTACTAATAGGCCAAAGAACACATAAAACATATAAGACAATTGTAGTAAGTCAAGGTACACTTTTAGATACATTGTCTACATGGATTAAAATAACTTTCTCTTTTTTCTCATATCTATCTTTTAGAGTACTTCATACTATATGAATATATATATATATTTTTTTTAAATATATATTTCATATAAGAGAAACTCTGTGATAAATAAGTGTGTGTGTCTAAATTACTTCACTTAATCTGGTGCCTGCAAAACCTCATCTTTACCATCTGCTAGCTAATTTCTTAACCTCCCATGACTCAATTTCCTTGTTTTTAAAATGGTGGGAATAGCACTTCCTTCATAGTTTTGGCTTGAGAATAAGATGTAATAATGCAAATGAGTACATGAGTTTTATTATGATGTATACATTGTAAAAACCCAATAAATATTCTCAAAAGTACTTTATGATGTCTGAAAACATTATATGATTTTTAACTCTGAACTTTCTACAATGAAATTTGAATACATCAGGGATTTATAGAACTTCATTCTTGATAACAAATATTGGGCATCATCATGCACTGAACTGAAATCAAAGTGGATTAAAGATCTAAATATTAAAACAGAAACACTAAACTTGGAAGATAAAGTAGGTAGAACTTTTGAAGACATTGGCATAGGAAAAGACTTTATGAACAAATCCTCAGTCATATGGGAACTAGCACAGAGAATCAACAACTGGGATCTCATCTTTTTAAAAAGCTTCTGCACTGCAAGATAAACCACCAACAGAGCTAAGAGGCAACCTACAATGTGGGAAAAAAAGTTTTACCAGCTGTTTCTCAGACAAAGGTCTACTATCTAGACTATATAAAGAAATACAAAAAATTATGACCCCAAAATATAAAGATCCAATTCAAAAATGGACATCTGAAATGAACAGACATTTCTCAGACAAAGAAATTAAGCAAAGTGAAAAAATGTTCAACATCACTGGTCCTTCAAGAGATGCAAATCAAAACAACACTGAGATTCCACCTCACCTTAGAAAGAATGGTCTGCTGTCAAGAAAACAACCAGTAACAAATACTGGCGGGGTTGTGGGGTGAAAGGAACTCTTCTTCATTGTTGGTGGGAATGCAGGCTGGTGCAACCACTGTGGAAATCAATATGGAGATAACTTACACAACTGGGATTGGAAGTCCCATTTGACCCAGCTATTAGTGTGCTGGATATCTTTCCAAAATAATTAAAGGAATCATACCACAGTGATATATGCTCACCCATGTTTATAGTGGCATAGTTTGATATAGCTAAAACTTGGAAACAGCCCAATTGCCCATAAACTGGACGCTGGATGAAGAAGATGTGTTTTTAAAAATAAAATGAAATACTACTCTGCCATAAAGAATGAGAAACTGGAGACATTTATAGATAAGTGAATGCACCTTGAGGACATGCTCTTAAGTGAAATTAATAAGACATACATGTAAATACCAAATAGTTCTTGTGGTATGATAAACTAAAAGTGTAAATAAGGGTTAAAAGGTAACTGATATTTTATAATATGAAGAAAAGGTCTAAAGATATTGGGCAAATGGGAGGGGTGGGGGAAAGATAAAAGGGGAAAAGAAAAATAAGAGAAAAGGCAAAAAATGGAAAAAAAAGTCTTTGTAAAGAGGGAAGGTTGGAGGGGGTAAGGGAGGTTAGGGAAATGGTGAAAAATAAGAACCAAGATATGTCATGCAAAGGTACAAGATAACAATGATGAATGTAATTGTATTTTATATCTAAAAATATACCAATAAAGATTCAGTTTATAATTAAAAATATTGGGCATATTAACAGTGATATATAATTTAAAAACAAATACCTATAAAATTTTGGGGAGGAAAAGAATGAGAAACTGTCCTGTACAAAACACCACTATTACAGTTTGTTCAAGTTGCTAAATTACATTATTCAGGTTTTTGCTGTTGTGGGAGAATTATAAACTGAGTTTAGAGTATAACAAACTCTAGAGAGGATGACAGATATCTTGGAAAGTCTTTTATGTGAACCTCTAAATGGATGGAAGAGCTGAGATGTGATGATGCATTCAATCCAGATGCATATGTGTACCCAGTTAATGGAGTCATGTCAACAAAAAGAAAGAGTAGCTTAGCAGTAGAGTAATTACAGTTTGATCATATTTCAGCCATAGAGCTCTCTCACTTCTGTAATGAACAAGTTAGAAAAATAACTAATGTGACTTACTTGAGTACATGAGAAAGATTAAACAGTATGACACTGCTCTTAAAATATCAATTATCTCTTTTTTTGTCTGCTTGGGTATGTTTTAATAAGATTAAAATTTTCCCTTAATAGGGCTGGGGATTTAGCTCAATGGTTCCACAGCCTGCCTCGCAAGCTCAAGGTCCTGAGTTCAACCTCTGGTACCAAAGAAACAACAAAACAAACAAACAAACAAATGAAACCTTAAGATTTAATTCCAGCTTTTAAATGACAAAGAGGACAAGAATATGGCTGCTTAAATAGTAATTTAATTTTTAACATTCCTGTAGCTTTTTGTAATTTTGTTCTAAAATAACCAATTATGGCATCTATACTATTTATACTTTTTTCACTTGTGTCCATGAGATACTAATAATATTTATAAAACAGAAGTAATCAAAATGAATATTAATATTACCCATAGCCACATAATCAACAATAGTTACATATAATCTACAGTTATCAGATGCAAACACTTATAAAGGATAATATCTTTGTACTTCTTTTATTTGAATTTGTAAGAATGTATCTAATACATGCACCTCTTGGTCATAATGTGTAATTTTAGTACATCTAAATGCAATATATTGTGATGTTAGGCTGACTGCATCCTGACTCTTCACTCATTCTGCCAGCTGCTATAAGCATGAAGTGCTGATGGTGGGCACAGTGCAGTATTAGTCTATGAGAAGTTAACAAGCAAGAGACTACTATTAAATTGCTCTTATAATTTTATGGATTCAATGTTAGAATCCAGATAAAGAAAGTAATATACTGATGTGCTATATCCGTTTTTTTATATTTTAGTTTTCCATTCATTTATTCCATGATATAGGTACTGATGAGTTCACCTTTTGAATCAGCAGAATGTTCAACTGAGGAAACTCTTCACCCAGAATGGTCCATATTTTGGGAGACATTTCCCATTTTCTCAACCATCTGTAGGAGAACCAATCATAATGAATAACATTTTAGCAGTTGTAAAAGTATTTGAACATACTAAAATGGTCAGCCTAAGGACCCACTAAATATGAATTTTATCTTTTTTGGTTCTAACTGCCTTCTATTTTATTTCCCATTTACAAGACATTGAAGATTTTAGGTCAAGTTATATAATTATGGCAGGTGTCACTAACCAAAGAGTTTTTGGGCTGGGGATTTAGCTTAGTGGTTCCACCATCTGCCTTGCCAGCTCAAGGACATGAGTTCCATCCCCAGTACCAAAAAAAAATTTTTTTTCTTTGGCTTTTAATTTTTCTACTGGAAATAATTATAGATACACAAGAAGTTGCAAAAATATTGCAGAGAAATCCTATATAGCCCTTACCCTGTATCCTTGAATAATTCATTTTACATGAATGTATTACAATATTAAATAGGAAATAGACATTGATAAAATGTGTGTACATGATGTCATGCACTTTAATTGTAGATTTCTACAACCATCGTGGCAGAAATACAAAACTATCACCTTACCACGAATATCTTCCTCATACTACCTATTTATAGTCAATCATTCCTACACACATCATTCCTAACACCTGGAAACTACAGATCTATTAACCATTTTTATAATTTTATCCTTTGAGAATGTAATATAAATGAAATCATACAATAGATGGCTTTTAAGATTGGCATTTTTCCACTAGACACAGTGCCTGTGAGATCCATCCAATTTGCTACATGTATTACATTAGTAGTTTGGGGTTTTGGTTTCTTTGTTTTACAGAATGTGATCTATGATATTAACCATTTACTTATTGAACTACAATTTTTTATTGCTTTCACTTTTTGATTATTATGTAAGTCTGCTTATAAACATTTGTATGAAGGTTTTTAATGAAGATGTAAATTTTCATTTTTCTGGGATAAATGCTCAGGAACATGATTGCTGGTTTATTTGATGAGTTCAAAGTTTTATTTAAGCTGTACATTGTTGGGAGTGCATGTACAATTTTACATTTCCACCAGCAATACAGAGGAGGTCGAGTTTCTCCACATCATTGTCAGTATTCAGCAGTGTTACTTTTGCTTTTATGGTTTTGTTAGGTATGTAGTGATATCTCCTCATACTCTTGGTTTGTGTTGCCCTAATGGCTCATGATGGTGAACATTTTTTCATGGGCAGCCAACACTCTTGTCTGCAGATTCAACTCACCACTGATTGCACATTGAACACTTAGGCCTATGATGGTTGTATCTGTGCTAACCATATAGAGATTGTTTACTTGTCATTATGGTCTAACAGTAGAGTACAACTATTTACATAGTACTTGTATTAAGTATAAGTAATCTACGATGATTTAATGTATATAAGACCATGTATGTAGTTTACATATAAATACACCATTTTATAGAAGGAATTTGAACATCCATGGATTTTGGTTATCACTGTGGGGTCCTAGAAATGAGTGATAATGGTTAATGGTGGATGGCTATATTATTCACAGTCCAAATATCTTCAAGAAAATATCTCACGTTCTTTGCTCATTTTCTAATTGGGTTGTTTGTACTTTTATTATTGAGTTTTGAAAGCTCTTAATATTTCTAGATGAGTCATTTGGCAGATATACCAATTGAAAAAATATTTTTATCCTAGTCAGCCTATTGTTTCTTCATATTTTAAAAAACAAGATCTTCAAAAGAATAAGATTTTAAATTCTGATGAAATCTAAATTTTTAATTTTTTTGTACCACGGATTGAACTTGGTACCTTGCACTTGCAAGGCAGGCGGCCGTACCACTGAGCTAAATCTCCAGTCCTGATGGATCATGATTTTGTTGATATGGCTATAAATTTTTCATGAGCCCTTCATCCTGATGATTTTTCTCTCATGGTCCACTAAAAGTTTTAATGTTTATTTTATATTTAAATCTATAATCAATTTGGGTTAATTTTTACGTAAGACATAATGTTTATGTTGAAATGATGTCTTTATTCATTTAACCTGTGGATAGTCAGTTGTCTAGAAACATTTGTGGAATAGGATATTCTTACTCCATTGTATTGCTTTGCACCTTTGTAAAAAAAAAAATCAGTTGACCATACATATGTGGCTCAACTTTGGTGTTTACTATTCATATTTATCGATGTCTGTGTTATTCCTTTCAGCAATATCACAATCTTGATTAATATAGCCATGTAATAATACTTAAAATCAAGTGATATTGAAATATCAGTAGGTATTGCATTGAATCTGTAGAGGATTTTGGAAATATGGCCATTTTCACTATATTGGTTCTTCCTACAAAGGATGTCTTTCCATTTTCTTATATTCTCTTCAGTCTCTTTTTTCAGAGTGTTATAGTTCTCATTGTAGAGGTTTTTTGTTTCCTTTGTTAGATTAATTCCTAGATATTTCAATTTTTTGGATGCTATTGTGAAAGGAATTGTTTCCCTAATTTCACTCTCAGTGAGTCTGTTGTTTGTGTACAAAAAGGCTATTGATTTTTTAGTGTTTAACTTGTATCCAGCTACTCTACTGAGTCTGTCAATTAAGTTTAGTAGTCTTTTGGTGGAGTTTTATGTGTCTTCTATATAGAGTTTCATATCATCAGTAAATAATGACAGTTTCACTTCTTCCTTCCCTATCTTCATTGCTTTTATTTCTTTCTCTTGTCTAATTGCTGTGGCTAATGTTTCCAAAGCTATATGGAATAGGAGTAGTGATAGTGGACATCCTTGTCTTGTTCCTGATTTTAGCATGAAGGTTTTTAGTTTTTGACGATTTAATATGATGTTGGCTGTTGGTTTTTCATAGATATCCTTTATCAAGTTGAGATAAAGAACATCTATTCCAATTTTCTGCAGAGTTTTTATCATGAATGGGTGTTGAATTTTGTTGAATGCTTTTTCTGCATCTATTGAGAGGATCATATAGTTTTGTTCTTGACTCTGTTAATACAGTGTATTAAATTTATTGATTTATGTATGTTGAACTATCCTTGCATCCCTGGGATAAATCCAACTTGGTGAGGGTGTATGATCTTCTTGATGATCCTCTGTATTGTTTGTAAGTTATCTTATTGAGAATTTTTGCATCTATGTTCATTAGGGAGATTAGCCTGTAGTTCTCTTTTTTGGTTGGGTCTTTCCCTGATTTTGGAATCAAAGTAACATTTGCTTCCAGGAATGAATTGGAAGTATTGCTTTTCTTTCAATTTCATTGAAAAGTTTAAAGAGTAGTGGCAATAATTCTCTAAATGTCTTGTTGAATTCAGCAGTGAAGCCATCAGGACCTGAGCTTGCTTGCTTGTTTGCTTGCTTGATTGCTTTCTTTCTTTCTTTCTTTCTTTCTTTCTTTCTTTCTTTCTTTCTTTCTTTCTTTCTTTTTCTTTTTTCTTTCCTTCTTCCTCTCTCTCTCTCTCTCTCTCTCTCTTTCCCTCCCTCTCTCTCTCTCTGTCTCTTGTACCAGGATCAAACTCACGATCTTGTGCTTGTGAGATAGGTGGCGGAACCGCTGAGCTAAATCTCCAGTTGGGCTTTGTTTTGTCAGTAAATTTTTAATTATGATTTCAATTTCACTGATTATAATTGGGGTGATTAGAATTTTTATATATTCTTCATTCAGCTTTGCTAATTAGTATGTATCTAGAAACCTGCCCATTTCTTCTTTGTTGTCTATTTTATTAGAGTATAGGTTCTCGAAGTAGGTATTGACTATTCTCTGGATTTCTGATGAATGTGTTGTGACTTCGCCTATTTAATTCCTAATTGCATGGATCTGAGCCTTTTCTTTCCTTTTTTTGATAAGGTTGGCTAAGGGTTTATCAGTTTTATTTATTCTTTCAAAAAACTAACTGTGATTCATTGATTTTTTGTATCATTCTCTTGGTCTCCGTCACATTAATTTCTGCTTTGATCTTTACAATTCCTTCTAGTATGAGCTTTCGGTTTCTCTTGTGCTTCTTTTTCTAGAAGTGTATGATTCAGCATTAGGCTATTATTTTGAATTTACTCTGTTTTCCTAGTGTGGACATTCACTGCTGTGAATTTCCCATATAGAAATGCTTACATTATATCCCATAAATTCCTGTATATCATACTGGCATTATCATTAAATCATAAAAACTGTCTAATTTCTTCTTTTAATATCCACTGTGACCCACTGGTTATTCAGGAGAGTGTTATTCAGTTTTCATGTGTTCTTGGGGTTTCGTATGCTATTGATCTCCAGTTTAATTATACTATTTTCTAATAATATACATGAGATAACTACAATTACTTTTAATTTACTTAAACATGTTCTGTGAGCTAGTATGTGATCTATTTTGGAGAATGAACCATGTGCAGCTGAAAAGAATGCATATTCTGATTTTATGGGGTAGAACACCTGTAGACATCTATTAAGTCCATTTGTTCAAAGGCTACGGTCAGTTCTAGTATTTTACCATTGATTTTTCTCTAGATGATTTATCTATTTGTGACACTGTGGTATTGAAGTCCTGCACCACAATTGTAGTACTACTTGTTTGGTTTTTCATGTCTCTTAATATTTGTTTTGTATAGTTGGGGGAATTAGTTTTGGTGCATATATATTTATGATTGTTATCTCTTTGTCTTGGACTGTTCCATTTACAAGGCTGTAGTGACCTTCTTTGTCTCTCTTGATGAGTTTTGGTTTGAATTTTAGTTTGTCAGCAAATAAGATAGCTACCCCTGCTTTTTTCTGGGATCCTGTTGCATGGAGAACTGTTTTCCATCCTTTTAGTTTCAGTCTATGAGCTTCTTTTTGAACTAGGTGTGTTTCTTGTATACAGCATATTGTTGGATTTTGCTTTTTAATCCATTCTGCCACTCTGTTTCTTTTAATTGATAAGTTGAGGCCATTAATATTGATGGTTATAACTGGTATATTTTGATTTATCACTGTCATAATATTTTCCTGTTGTTGGCTCTTTTTAATCTTTGCCCCTCTCCCTTTAATTTCTTGCCCTGCCTGATGAACTGTTTGAATTTGCTTTGTTGAGCCTCATGGAGTTGTGACCTTCATTGTCTTTTTTCTAGGGTATTTTAAAAATTTGTTTGGAGTGTTGGTTTGGTATTCATGAAGTTTCTCAGGTGTTCTTTGTCATGGAAGTATCTTATCTCCCCATCAGTTTTGAAAGATAGTTCTGCAGGATATATCAGTGCAGGTTGGAGGTATTTTTGTTTTGTTTTATTTTGTTTGGCTTGAAATACCTCACCCCAAGCTCTCCATGACTTGAGGGTTTGTGTTGAAAAGTCTGGATTTCCTTTGCATATGATTTGTTTCTTTTCTCTAACTGCTTGTAGTATTTTGTTCTTCTGGTTTCTGGGATCTTGACTATTATATGTTTAGGTGTAGATTTTATTTTTTTTTAATCATGACTAGTTGGAGTCCTATATGCTTCACTTATCTGTATGACCAGTTCTTTTGCTCTGATTGGGAAGTTGTCTATCATTAATTCTGTGAACAGTTTTTTTTTACATCATTAGTACTTTCTTCTACTATCTAGAATATATAAAGAACTAAAAAGAAAACAGACCCCCAATATAAAAACCAATTCAAAAATGGAACTGAAATAAACAGGTATTTCTCAGACAAAGAAGTTAAAGCAGCAAATAAACATATTAAAAAATGTTCAACATCACTGGTCATTTGAGAGATGCAGATGAAAGTAACACAGAGACTCCACTTCACCCCAGAAAGAATGACTGCTATCAAGAAATCAACCAATAACAAACTCTGGCATGGTTGTGGGGAGAAAGGAACTCTTCCTCATTGTTGGTGGGAGTGTAGACTGGTATAACCACTGTGTAAATCGTCATGGAGAGACCTCAAAGAACTAGGATTAGAGGTCCCATTTGACCCAGCTATTCCTCTGCTGGGTGTCTTCCCAAAAGATTTTAAGGATCATACCACAGTGATATATTCTCACCCATGTTTATAGAGGCACAGTCTATAATAGCTAAAATCTGAAAACAGCCCAACTGCCCATCAACTGGAGACTGGATAAAGAATTTTTTTCTATAAAATTTTATAAGTTTTTTTTATATAAATTGGATTACAACTCAGAGGTAAAGAATGAGAAACTACAGTCATTTGTAATTAGGTGGATGCACATTGAGACCATACTCAAGTGAAATTAATAAGATACACATGTGTAAATGCCCAATAGTTTCTCTGGTGTGCTATGAAAAACTGAGTGTAAATAAGGATCAAAATGTATAATTGATGTTGTATGATAGGAAGAAAATGTCTAAAGTAGTAGGGGAAGTGAAAGGGGTAAGGGAAAAGTAAGAAGGGAAAAGAAATAAGAGAAAAGGAAAAACATGGAAACAAAGTCTTTGTAAACAGGGAAGGGTGGAGGGGGTTGAAGGGAGGGCTGGAAAATGTGGAAAAATGAGAACCAAGATACATCATGTAAAGGTACAAGATCCCAGTGATGAATGTAACTGTATTGTATACCTAAAATGTACCAATAAATTTAATTAAAAATTAGGTGATGTAATTTCTCCAACTTTATTTTTCTCTTTCATCATTGTCTTACATATTATATTTCCTTTGTTATAAAAATTTTGCTATGCATTTTTTAAATTTAAAAATCATCTTTCTGGCAATGGAGAATTGGGTTAAATTTATATATTATTTGACAGAAATAAGCACCCTTATTATGTTGAGTCTTTTAATCTATGAGCATAGTACGCATCTTTATTTAAGATAGTTTAAAAATGCATTTTATCTGTTTTGTAGTTCTGATCACTATTGTGATTTTAAAATGTTAGAGTTATGCCTAATTATGTCATGTTTCAGAGATTATAAAGGAGATTATATTTTTAATTTTAGTGTCTACAGCTCCATCACTAGTGTGCAGAAATACAATTGATATTTATATGTTAATCTTGTTTCTTGTGACTGCTAAACTCACCTATCCTGGAGAATTTTTGGAGATTGTTGGGATTTTTGGTGCAGACAGTCATCTGAAAATAAGGACAGTTTTATTTTTCCTCTGATATGTATGACTTTCATGGTATTTTCTTGCCTTTTGCATGAACTAAGAATGGTGACAGCTGGCATCCTTACCTTACTGCCAACCTAGGGGAACTACGGGTTTTCTGTTCAGTGTTTCACCATGAAGCATTATGTTAGCTGTAGAGTTTTATAGACATATTTTATTAAGTAGAAGTTCTTTACTACAATTAGTTTTCTGAGAGCTTTCTTTTTAAAATCATGAATGGATATCAAATTCTGTCAAAATCTTTTTCTGCTTAAATTGATATGATTTTTTCCATTAGCCTATTCATACAGTAATCACATTTTAGTTAAAAAGAACATTTTAATAGTTATTCAATTCATTATTAGAAATGAGTCATCCTTGCATAATAAGCAACCATTTTTTGTGATCAACTAAATTATTGAATACATAAAAAGTGAAAATATAAAGACATTAACACTATGGACTCTGATATACTGTTAGTGAAAAAAAGAGAATGAAAAAGGAAAAAGAGGAAAGAAAGAAGGAGGAGAAAGAAGGAAAAAAAGAGTCAAAATAGAATTCATGGTAGTATACAATTAGGCTTATTCAGTTTCTACGTTAATAGAAACTGCCTCCCTGTTATTTCTTCCTTTGTTTATTTTCTGTCATATCTTTTTTCTTTTTTTATAGCTGGGTGCTCCCTGACTTGAGAACTCCCCTAGCAGCTGGGTACAGGAGACAAGTAGCCATCTGCTTATTTAGTGGTGACACATGCAAGGGCAGACAGAACGATTCTGTTGATCAAGAGAACATATTAACAGCTCCACCTCAGTCATCTATTAAATAGAAATGGGTAGAGCAACAGCAGGATGAACAATGAAGGTGAAATAAAGTTACCATGCTAATGCATGCATGGTGGAATAAAACCATTTAAAACCTCTCTGGAAGGAAGTTTCAAAAGACACAATGATAATGTAATGTTTTTATAGGCGGATACTATGAGTTGGTGGCACGAGTGAACAATTAAGAGGACTTTCTCACCCCTTCAGTTTTTAGCAAGTAGAGGAAATAGGAAGTGCCTATTGAGATTGGCCATGGAAGCCAGCTGAGTGGATCCTTTGGCTCTTACTGTATAAACGCTACTGCAGGCAAACATTGCTTCCCATTCCGCCTGACCTGTCTGACATGCTCAAATTGTATTACTGCAAGAGGAAGAGAAAGAAATACGGACCCACCAATTCATTTGGGAGCAATAAAAGCTCAAATTTAGTGTAGTATAAATAAATGTTATAGAGATGGAAGGCAAGATGAATTATCATTATTACCCAGTATTTTTATAGCACTTTATATTTTGGAAACTGCTTCATAGTCCAGTATAAGGTATCTGTTATACCTTATAACAGGGGGGCACTGGGTGGAAATGCTGCACGATGCATGAACTAGCAGCTAGCAATCCATTGATAGTGCCCACCTATTAATAGCGCTCTGTTTACATTTTTATTGTCTGATTGTTCTCATGAACTAGCCTCTCTTACATTCTTCACAGTGGGTTTTAGTAACTTCTGGTAATTAAATCGGTTTAATGGTGATGTTTAAATTTCTTTGGTTTTAAATTTCTAGATCTAAGCCTGACTTTAGGTGAAACATTATCCCATAGAATACAGACATGTTAGCAAGGTTAAGCTGAGACATTTTTATTCTTTATAAAACAACGACTAGCATGGTCTTCATAATTGTTCATAGTTTTAAAACAAAGTTTCAACTCTTTTTCTTTAAATATTGCATTTCTCCCTGTCCCTTCTCCTACTTCAATAAGCTCAGTGTGCCTCCGCATCAATGTTCTGTAAGGGTCTCATGTGTCAGGCATCTGTCTAGTCTACTACAAAGGCATCCACTTTGAAGCTTCTGGCCCTATGAACTCACCAGTACTTGTCAGCATATGTGCCTTGGTCCCTTATGTGATCCAGGTGTCCTTCCTTGTATTGCGCATCCAGCATTGGAGTAATGATTTCCTGTGGTTCTGTTACTGTAGTTCTTCATTATTCTCTATTAGGCTGGATTAAAGCCTCCATTTCAGTGTAGTGGAATTCAATAATTTCTACAGCCTTGCTTAACAGCAAATTATGACTGAATTGTAACTACATAATGGATTCTTAGATATTATTTCTTTAGGTCCTTACAAGCCTCTGCACCTGTTGCTCCTCCCCCGACACCTTTGGAGATGAGGTAACAGACAAGGTAGAGCAGGGAGGAGGGCCAATGACCAACACTGGAGTCCCTGATCCCTGTGTGTTCAACAACATCCAGCACCTCTGGGACTCTCTCATGAAGTGGAGGTGGTGAGGTGTTACCTTCAGGATGAAAACCTTCACACTGTAAAGACAACACTACATACATTTCTACACTTGGGAAACCTTTGACTCTATTTGTTTCCTGTAACATTCTAGTAACTGTAGAACGGAAAAAAGGGAAGTTTTGAGTAGTCATGAAGAAAAGTTAAAATCACAAAGTTTAATTTGTTCACAGCTGTTTTACTGACAAAGGCAGAAAGAAATTCAACAGTGCATTTGTTGGAGAGAATCACATTTTACTCTGATTAAGAATATGCTGAGACTTGCTTTTTAGGGCAACTTTATAATTGTACCACACATCAGTTTTTAAATAACTAGAAAAAAGTTTTGTACTATTAAAATATTCTTTGAAGGTAAGAAATCGAAGATAGATGTTTTAAATCAAGTTGGTGCTTCATAGTGAATATAATTATATTTCTGAATATTGAAAAAATCTAAGCATGTTCCTGAGTCAGTGAGTAACCGACACAGAGGCCCTCTATCCAAATTTCAAAATCCCATGCCTCTGTAGTACCAACACTGCAAGGAAAAATCATTTGTAATCAATAAGACTTCTGATGTAATACTATTAACTACACCAAAGACAGGTTTTTTTTTATTTGACAAATCACATTTCTTTAAAAACAAAAACAGCATCGATCATACAATTAAAAACTCAACATGACTGCGCTAAGAGAAGCAAAGTGGTTCAAAGCTATATTTACTAAGATCCTTGAATGTACTTTCTGAAATGTAGTTATTTTAAGATGTAGAAATAAGGGAAACTGATTGAAATGTGCAGGTCCAAAAGCAATTGTTAATTTCAAGTGAACAAAAGTTTTTATTTACTTTAAACTCAAGAAGAACCTGTCCAAGTAATGCAGTTATGGGAATGTAAGATGATCCCACAGGTCTCTGAGATAGGGCAAAACAGAATAGACGAACTTTACCTCCCTCTCCCTCTCCCTCTCCCTCTCTTAAAAATTTCTGCTGTTTCTTATGAACAGAAAATCCATTTTTTCCATTCCTGAGCATTTGTCAACTTGGACCAACTCTGTGTTCAATGAGCCTCATTAAAGTTATAAAAATTATTGAAAGCTTTTAATTGAGCATTTTTCCCCCACTAGTGTCTTAATCAACTATTTCAAAAATCTCTACCAAGTTCTAGGTTTAGTGCTGCTAATATCAGTTACCAGACAATCTGAATGATAGCTTTTCTGCGGCATTAATATATTGACAGATATTTAAAATGTTCATAACTGCTAAAATAACATTGAGACTTCATTTGTAGAAAAAATCATGCACATTCTCAGCACATAATTTAACTCTTCTTTCCTTGCCAAATCTCATGTAGTGCTCCCTGGGTAGCCAGGTGATTGTGAGACTGCTTTTTGTACAGGACAACCTGAAGTAAACACTTTCCAAGTTGTCATACTCTCTGTAGCATTCCTGCTTAATCTTGAATACTGTCTCATCCATTTTATATCTATAATGTATTAACTACTTCCCTGTTTGGTGATATCATATTTATTTAAAGTTTTTAAAAGTATCATAGATAATATTTGAAATATTGTTTGGGGGCATAAACTTTTTTTCCTTTAAATTATTTTATTGTAATAAATTTCCTTGAGCTATTCAAAGCATCTACATTTTTTTCATTTTAAACATATTATTTTCTATAGTGGTATCAGTTCACAGTGCTCTTAGGTATTTAGTAATCCTAGCAGTTCGCCTTCAGAAAAGCAAGTTTTCGAGCATCACAACAAAAAGCTCCAGGAGCCAGTGAAAATTTCAAAGCTCATCAGAAAAAGGAAGAAAAGAAAATCTAGAATCTTTAAAGCTTAGCAGAAGTTCTTTAAAATATCATCTTTCCCATCTTCTCCTAAAGAAGCCTATTATCATAAAATTGTAAAACAAAAAACTATATGTTCTACATCTAAGCAATTTGACATTTTCTAGCATCTACTTACTTTATCTAGTATCTTCTTACACATTATCATATTATACTGTACTAATTTCCTTATCAGATGTGATTATAATATATTGTTCCTTTTTAAAAATTTTTTTCAGAGATCCAATATTTATTTATTGGTTTGTTTGTTTGAGACAGGGTCTTGCTATGCAGTCCACACTGGTCTTGAATTTGTGACAGTCCTTCTGCCTCAGCCTCCCAAGCGCTGAGATTATAGGTGTGCACCACAATACCTTGCCTAACAGTTATTTCTTGAATGTCACCTTGGAAACACTTTTGTCTGTGTTGGCTTCCATAGCACTTCTCCATCGTAAGGCTTTTTTTCCAGCCAGAGAACCATAGAACATGTTTCTCATGGTATATTGCAGGGAACTCTGGTATCTGAAGGTGAGATTTCCATAAAGAAAGGAAAAAAAATAGACGAAAACTATCTCCATCTATTTTATTTATTCATACTTTGAGTTGGGAATGGAGCTGGAGGGCAGAGGAGATAAAAAGCATTAAGATGTATTATGTACATGTAGCAAGCCTGTATAATGAATGTAATCATTATACACTGAAGACATATACTAATAAGTTTAAAAAATAAACCAATAAAATATATTTTAAAATTCTAGAAGTCTTGCCACCAGCATCCACATTAGTTAGGGACATTTTAGCAATGAAAAACCTCAAGCCTATCCCACACCTACTGAATGAGGAGATGGTGGAGGACCAGCCAGCAGCCAGTGTTTTAAGAATCTTTCCAGGTGACTGATTATGCTCAGCACTAAACATTTGAAAACCAGCACTTTAGCTTCTTCTGGGTAATTTACAGTGCTGTTATCTTATTAAAGTTTCAGAGAAGTTCTGCAGAAGAAAGGGAAAGATAATACCATGCACAATTTCTAAACCTCCATTGTTGACCATGGAATATTTATTTTACGTTCTGTTAAATACATACATTCCCATAGAGGTAGTCTTGAGTCTAGGTTCAAACTACAGTCGCTAGTTTCACTCAGAGTGGTCAATATATTTGTATGTGTTAAAATGTTTAATACATTTCATGTAGTAAGACTATGGTAAGAACCACAGTTCCTTTTCAGACAGTAGTGCTACTAAATTAATGCCTGCCAAGTTGAATAACTTTGGCTATCTTCCAGTGTGTACCTGTCCTCCGTATCTTAATATATGTGAGTAGCATATGTCTCTGATATGAAATGTACCATTGTAAGGGCTGCTTTGTACCAAAGACTGACAGGAAAATTCTATTATCATTTGCTCAGTGTTAGAAGTAATAACATACCTCATTAAAGATTAAATGTTAATATTTAATGGATGAACAGATCCTAAGTGCAAAAAAGGTTTAGAGCCTTTCAACTGTTTATTATCTGACAAGAAATAAAAATAACCATGCATCAAAATGAGATAATAAAAATAATAAAGTAGAAATTAGATGTAATCTTTATATGTGGTATAAAGCTGCAAGTTGAATTTCTTGCCTCTTATTTGTTGCCAGTTCAAGAGTTAGGAGGAAAATACTATTTTGATAGCTGACTTTTACAGTTTAATGATAGTGATCAAACTTAGTGTTTTATTTAAGCACGTATAGTCAACATGCTTTATTAGTAGCTATCTTTATATCTTTTGCAAAAATTAGATTATTTTATCTCAAAAGTCTTCATTTCTATGTTTCATATTTGCATATGTCTTATCCTGTGCACTTAAATTACAAAGAAATTCCCTAGTTCAAATGAGCGTGGAGTTGTTTAGCGAACTAAGATTATAGAGCTACAAAACCTCTGGTAGATGGTATCTATAAATAGAGGTGTCTAACGTGGAAAGCTTTCTGAACAATATAAATTGGCTTTTTTCAAAAAGAAGTAGAGAAGAGAAAAGCCTACAGCACTGTTTTAAAAGATTGTAATTAGAATTAGGTTCCGATAATTAGATCCCAGTAGACTGAGTTCAGACTTTCTTTTTCCTCAAACAAACAAAACATAAATGAGTGTAGGATGTCATTTCTGCAAGAATGAAAATAGAAATGGAATTTTAAATAAAGATTATGAGGCAAAATAAGACATTCTAATTCTTGCACCTGGAATCGTTTTCTAATGAAATGTAAATTAATTCTAAAAAAATCTCTGACCTCTGTTTTGCTGATTGCAGCCTAAAATCACTCATTTGATTTTGAGAAAAAGAGAATAAGCATAACAAGATGAAACTATTTAGTGCATCTATCTTTGAATTTCATAATAAAGTTAGATGATTGACTTTATCACTGAATAATTTTACATTTCTAATATCAAGAACGATCAAAGACTGAGGATAAAATACTTGCTATAAATTAAGGGTAAAGCCATTATGATTATTTGATTACTCATTTGGGTAAAATTTTATTCATTCTTCTCTGGTGAGGTCTTATGGAATATTTACTCTTTATAGATTATTTATTTGTAAATGTCCAAAAGAGATAAAACTGAAATCTACTTTTCAGCTTTAAAAAATACAAACCCAGGGCCGGGGATTTAGCTCAGCAGTTGGGTGGCCTGTCTTGCAAGTGCAAGGATCCGAATTCAATCCCCAGTAACAAAAACAAAACAAAACAACAACAAAAAAACAAAAACAAACCCCAAGCTTCATTAATTAGCATTTATAAGAAAAAGCAAACTTTAATCAACAGCCTAACAAAGATGTTTAACTAGGATTGAGAAGTGAAGGACCTTTAAATGTTCTTCTGGATTTTCCTACTTAATTATATCGTGTTTCTTTATCAGTGTAATTATCAGTGTCATCATTAATTTAGCTAGGAGGCAGACATAAACTGGAATGCCATTAAAAATATACATCACCAAAAATTATGAGTGATGGGATGAAGAAATACAAATTCATAAGGCATCAATTATATGAGTCTGAGACACTAGAATGAAAATTTGGATTTAATGAAGATAAGTCTTATTTATTCATATCCACACCTTTCCTAAAAATAATTTGAAGCTATTTACAATAAGAACTCCTCAACTTAACTTTTTGAAACAGACTAGCTATGGAAAGCTAGTTACAATAAGAACTCCTCAACTTAACTTTTTGAAACAGACTAGATATGGAAAGCTAGAGCATAAACAAAGAAAAAAAGAGACAGCAATAAAGTAGGATGGTAACCAAAAAATTAAACATTAATTTTTATAAAGTTAACCTAACTTTATCCCTACAGGTAAATATAAATGAGAACAGTATGTCCATATTTTTTTTTTTTCTGATACCGGGAATCAAATTCAGGACCTTGCTCTTGCAAGGCAGGTGGCAGTACCATTGAGCTAAATCCCCGGTCCCTGTCCATATTGTTTTCAGTTCTAACTACAAATAGTCAACAGTGAGATTCATGTTAGCCTTAGTAGTGTACAGTACAGACACATAGCGAATAAATATTTGCTAATAACTTTCATCCATAGGTTACCTGGTTGTCACTGCCTCCATTTTCTTTTGACATTTCTCAATGCATTTATTTCATTCTTAATTTTTATTTTTTTACCTTTATTAACACGTTTGTAGGACATAATGATTACATTCATTGTGCTCAGAAAAGAAAAAAACTAGTACTTTTGTTTTCTTCCTTTCATTCCATTGTTGAATTTAATGTGGAGATCTGAACAGAGTAGCATAGTTTGGTGATCAGCTGGGCTCCTCATTCCAGCTTGCCTTTTGTTGAATGATATTAGGACAGAGTCAGTCATAGCGTCCTCTCAGAGGTTTCAAAGATGACATTCAGGGTGAGCAGGAAAATAGCTTAATCAGAATTAGTTGGCTGCTCTCTGTTTTACAATGTTGGCTTGTATTTTGATTTTGTTTTTTGGATCAAAATTCTACTGAAAACACTTTTATAAGTACTAAGGACAGACCATCAAATTGCTACAGTAAAAGGTGTTCATAGAGGACCCTGGGAGGTGAGATTTATGAAACATCTCAGGGCATCTTAACTCTGATTGATAGATAGTTGAAAGAGTTCTGTATATGCAAGGAGGGTCAGCCAAGAGTTTCCTTTAGTTATTTGTAGTACTGTAAATACGTGTCACATTTTATACCACCTAGAATGATACTAATTTGTCAGTGAAAATGTAAATAAGAGAGTATCTAGAGCCCCAAATCTATTCCCTTTGTGTGGTCCCCAAACACAATTATTCTCTTTAATTTGGTATGGATAATTTCTGTTATATATTTTTCTATATACATAGAGATCTCCATTAAATATATATTAATGGTATATTTATGAACATCTTCATAAATATTTTACTACAAAAACATCATTGACCACCTTGTTTTCTCATAGTTTTAATTTCCATTCTGATATATCCCTTTGTGTGGTCCCCAAACACAATTATTCTCTTTAATTTGGTATGGATAATTTCTGTTATATATTTTTCTATATACATAGAGATCTCCATTAAATATATATTAATGGTATATTTATGAACATCTTCATAAATATTTTACTACAAAAACATCATTGACCACCTTGTTTTCTCATAGTTTTAATTTCCATTCTGATATATATATATATATATATATATATATTATATATATAGTTGCTAAGATAATTGTCGTGCTGTATTATGTCACATAATGAATTTCTTTTTTATGAAAAATTATTAAAGTGCTTTTTATTCACTATGATAAGCAACATGGACGAGAACATGCTTACACATGTGTCCAAGGGTAGAACTAGTATAGGCACATAACTAGAAGTACACTTGGGCTCAAAGAGTGTGCACGTCTTCAACGGCCTCCAGAAAAGTCACAATATTATGTAGAATGGCTGTGTTTGTTGGTGTTCTCTCCAGTGTTGTTTGAGAGTTAAGGCTGTTCTGCATTCAGAGGTGGTATATTCAAACTTTGATTTGTCCCAATTGAGTAAATATAAAATATTATCTCATGTGCCTTTCTCATGCTTTCTTGCGCATTTCTCTGATTTGGGTAACTGCTCAAATTTCTGTCCAGTGAGTTTCTGTCTTATTGTTTATTTTTATTCCAAATGAGGTAACAATATTTTTCAATTGTAATGTAGGATCTCTTTATATAGTTAGTATACTTCTTGCCAATTATGTATGTTGCCAGGTTTTTTCCCCAGACTTGACCTGATCTTTCAACTTTGTCATTGGAAACTTTTACCATGTGTTACATTTTATTGTGAAAAAATATACTTAAAAATTTTTATGGGTTCTACCATCATTTCTTATTTTAAAAACACTTCCCTATCACAATTTTTAAAATTATATTACCAGCCCTGTAGATTATTTTTAAAGGTTAAAATTTTACTATTCCTACTGAGAGTATTAATTCACTTGCCTTCTTTTACAAGCCTTGTTTCTATAAACGCACAACCTTTTTATGACCTCTTTTTGATGCATTGTTCTGACTCTGCTCCAAAGTTAAATTGTTTTAATGATACTAGCTTTCTGCTCTTTACATTTGGAAGGTAAAACCCATGTATCTTACTTATTGTCTTCAAAACTTATTTAAATAGTCTTGACACTTTCTTCTACTTGAATGATAGGATAATTTCACAATTTTAGGAAGTATCTCTAGGTAATTTTACTAAAGTGATTTTGAGCTTATGAATTAATTTGCTGAAAATTGGTAATTTTTTAAACTGAGTCCTCCAATTCATGAATATTTTATATTTAAATGTATTTATCTTCATTTTTCCTTATCAATATTTGCATCATTTTTCCTCATAGCTTTTAAGAACATTATCTTTTATTTTTTTGTGTGTGTTATAATTTTGTTTTAAATATCTGCAATAGTTTTTATTTACCTTATTCTGGAGTTTATTGGTTTTGTTTAATTATTTGTTTTCAAAGTGAGGACTTGTGATTTCCTACAGTTCAGGAAAATGTACAGTCCTTATTGCTTTTCCCCATTCTATTTTTATATTCTTTTTAGAACTCATTGGAGAATCTTGAAAAATCATATATATTTAGTCAAATATACAAAAAATCTTGCAAGAGCTCCAAAAGAGAATATATTCACATGATATAGTCATGTATGCATGTATATATTGTTTTTCAAGGTCCCCATATTCTCTTCCATGCTTGCCAACTACACCAAACACACATTCATCCAAAATAATATTCTTTATATTTCACATATTGGCCTTGCACTTCAGATGCATTTGAAGAAGAGATATGCCTTTATGGTGTAAACTTTCCCAAAACCTATGCATCTTTCCTTTACACAGTGCCTTAAATCTGTACAGTCAGTTGATGTAATTTAGACTTGGAAACTTTACCCCCAAGGAAAGCACTGCTACTCCTTAGCAAGAAAGAGAATCTGCCAACTTCATTTCCTGAAACAGCCCATTCTCCACCACATACATACACAAATGCATGCAGATGCTGTATTACATTTATAATTATCAGACATCCAGTGTGGATTTGGATTATTGGAGAATATGTGGTATTGGATATTTGAGAATATGTGAGGATGTTGATAATGCAAACATTTTAAATAGGTATATTTAATGCCTTGATGGGCCCAGCTACTGTGTAAAATATGTGTCTCTGCTCCCTACCGGTGCACTGAGATCAGACAATTGCACATTGATGAGGATGGGCCAGTGTGATGAATTGTTCACACAGAAAGGATATTGTTTTGTTCAGGGAATGGTTTGATAGTAGAATAAATTTCTTCAGTTTCTGCCTCTAGTTGTATATATACTCTTACAATTTGCAAAATATTCCAGTCTTGTTTTATTCAAGTAAAGGTTTCAACTGTTCATATACTTCACTCAGTCTGTCGCCACTATATTATGTAATTCTGAAAGTCCATCCATCAAGTACTTCCCAATTTATTATTATTTTATTTTATTTCTTTATTTTTGTACTGGGGATCAAACTCGGGATCTTGCATTTGTGAAGCAGGCAGTGGAACCTTTGAGCTAAATCCCCGGCATTATTATTATTATTATTATTATTATTATTATTATTATTATTATTATTATTTTATTATTTTAAATCTATTGATCTACTCAGGAGCATAACACTTACTAACATAATAAAGTCATATGGATTATATTATTAACTCATGGGATGCCTGGGATTTGGATCTGCAATCCTTGTGTCATGCCAAATAATACACTACTGATTTGGACCAAAAAGGAGAAGAAAATTAAGCCTTGCCAACCCCAGTTGGTGGTTTAATTGAAAAAGCTCCAAGAAAGACTCAGGTGCTGTAATTGTGTGGTAATTTGGTAAGGCAGCTGCTAATTATGAACTGAGAATGAGAACAACCTTGGGAAAAAATCTTACTGTGCCAGGATTCAGCCACTGTAAAATCAGAGTCTGAGCCAAATGATAACTTGTGAGGTTATTAAAAAGACCACTGAAGCAAAGGCACCTTGGTCAGAAGCTTCTCATCTTTTCTGAATTCTGAGTTAACCAGAAGTTGATCAGATTTAACTTTATGGAGTTTTTTGTTTATTCTGTTCATTTTTTAAGTAAAACAAAACAAAACAAGAAACAACTATACAAGTTATCAAAATAAGGGAAAAAAGAGGTCTAGCTCTTTTGTTTGCATATTGAGAACAGTGCTCAATGACCTTTTTATATCTAGTTCATTTAATTTAATTTCCGGAATCTTGTGAGGCTACTAACATGACCATTATATAGATTATGAAATTGTATCTCAGAAGAGTAAGAAAATGCCTCAGTGCTATACAACTAATTACTATTCAAATCCAGGTGCATCTTTCCCTTAAGCCAGTTTTCTTCCCTAGACCAAGAGCAATAATGAATACATACATCCATATATCTTTATCTCAATGGTGTATCAATTCTCCTTGACTTTCAAGTATTATCTCTTTTACCTGGGAACTGCTATACTATTCATGTTTACCAGATGTTTCAGATTTGTTCAACTGTTGTTGAGAGCTTTTAAGTGGGGTATGGCGATGATGGATATTGTTGGTAGTTGTTTGTGATGCTTGGCCTGGGATTCTTCACTTTGGGTAGAGGTAATGAATGACAGACTTAGAAAATATTGGTTAATTTCATGGTTTTTCTGCTATGTAGAACCAAGGAAGTGTGTGGATGTGAGGAGGGAGGACGACGAAAGAAAGGAAAAGGGAGATGGGGAGGGGGAGAAAGAGTGGGAAGAAAAAGAGGATTGCGAGGAGGAGAGAAAGAGAAGGGAAAAAGCCTAGAAAATTACTTTACTTCATTTTAAATGTTTACTACCAGATAATTTAAAACTGAAAATCTGAAAACCCTTAAAATCATGACTTGTTCCACTGTACAGAACTTAGTGTTTCTCATTCATCTTCCATCTCCCAAGTACTCCCTGTATGACTTTGAGCATTTGATCTATTTAAGAAATATACCAGAAATATCAACAGTCTGACATCTTTCCATATCAGAAATATTTTCACTGGTATATTTTCCTCTAGGATAAAGAAAGAATCTTTCTTCTGACTGACTGAAATTTAGAGAATAAGCCAATATTTTTCCAATTAATTGCTCCATACACATTGAAGTAAATGCCTTTGCAGAAGGTTATAATTCCGCAAGTGACCTCCTAGGGAGAGGTCTGTGGAGAACCGTGCCTATGGTATCATTAATCCATGATGACAATGAGAGCAAGAACAGGACAATAGAAGGGAGAGAACTGTCAGAGGGCACTTGGCTAAACCAAATCCCATGCTTGAGTGATGCAGAAGGAATGGTAGGAGACTTTTAAGGGAAAGTTGAGAAGATTTATGACTGACTGAATCTATTAAAGCAATTATACTAATAATTATAATAATGTATCTTGCAATATATTATGATATGCATTTGTGTTTTAAGAAAGTCCATTACAACACTGATTAAATTATTTTATAGTCTTTTTTGCTTTATGATAGTAATTTATTTCTGGAAAAAGAAATAAACTAGCATTGGGCATGTTCCTCTAAGTCAAAAGCTTATACGATCACTTCAACAGTTAACTAAGTATATGTGACTATTGATGTTTGTGTATTTGAAATTTTAATATGAATAAAACTCAACCAAAATGGTAGAAGTGTTAAAAATGAAAAAAAAAATATGAATTATGCGTAAAATTATCACTACAAATGAGAAAACTACCAGAATTCTGAGAGAAGATTCACACAACATGGCCAGCTATAAAACTGCAGAGATGACTGCATGGCCACTCCCATTCATGGTGTTCAGATGCCACTAAAGTGTGCAAATTCTGAAGTGTCCTCATAAATATGAGGAGAAATGGAATATTAATGTTTGTAGATACTGAAAGCTCATAATATGTGATTATATCAAGAGGTACCACTGTATGTCAATGTGTTAGAAATGATACTATTACAAGATGAAGTGACATAGTATTTAAGCTTACAAGTTTCATAACCTAGCAGTTTCAAACCCTCCATGACGTGGATGGCATTTTCATATAGGTCTGACCTTTCTGACTTCAGATGCACGTTAATTTAAACTTTGTGAAACTGTCAGAATTTGATCAAAACCAGAAGTTTGCAAAAAGAAAGCACAACGATTTCAACTGCTCAAACCTCAAACGCTTGTGCAACATTTTTATTTCTTCTCCTCCCCCTCACACCTCACATTCAGTTCATCCACAGTTTCTCTTAGGTTATCTTGCAATATATATCTCATTTGTCCACTCCTCCATCGACATCCTAATTTGTCATTATTATCCTCTGATTGAATTCATAGAAGAGAATCCTGACTAGTCACTTAGGTTCCCACCTTTGCCTTCAACACATGCTCTACACAGGATGACCACTAACATAACGACTATGTCATCACCTTGCTTCAAAGTCTCCAAGGATTTCCATGACATATAGAATAAAGTTCATATTATTTACAGTGTCCCAAGGCTCATCATGGTGAGCTGACTTCTTCTACTCCAGTATGTATCATGTTCCAGGTACATTGGGAAACAAACCAAGCGTCCTTTGTTGGTTCTCTGCTTCCTATTTTCAGGAAACGCCTGTATATCCTCATGTGGTACGTTACTGTACACATTTCCCAGCTCTGTTTTTGCTGAAATTATATTGTACATAAAACTAGCTATGATGTGTTTAAACAAAGAAATTGTCCAACAGTATGTATTGGAACTTGATGTATTATTCATAATTTTAACTTAAAAATTAATCATGTAGAAAACCTTAGTGTTGGGCTGGGGATTTAGCTAGCAGTTCGGTGGCCTGCCTTGCAAGCGCAAGGACCCGAGTTCAATCCCCGGTACCAAAAAAAAAAAAAAAA